>NC_138191.1:12337306-12879540 GCF_964194105.1 Spermophilus citellus
GGGGCACCTGACCACTGAACTACACCCCCAGCCCTTTTTATTTGTTTGTTTTTGTTGTTGTTTGTTTGTGTTTTTGAGAAAGAGTCTGGATAAATCAAAGAGTTTGACTAAATCAATTAAGCTGACCTCAAACTTGTAATTCTACTTCCTCAGCCTCCTGAGTTGTTGGTATTATGGGCATGCACCAAACGCCCTGTGGAACATTGCTCTTAAAAATAAAAATAAAAAAAAATACTTTTACAGGGGTAAACTTCAAAATTGCATATGATTATTAGGGACTGAATTGTTTCCCTTAAATTCTTATGTTGAAGTCCTAACCCCCAATACTTCAAAAATATGATTATTTGGAGATAGAGTCATTTAAAGAGGTAATTCAGTTAAAATGAGGCCACTAGGGCATACCCCAATCTAATCTAACTGGTGTCCTTATCAGAAGAGGAGGTTAGAGACAACTGGAATATGTGCTTGCCTAGAGGGATGACCACATGAAGGACAACAAAAGAGGGGACCATCTGGAAATCAAGGAGAAAGATCTCAGAGGAAACCAATCCTACCAATACTTTTAGTCTCAGAACTGTAAGAAAAGTCACTTTTGTTAAGCCACCAGCGGGTGGTCTTTTGCTACAGCAGCCCTAGCAGACTAATGCAAGGGTCTGAGCTCTGTACCATCAGTGGACCTTCCGATGGAGTCACCAGTGTCACAGCCTTGATTTAAGAAGGCATGATGGGGCTGGGGATGTGGCTCAAGCTGTAGCGCGCTCGCCTGGCATGCGTGCGGCCCGGGTTCGATCCTCAGCACCACATACCAACAAAGATGTTGTGAAGATGTTGTGTCCGCCGAGAACTAAAAAATAAATATTAAAAATTCTCTCTCCTCTCTCTCTCTCTCTCTCCTCTCTCACTCTCTCTTTAAAAAAAAAAAAAAAAAAAAAGAAGGCATGATGAAGCTAAGCATGGCGGCCCTCACCTGTAATCCCAGTGACTCTGGAGACTGAGACAGGAGGATCACAAGTTTCAGGCCAGGCTGGGCAACTGTCTCAAAGTAAAAAATAAAAAGTACTGGGGATATAGCTCAGTGGTAATGTTAATACAGAGCCCAAAATGTCCCCACCCCCCTTCAATTTCTTGCACCAAAACAAAAAACAAAAAAACTGTAAGAATACACTCCAAACAGACTAGGGTTGTGGCTCAGCAGTAGAGCACTTGCCTAAGCAAGTGCAGGGCTCTAAGTTCAATCCTCAGCACCACATAAAAATAAATAAAGGTATTGTGTCCAACTACAACTAAAAACTAAAAATAAATATTTAAAAAAAATACTCGCCAAACAATTGATAGTACATAGTATCTGAGAGATGAGAACAGAGGCAGCTTTTATATTCTATGTTCTATATTTCTGTCATAAGCAAGAATATAATTTAGAGAAAAGGGGAATAGGAAAAAAGAATTCAAAAAAAAAAAAGGAAGTCAGCCAGGCTCAGAGGTACAAGTCTGTCATCTCAGCTATCTGGGAGGCTGAGGAAAGTTCAAGCCCAGCCTGGACAACTTAGTAAGATCCTGTCTCAAAATAAGAAAATAAGAGTTTGGGGATGAGTACCCCGGGTTCAATTCCCAGCACCACAAAAAAAGAAAAAAAAAAAAATCTGAGAGATCACAAGAAGGAACAAAGTCATAAAGGAGAGGCAAACGAATGGCCAAAAGGGGAGAGGGATGTAGCTTAGTGGCAGAGCATTTGCCCAGCATGCATAAGGCCCTGGGTTCAATGCATAGTATCAGAGACAGAGAGAGAGAGAGAGAGAGAGAGAGAAAGGAAATAACAGAAAATATCCCAATAGTGGTATACCAGGAAGCAAATATTCAAATAAACTTAAAAATTTATTTGTGAAATGAGGTAGCAGATAAGCAAGAAATGTGAGATCACTACACCATCAAGATCCTGGAGCATGAATGTGTGTCTGATAAATTTCAAGGAGAAAAAGGGCAGAAGGAAACCAGAATACAGGTAGCCTGAAGACTCTATGATTGAGAACAGGAAAGTAGGCGGATAAAACAGCACAAGGGTAGGAGAATGTGAAAGAGAAAGGGAGTTGAAAGAGGAGAGGAGGTGGATCAAAATAAGCACAAAACAGTAACAGAGAAATCAATCCCTACAGGTTTTTATAAGAGACTTGTTTTCAGAGCCAGGCACAGGGGCACACACCTATAATCCCAGCTACTTGGGAGGTTAAGGCAAGAGGATCACAAATACAAGGCCAGTCTGGGCAATTTAGCAAGAATTCTGTCTCAAAAAAAAAAAAAAAAAAAAAATTAAAGGGATGGGGATGTGGATGTGGCTCAGAAGTAGAATGTTCACAAGTTAAATCCCCAGCACTACAAAAAAAGAGATGGGGGTGGCAGGAGTGTGTTGGTAGTGTTTACCACTCCTTATCCTTGGGGGATACATTCCAAGACATTCCATGGATGCCTGAAGACATGAATAGGACTGAATTCCATATATACTGTTTTTTCCTGTACATACATACTTACGATAGTTTATTTTATAAATTAGAAACAAAAAAAGATTAATAATAACTCAAAATAAAATAGAGGAATTATAATAATATACTATAATTAAAAAATTTGAAATTTGTGAATTGTTTCTGGAATTTTCCATTTAATATTTTCAAACTGAAATGTAATCCAAGGTACTAGGGAGGTTGAAGCAAGAAAATCACAAGTCTGAGGCCAGACTCAGCAACTTAATTGAGATCCTGTCTAAAAATAAGAAATAAATAGGGATTTAGCTCAGTGGTAAAGTACTCTAGATTTAACTTACAGTACAAAAAAAAAAAAAAAGTGTGAAATCAAGGTTATAAGAGACTACTATATAAATCTGTAGTGTTGCTATAATTCTTAGAAATCACTATAAACAATAATAAACAATATAATAATATAATAAACAATAATAAAACTTTGTACTTTTAAAAATGTTCATGATTATCTATATATTTATCTCCTCTTAAATGTTTTTCTTTCTTTGTGACCAAGGTAGAGTCTAACTTCCTTCCCCTTGAATCTGAACAGGGTCCTGTGACTGCCAAGAGTAACGTCAGGAGTGAAATACAGTGATATATTAAGCCCTCATATTAAAAATAGTGCTTCATATGCAGTTTCTCGTTAAATTCTCACAAAACTATTATGATCCCATTTTACAGATAAGAAAACTGAGACTTAAAAACAGTTGCCTCAATTCACATGGCTACAAATAGTAAGGTAGGAGTCTTGACTTAAGTCTGCTCAACTCTGAGGCTCCAGAACTATTTTGCTACACTGCATTTTCACTGGGCAAGCAAGGAAATCCCATCCATTTTCAAGGTCCTGTTCAAATATCCCTTGAACCATATGCCTTTCCACAATCAAAATTAATCTCTTTTCCCAATTTCTAAGAAAATAGCGTAGGAAACTAATCAAAGGTAAGTGTAAAGATTAATACACATGGACAATTTAATGTTATTTAGTATAGCAAAGAAGGAAAAGTATCTGTATGCCCCACAAAAGGTGAATAGTTAAATAATTTTTTAAAATTTCCTGGTACTGGGGATTCATGGCCACTCTACCACTGAGCTACATCCCCAGCCTTTTTTCTTTTTCCTTTTGAGACAGCATCACACTAAACTCCTCAAACTGGGCTAGAACTTTCAATCCTCCTGCCTCAGTCTCCTGAGCTGCTGGGATTACAGGCATAAAGTATGGGTATATAACATTAATTCATATTAGCTTAAAATGAAACACCAGTAATAAGTGTTTAACTCTAGGTAATATAATTTCATGTGGTTATATCTTCTCCATGGTCCTCTTTATTTTCCCATTTTCCTACGGGAATATGTATTACTGTTATATATATATATATATTTTTAAGTGCTGGAGTTGTAGCCCAGTGGTACCTCTGGGTTCAATCCCCTAATCCCCAGTACTGGGTTCTGGGTTGGGGGAACCTCTTTAAAAAGTTACTCCCTTCTCTTTATGCTCTGGTGACAGCCCCTGCTACACTCTGCTCTGTATTCTTAGTCCATGTGCCTGAACTTCCCTGGAAACAGATAAGATCTTTTGCACCCTCCCCAGCTCCTATCTCTGTGCTTGCCTAGGGGAAATGCTACCTGAAGTGCTCAGAAGCACTGTTGGAATGAGAAGGTGGTCATAAATGTTGGAGACCTCTGGACACTGAACAGATGCCGTCAACAAGGATGACTTATACATGGCAAGTCCAAGCCACAATAGAAATGCTACTTCCGTCCACTGTTTTACAAGGAAACCCTTTGTTTCCTCCATGTACCTATTAATTATTAGAATGTTCCTCAACTTGCTTCTGTGCCATAAGTGTGTTTGTATTAACAAAAAAAGAAAGAATGAATGAAAGAAAGAAGAAAAGTAAGGAATGAATAGAAGGGAAACTAGCCAGCCAATTTCTCTAAGAATGCATCTAAAGTTCCCATCTAGGTTGAGTCTCAGAGGACTCTTCAGCTGTAAAGGAGCTAAAGCACCTTAAAGAAACCACCAGCTATGGTGTACCCACAGTTTACTTAATATATGCTGTTACTAACGCCTCCAGCCCCCTTAGATCTTCTTGAAGCAGGTGTTATACGCCCCCCCATCGCTAGCTAGTACAATGCTCACAACACAGTAAACATCAATGTTTGTTGGATTAACAAATACATTTGACACTGCAACACAATTTGAACCTGGACCTAGGGCTTCCATCCCAGCGTGCCCTTTCCTCCCTCCCACTAAACCCAGAGAGGCTGAACTAACTCCTGTAAGAACCAGCCATCCCAGTAAAAACCAGGGGGAACCCCCGGCCAGGGAAGACCCACAACTGGAAGACCCACAACTGGAAGGCTCTTCCTGAGGTTGGAGTGGAACAGATAAGGAATGCCGGGGCAAAGGAAGGCTCTGTGACTCCAACACAGGCTATACTTGGCTGCACTTTCAGTGACATCGATGAGCTGGCTCAGCCCCCTGAGGATGGCAGAAAGTGGCAAAGGCAGTGGATGACGGGAGAGCTTTCACTCTATCACTCCCTTTTGCCCTCTCTCCGCAGATCTTCCAGTTCTACCTGCTTAGCTCCACCTCCCCCCACCTCCATCTCCCATTGCAAGGGAAGGTCACGCCTGCCAGCCCAGGACTCACTCCAGGGGCCTGGCATCAAACTTCCTGTCAACCAGCTGCTTCCTCCGGTCCCACCCCCACACTGCGAAACAAATAACACAAGCTGGACTTTAGACAGAAACCCTGCTTATCTGGGAGTCCCAGGCAGATGGACTCTGGGTTTTCAATGCCTGGAAAACCCCAGTATACATCCACTCACACTGCTTCCCACAACTGCTTCATAACACTGAAACCTCTTCCTCAATTACATTTGTCCTAGTCATCCAGGTCTTTCCGGAGGCTCTGAAAAGGAAGCGGGTTTGAGTTTGGAGATCCCCAGGGGTCTCTCCTCAAAACCAACAGATGTGAAAAATAAGACCCATCATTTCCTAACCTATCACACAGAATGCATGCAGCCCTTCCATCTATTTCTAGGAGGGGATCAGCCATTTCTATGTCCACAGAAGAGAGCCTTGAACTCCAGCTGACTGTGGGGAGGGAGTGGGGTGAATACTCATAGTCAAGACCACAATCCCTATAAAAGCAGTGTGAAAAACCTACAGGATATACTAAGTAAAAAAAAGCAAGATGCAATTGTACATACTGTACACTTCTTCCTGTGTAAACAAAGGGAGAAAAAATATATATATATTTACATACATATATCTGCATAATAAAGACACTGGAAAGATACACAAGAAACTTGAGGGGGGTGGGTTATGAGATGAATAAGAACAGTGGGAAATGAGATGCCCTACCTCTTTGATACCATTTGAATCTCAAACCCCAATCAACTAATCCATTCTAAATAATTTTGTTTATTTATTTTATTTTTATTGTGCAGTACCAGGGATTGAATTCAGGGGTGCCTTACCACTGAGCTACATCCCCAGCCCTGCCTCCCTTTTTTGAGACAGGGTCTTGCTAAATTGCTGAGGCTGACTTTGAACATGCAATCCTTGCCTCAGTGTCCCAAGTCACTGGGATTACTGGTATGTGCCACTATGCCCACTAAGCTGCCATTACATCCGCAGCTTTAAATAATTTTTAAAATCATAGTATCTCTACCTCTTACTAGGCTGGAGACCCCAGACAAGCCCTAATCACAAAGGAGATGAAAAGAAACATCAAAGGTAAAAGCATTCCAGAACCAAGAAAAACTAACATGCTAGAATCATACCATCACTCATTTCCTACTTCCAACTGAAATTACTCACTAGTTTCTAGTTTGAAGAAACAATTCTTTCCTTAGAGTAGAGGGAGGGGAAAGTAGGAATGACTCACTGATCTACAGTTAAGTCTGCCCCTGAATAGTAAGAAACAAGTGTTTACAAGAGCTTGAGTCAGAAACATCAGCAGGAAGAGCAAAGACTTGGAGATTGACCCTGACCCAGACCCAGACCAGCAGTTCCACCCACCTGGAACACCTCAGTGAGAACCTCACACTGGAATAAGGGGGAGGAGGGGTCAGAATTCCATCCCAGGTTTACTTTCCTCCAGGTGATCACATCAAAAGTTGACATATTCACTGGCCATCATCACCCTGCTAAGCTGAAACTCATCTCCTGCCTGGGAGATAGCCTAACCTTTTCTAAGTACAGGTTCTCTAGGGAAGTGGGAAACCATTACTATGGGTAACCAATTTTACTCTTCCCAAGCCCAGGTCTCCCAGTGTGTCTCCAGATCCCTACTCCAGCAGGGTCAGGCCTTCCATTCCACCAGGTTCCCCAAGCCAATCTTAGGACTTCACTCGACTCCTACCTGCTGTTTTGGGTTTTTGTTTGTTTTTAGTTGACACAAACCTTTATTTTATTTATATGTGGTGCTGAGGATGGAACCCAGCACCTCATACATGCTAGGCAAGTGCTCTACAACTGAACCACAACCCCAGTCCCCTCTCCCTGCTGTTTTGCCCTTTCTTATTCCTTCCGGATGGCAGAGCCCACTGTGAGGAACAGCCCTGGGGGAGGGGAGAACACAGGAGTAACCAAACACCCAGGAGAGCAGCAGACCAGAAGCCCAAGAAAGAGCCCCTACTTTTTCCCCCCCCTGGGGGTTAAACCCAGGGCACTATACTATGAAGCCACATTCCCAGCCCTTTTTTATTTTGAGACAGGGTCTTGCTAAGCTGCTTAGGGTCTTGCTGAGTTGCTGAGGCCAGTCTGGAACTTGTGATCCTCCTACCTTAGCCTTTCCAGTTGCTGGGATTACAGGCATTTGCCACTGCACCTGGCCATTCTCAGTCGATTATTTATTTATTTATTTATTTATTTATTTTAATTGTGAGACAGGATCTAGCTCAGTTGCCCAGGCTGACCTCAAACTTACAATTAATCTGCCTTAGCCTCCTGAGTCACTGGGATTGCAGATATGCCCAGTCCCCACCCACCTACACACCCCACCCCCACCCCCACCCCCAGTACTGGAGATTGAACCCAAGGGCATTCTACTGCAGAGCTGTATCCCCAGCCCTTTTTACTTTATTTTAATACAGGGCTTCACTATGCCCAGGCTGGTCTCAAACTTGCAAGCCTCCCAAGTCACTGGGGTTACAGGTGCACACCACCATTCCCAACCGAAAAAGCCCTTGTTTTCTGACTCTTGCCATTTGAAATCTCCCTGCTTCCTTTGAATGCTGTCCCCAGCATTCTTTCCTCCTCACAAAACCCAAAGGGCATAACAGCCACTCAACCATAATCCCTTCATGTTCAAGTAATATAGCTGTTATCCCCAGTGATCCTCATGATGAGGACAGGACACATATTACTCCTTTTTACAGATGAGAAGACTGAGCTACTAGCCTAAGGTCATAAACAAGGGAGAGGAGGAAATCAAGGCAGAAAACCCAGATGGGGTGACCTGGCTCTCATTTCCATCCTCATTTGCACTAACCAAATCACTTCCCTTGCCCTGGTCTACCTTGATTGAAGAGTTGCAAGGTCCATTGTCCAGTGGGTTACTTCCCAGGACCCACTGCCTATCAAGCTAATACAACATCACCCGGGCTCCTTTCGAATCACTGTTACCTATTCCCAGAAGGCACTCTCAGCCAAAATAGTGCTATCAATCCTTTCAGTGATGATTGTGGACTATCCTAAATAATATAGGAAATTAGGGGGAGAGAAAAGGAAGGAAAGAGCTCCAGGAAACTTATAAGCCTAACAACTACTGTCAGTCACTATATTTGTAATGTCACTGACAAAAACTGTTACCAATAGTCACCGCCCCAGAAGAAGCTTCTGGATTTGATTTGTACCTGTACAGTTCAAGAGCTGGCAAAGACTTAGCCGGGCAAAGAAGCACACGCCTGTAATACCAGCGGCTGGGTAGGCTGAGACAGGAGGATTGAGAGTTCAAAGCCAGCCTCAGCAAAAGCAAGAAGCTAAGCAACTCAGTGAGACCCTATTTCTAAATAAAATTCAAACTAGGGCTGGGGATGTGGCTCAGTAGTTGAGTGCCTCTTGTTTAATCCCTGGCACACAGGCATCACTAACATTTCTAAGATATGGGCAGATATAAAATAGGAGAGGGGAAGGAAATTGAAGAAAAATGGAAATGGATGAGTAGAATGAAAGAGAGAAGTGAGCCAGGAATAGTGCCACACATCTGTAACCCCAGTGGCTTGGGAGACTGGGGCAGGAGAATCTCAAGTTCAAAGCCAGCCTCAGTAACTCAGCAAGGCCCTCAGTAACTTAGCTAGACCCTGTTTCAAAATAAAAAATAAAAAGGGCTGGATGTGACTCAGTGGTTAAGCACCCATGGGTTCAATCCCCAGGATCACAGAGAGAAAGAGAGAGAAGACAAGGAAGAACCTAGTGGCAATGAAATGTTAAAAGGTAAGTAAGACAGTAGATTTTCAAGCAAAATCCCAGACAGTTCTTGGGCCATAGGATGCCTAAAATGTTGGATCCAGGAGTGGAATAAAGAGAAGCAAGTTAGGAGGCTTTGGTTCCATTCCCATTTTCCACCCCTCATCAACCTGAAAAAATCATTTCCTGTCTTTTTAGACCCATTTCCTTATTTGCACAATGGAGAGAATTAAAATTGCCTCTAGTCCATTCCACCCTAAGGGTTTATATTTTTGTGATAAGGGATAAAGGAATGGGTCTATCCATCTGGAGCAGAAAATATATTCTAAGCAAAATAATCACCTTTATGACATCAGTACCGATTTTACTAGTTGGTTTCTTTTACACTTCCTAAAACATGAATCTTGGAGGTAAACAGACTCATACAGAACAAATACTGACATAATCACCCACAAGTATATGCACAGACACACAGACATAAGCATGCCAAAGGCCCCGAGATGATCCCCAGCACTGCATTAAAAAAAAAAAAAAAATCAGACAGATAAACATACAGGTGCTGACACAGGTTCACTATGGTACAAACCACCAACTACACACTCACCCCCACACCAGCACACCTAGAGACAGAGGCCTGCCCCAGCAAGTGAGCCTCATTGTTCTTCAGGAAAGGGAGTTTACAAAGGAAACAAAAACTCATACCCGGCCAGAGGGCGGGCAAAGTTCTGGCTCTCTGAGAAGCCAGCCAACCAAAGACACATCCTCCCCCTGGGAATAGTCACTCAGTCAACATTTATTAAGGATTCCTTCGTAGTTATTCCAGAAAGGGATTCTGAACCGTGCTGTGTAAAATTTCAGATTTCAGTTTCATTTCCTGTTCAGACTCTGCACCCACTTTTCCCAGAGCATGGAATCCAAGGATTAGGAAGCGCTAGAAACCCCCTTCTGCAAAATGCAGGAAAGGAGACTATCACCCCACCCACCCCCATTAGCTTCCTTTGAAGGCCCTTAGGGAGCCAAGCGAATCAGGAGGTTAGACGTTCATGGCTTCTCTTGGTCCTTCGTGGATGTTGGAGAGAGGATGGCCCTTACCAGGTGCGTGTGGAAGGGGATGGCCGGGTAGATGTAGATGAATGTGGGAAGGGTGCTCCCCCCCCCCGCCTTCCCGGCTGCCCTCGCCACGAGGTGAGGGCTGGGAAAAGTGGTGCCAGGCTACCCGGTTATTTTTGGTGTGTGGGGGAAAGGGCAGCTCCTTCCCACAGTGTAAGGGGAGGGGTCACAATCCTCCGAGGTGAGAGAAGGAAGCCAGCCACTCTCAGGAGGCGGGGGATGGGGAAAGAGAGGGTGGAAGAGAACTAGGAGGGTGAGGCAAATTAGGTTTCTGAACTCCACCCCTCCCCGCAAGCAAGAGGCGTGGGGAACACCTACCCCCAACCTCTGGCCGACCCACCAATTCCTCCCGAAACTCTGGGAACTTACACAGGATCGCCGTTGTAAAGAGAAGCAATTGTTTTCCCCCGGCTTTCGCCTTTGTCCCCATCACGATTAGAATCCCAACACGACGGCAGCAGCAAGAGCCCCGGGAACGCACAGCTCTGGGATCCGCAGCTCAGGGAAAAACTCCGGCCGCCAGGTTGAGCCCCGCCCGGCCCTGCCCTCCACACCAGATTGGCCGGCGCCCCGCCCCTGCACATTCTGATTGGTGAAGAGAGCCGCCGCTCCGTTGAGTGATTCACCGTCGCCAGGTGCAACCCCGCCCATTACTCCCTTCTGGGGCCGCAAAGCTCGGGTCCCTGCTCCAGCTGCTCTGATTGGCTGAGGAGATTGTCAAGCAAGGAAACGAATCCCTCACCTGCTACAGGTAAGGGCCCCCTGATTGGGCAGCGTTTCTCAAGTAGGAACTCTCTGACTGGATGGCTCTTAGTTGAAGCTAGAGGACGAGAGGTTACCTCCAAGGAAGAGGCCAGGGTAGGTAGTCTGTCAGGGGTAGTAGTCAGGAGAATGGCTCCTTTAGGGTTTCTGTTTGTTTTTGTTTTTTAATGTTTACGTCAATGTGAATTGCTTCGTGCTGCAGAAACTTTGGTCCCATTCCTGGGCAAATGAAAACCACATATTAATATGATAGTGGGGCGGGGGAGAACTGGGAAAGTGGAAAGATAACTTTGATACACTCCAGAACCGGGTTCCTCTGTTCACCCGAATAGCGCATTCACCGGCTTTGAGAGAGGAGAGAGAAAATAAAGGGTAAGGGAGCACTCAACTCCAAAGTGGAAAAAGCAGAATTAAATTATCTTTAAGAAGACCGTTAAATAGATACACACAAAGCCTACCCAGAGCCAGGCGCGGTGGCGCACACCTGTAATCCCAGCGGTTTGGGAGGCTGAGCAGGAGGATCACAAGTCCAAAGCTAGCCTCAGCAACTCAGAGAGACCCTAAGCAACTTAGTGAGACTCTGTCTCAAAGTAAAATACAAAAAGGGAAGTCTGGCACAGTGGTTAAGCGCCCCTAGGTTCAATCCCTGGTACCCCCCCAAAAAAAAAAAAGATAATAGAAACTGATGTACACATGCTATATACACACATCTCTGGGTAACTCTCTGGATATGTGCTTTACACATATATCATCTGTCAGCAAGACCTTACATTTTAAGAATTATTCAGCTTCTCGTTGTGACTAATGAAGTAATGGTTGGGTGCTGACTAAGCCTCCTTCCCTGCCCCCCAATACTGGGAATTGAACCCAGGCGTGCTTTTCCACTGAGCCACACCCCCAGTCCTTTTTATTTTCATTCTGATTGTCTTGATAAATTGTCCAGTCTGGCTTCCAATTTACGATCTGCCTGCCTCAGCCTCCCACATGGCTGGGATTACAGAGGTGTGACTTCACACCCAGCTCTCCTAAACCTCCTTTTTTTTTCTGTAGATTATGTTGATACCCAAGCTTTCTATTAATATTTATATTGTTAAATCGTTTTTAGTTTAAATTCTTGCTCAGCATTTTCACTATTTGTGGTTTCGATTTTACAGTGATTTGATTTTTACCATGTTAAGTATACCACAGTTGCGGGGGATGGGGGCAATCTGAAAAAACTCATTGCAAGTGTGCAAGTGGAAAGTTCTCACTTTTGTCCAAAAGATGGATTAAAAAAAAAAAAAAAAAAAAACTTTTGCGAATCTTTTATCTTTGCCATGTTTTACATTTCATTCTTTTGTCCATGTCTCATGATCCAGTTTCCATTTCTGGTTCTACCCAATTTAAAGCAATGTTTATCAAGCACTTACTGGGTGCTGTAGGGAAATACAAATAAATAGACTTCATCATTTGCCATCTACTCACAAGACCAAAACAAGAAACAAGACAACATGTAACCCAAAGAGAAACTTTGTATTGGTAAATTGTAACAAGTATTTGGATGCCTGCCAAACGCAAAACTTTTCTTTACTCTCAAAGGAATTTAAAGTCTTTGAAAAGAGTTGAACTTGAAGTTAAATGTAAAGAGCAAAGAGCAGGACTGGAGATGCAGCTCTGTGGTGAACATTCGTATAACACCAGCTAAGTTCTGCATTCAATCCCACTACAGGAAAAATATTTAAAAAAAAAAATGTGGGGCTGGGGATGTGGCTCAAGTAGCCCTGCAGCCCGGGTTCGATCCTCAACACCACATACAAAGATGTTGTGTCCGCCGAAAACTAAAATATAAATATTAAAATTCTCTCTCTCTCTCCCTCTCTCTCTCTCTCTCTTTAAAAAAAAAATGTAAAGGATCTTTGACAGCCTATACTTGTACAGTTGTTTTTTTTTTTTTTTTTTATTATTATTGTTGCCGTGCTGTGGCTAGAATCCAGGGCTTCACACATGCCAGGCAGATGCTGTACCACTGAGCCATATCCCCAGCTTTCTACAGCTGTTTTTAAACCAAAATATATATTGCATTTATCTTTATTCAATTTCATATTTGTTTTGAAAATGACATATTAAAAGGCAAGCATAAATGAAATCATGTTAATTATCAATATTAAATGGGGAGCCAGGTGCGGTGGCACACACCTGTAATCCCAGGGGCTTGGGAAGCTAAGGCAGAAGGATCTCAAGTTCAAAGCCAGCCTCAGCAAAAAGCGAGGCACTAAGCAGCTCAGTGACACCCTGTCTCTAAATAAAATACAAAATAGGGCTGGGGATGTGACTCAGTGGTGGAGTACCCCTGAGTTCAATCCCTGGTATCCCTCTAAAAAATTAAATGGGAAAAAGTAAATACAATTAGTATGCACCCCAGTTATTACTATATAAAACATTTGTGTATATATTTATAAAATATAAAAATAATTTTAGAGCATGCAATTAATTTGATATTCAAAATTATTTTCCCTTAAAATTGTTTAAATTAGTAAATTTTTAAATTTCATTGGCATTGATATTTGTTTTCTTTAATCTTCCAAAAAAAGCAAATTTTTTAAAAACAGACTGGTGAGTTTGCAAAATAGAAAATTTTGGAAGGCATAATTGAATACCTCGTTAAAAAAGCAAAGACTGTGACTGTAAATGGCTCGGTAGAGATTTTGCTAAAAGCAGCAGAGTAAAGGAGCAGCAGCTGAAGGGGATGTTGGATGAAGGGAGGGTAGGTATTTTTGCTTAGAAGGAAATGCTTGTATTACTCATGGCAATAATTTAATAGGGAGGAGGGGAGGGGGGATAGTAGGGGATAGGAAAGGTAGCAGAATACAACAGTTACTAATAGGGCATTATGTAAAATTGTGGATGTGTAACCGACGTGATTCTGCAATCTGCATTTGGGGTAAAATTGGGGGTTCATAACCCACTTCAATCTAATGTATGAAATATGATTTGTCAAGAGCTTTGCAATGTTGTGAACAACCAATAAAAAAAAAAAGAAAAAAACAACAACAACAAAAAAAATTAATAGGGAGGAATAAATTAATGGTGGGTTTTTTTGGAAGAGAGGGTAATTGCAGTACCAAGATCAAGTAGAAAAGAGATGAGCTCCTGTTGAGCCTTAAAAGAGAACAGAAATACCCACATGCCATAACAAAAAGGAAGTAGGTGCTGTGATCAGTACCTTTGTTGGTGGGAAAATGTTGGAAAGTCAGTCTAATTTCTTCTGTTCTCAATGGAGTATTAAAGGAAAGTTATCAGCTGAGAATACAGAGGAAGAGGAAGTTTAGGAGATCTGAATAATAGGAAGAAGTGGAGCCTGAAAAGGAACACTCTAGACCAGTGTATTAGAATTGGTGATGAATCTACTGATGGGCATGGTGCTACACACCTATAATCCCAGCTACTCGGGAGACTGAGGTAAGAGATGCACATTCAAGGCCAGCCTCAGCAATTTAGTAAGACTCCAGGGTTGGGGATGTAGCTCATGGTAAAGTTCCCTTGAGTTCAATCCACAGTACCAAAAAAAAAAAAAAAAAAAAAAAAAAAAGTGAAGAACTGGTGAGTAATGTTAAGTTCCTACAGATATTTTGGACATAAATTTAAAGAGCTACCAGTGTGAACTTTACACTAGCTGTGTGACCACAAGGAGACAGTAGTAAGCATTTAGTTGGACTTGACAATAGTTGGGAATTGCCTAAACTAGTGCTGGAGAGAGCAGCAAAGATGCTAAAAAATTTGTAAGGGAATGACTTTTTATTCTCTGTGTCCTTCCAGGGCTTCTTTGTGCTAATACAAGCAACTATCAGTATATATCCCTTTCATATCACTCTTTATACAAAAAGATAGCATACTACATTGTTTGCACCTAACAATGTATCTTAGAGATCTTTCGTGAGTACACCAAGAGCTTACTCATGCTTTTTTTTTAACAATATAATATTCTATTGTATGCTTATAATGTTTATTTAGCCAGTTTTAACTTATAAACACTTGTTACTTTTTTTCTTTTTGGGGGGGAACGGGTACCAAGGCACTTGACCACTGAGCCACATCCCCAGCCCTATTTTTTTTTAATGTCACATTGTTGTAATTGGTTTTTTTTAAGAGAGAGAAAGAATTTTTTAATATTTATTTTTTAGTTTTCGGCGGACACAACATCTTTGTTTGTATGTGGTGCTGAGGATCAAACCCAGGCCGCAAGCATGCCAGGCGAGCGCACTACCGCTTGAGCCACATCCCCAGCCCCCCAGCCCTATTTTGTATTTTATTTAGAGACAGGGTCTCACTGAGTTGCTTAGTGCCTCGCTTTTGCTGAAGCTGGCTTTGAACTCTTGTTCCTCCTGCCTCAGCCTACCCAGCCACTGGGATTACAGGTGTGTGCCACTGCACCCTGCAATTGTTACTTTCAATCTTTTGCTAACATAATTTAATAAACACATACATTTCACACAAATGGTTATAACTTATTTGTAGGATAAAGCTCCAGAAATATTAATGCTGGGTCAAATATACTCATTTATTATTTTAATTAATATTGAAAAATTGCCCTCTCTAGGGGTTATTCCATTTACATTTGCAAAATCTATTAGCATGCCTCTTTTCCCACAATCTTGCCAAAAGACTGTTATCAAATATTAATTCTTTGCCAATCTAATAAATGTCGATTGATACCTCAGTTTGGTTTTAATTTGCAACTCTCATTATGTGTGAGATAAACATCTTCCTAGGTTTAAGAACAATTTGCATTCTGGGAACTGTCTTTTCATATGCTTTGCTCATTTATTTATTGGGACATTTATTCGTCAGCTTGTTGTCACTACACAAAATACCTGACACAGCCTACTTTTTTCTTTTTTTTTCCCCCCACTGGTGATAGGGATTAAACCCAGCTCTCCCAATGAATTTCATCCCAGCTCTTTTTGATCTTGATTTTGAGACACAGTCTGCCAAGTTGCCCAGGCTGGTCTGGAATTTAAGATACTCCTGCTCTGCTTGTGGAGTAACTGAGATTAGAGGAGTGTGCCACTGTGGTGGGTTTTTGTTTGTTTGTTGTTTTTCTCCCCAGTGCTGGAGATGGAACCCAGGGGCTCACACACTCTAGGCAAGCGCTCCATCACTGAGCTATACTCCCCAGCCCTAGGCTTTGTCCTTTTGTTTATTATTATTATTTTATTTATTTTTTGGTACAGGGATTAAACCCAGGGGTGCTTAACCTCTGAGCCACATCCTCAGACCTTTTTTCAATTTTGAGACAGGGTCTCACTGAGTTGCTTAGGGCCTCACTAAATTGCTAAGGCTAGTCTGGACCTTGCAATCCTTCTGCCTCGGACTCATGAGCCCCTGGAATTACAAGTGTGGGCCACTGCACCGGGCTAGCTTTCTCCTTTTCTAATAGCCTTCTCCTCAGAACTACCAAGGGGTCATAGGATAAATACTGTAATTAATTTCCTTTGAGGGCCCCCAGTGAATCTAGGCTTTTAAAGGCCAATAGAACCTCCCAATACTGACACCCTGGTGACCAAGTTTCCAACACATGGACCACTGGGGGACACCCAAACCATATCCAAACCAAAGAAGGATAGTTGTCTTTTTCTTATCCATTTGTAACTGCTCTTTATATGTTCAAGGAAGTAACCCTCTATGTGTGCTGACTTGAATTTTTTTCTCCCGCTTGCTGTTTGTCTTTTGACTTATGTGGTATATTTGTTCGAGGACATGCCTGTGTTTGTATGCATCGTGAAGAATGCTCTGGGCTTCTTTGTTCTGTACCTTTTGTACAAATGTTTTCACCCACTTTAAGGTAATAAAGGAATTCTTTTTTGTGGGGGGGAGGGAGGGGTGGTGTTGGGGATTGAACCCAGGGCTTTGTGCATGCAAGGCAAGCACTCTACCAACTGAGCTATATCCCCAGCCCAATGAAATAATTCTTCTTGGTAGTTTTCATTCATTTAATATTTGATCCATTTGAAATTTATCTTGTAACCAGGATGGTGGCACAAGCCTGTAATTCCAGCAATTCAGAAGGATGAGGCAGGAAGATCTCAAGTTCCAGGCCACCCAGAATAACTTGGTGAGTCTCAAAATGGGGGGGAAAAAATTTAAGGGAAAATTTTTTTAAAAAAATAGTGCTTGCTTTGGCAGCATATATATTTAATTGGAATGCCTTCTTGAGTAGCTGATAGACCAAAAAAAAAAAATCGGTATAAATGCGAACAACATATATAAAATACCTAAAACTGCAAAGTATATTCTCTTTTCAAGCATTCATGGATCATTTTTAAAAAGTGGCCACAAGCTGGGTGGGGGGCACACACCTGTAATCCCAGCAGCTTGGGAGGCTAAGGCAGGAGGATTGAAAATTCAAAGCAAGCCTCAGCAAAAAGCAAAGCACTAAGCAACTCAGTGAGACCCTGTCGAAAAATAAATACAAAAATGGGCTATTGGTTGCTTACCACCCAGCACCACAAAAAAAAAAAAAAAAAAAAAAAAAAAAAAAAAAATTGAGCTGGCATGGTGGTGCATGCCTGTAATCCCAGCGGTTTGGGAGGCTGAGGCAGGAGGATTGCTGAGATCAAAGTCAGCCTCAGCAAAAGCGAGGTGGTAAGCAACTTAGTGAGACCCTGTCTCTAAATAAAATACGAAATAGGGCTGGGGATGTGGCTCAGTGGTCAAGTGCCTCCGAGTTCAATCCCTAATACCCGCCACCCACCCCCGCAAAAAAATAGGTGGCCACAAATCGAGTGTCAACATACTTTGTTTTTTGTTGAAAGAGATCAAACTCAAGGCCTCGAACATGCTAACCAAGCACTCTACCACTGACTACATCCCCAGCTCTTTTTTAAGTTTTTATTTTGGGATAGGGTCTCAATAAATTACCCAGGCTGGCCTTGAACTTTTGATCCTCCTGCCTCAGTCTTCTGAGTAGCTGAGATTATAGGTGTGTGCTATTGTGCAAAATTATCTTTTATTAAACATATTTTCCTTTTATTATGACATACTTTCACACTTCCAATCATGATATCTTCCATCAAATTTCATTGAAATTTGTGCTATTGCATTTAGCTCTTTTTGTTTATTGTATATACTCTCATATACAACTATAAATCCATATGTTCTATATGGTAGGTATTAACACAACAATCCAAGGAAACCTCTGTCTCTTTGGTACTAGGAATTGAATTGAACTCAGAAGCACTTTACTACTGAGCTATATTCCAGTCTTTTTTTTTTTTTTCTTTTTGAGACAGGGTCTTGTTAAGTTGCTAAGGATCTCATAAAGTTGCTGAGGTTAACTAACTTCAAACTTGGGATCCTCCTCCCAAGTAGCTAACAGGCATACACCACAACATCCAGCTAAGCCTTACAAGTTCCATTTTACAAATGAGAATAGTGAAAGTTGAAATAGTTAAAAGTATCTTAAAGTCACCTCAGTTGGGTTAAGCCAGAACTAGAACTCAGAACTCTCTCAGAATCTTTACTCTTTCCATAGTAACATCCTGGCATTCACAAGTACTGTTTCCAACTTTTCACCTCACATTTTCCCCTGGGAATTACTAAATGCCTCCCTGAAAATTCATCTACTGAGTATCTCCTATGTGAGAGTTTTGGTTTCATTGTTGGCCATAACAATAAAATAAACAACCCCCCTCTGCTCAAAGAATTCAGTCTGGAGGAGAATGTAAATTTTTAATATAGTGTGATAAATGCTACAATAGAGGTATGTGCTTTGTCTACTATTCTGCATCTTGTGTTCTTCATGGAATCCAGTTATATAATTTTATCTGCTATTTTTCTCCCTTCTCCTTGAGTTCAAAAGCCCTCTTGATGAGACCAGCAAATCTCCTGCCAAATACATTCTTCTAATTCTTGTGAAATTCAGAGGGTACAAAAGACTGGAAGTTTCCCAAACAGCAGAAATGATGAGCGAAGGTCTGGTCTAGAAAGGAAGAAGGTCTACTTAAGGACAAAAAGATTCCTGAAGCTCTTGATTTAATCCCCAGCAACACACACACACACACACACACACACACACACACACACAGAAATCACCTGAACCAGCGTAGTGATTCACACCTGTAATCCCACCTACTGGGGAAGACGGACAGCCAAGTTTGAGGACAGCCTGGACAATTTAGCAAGACCCTGTGTGGAAGTAAAAATCAAAAGGGCTAGGGATATATTTCAATATAGAGTGTCACTGAATTCAAACCCCAGTACTGGGAGGGGGGGGCGGAATCCTGATGAGAGCGAGTACTGGAAGGCAACTATGAAAATGAAGGTTGATGCCAGATCTAGACTACAGATTGCTCAAAAGGCCAGGCTGAGACACGTGCTCCAGTCACTAGGCAAAGAGGACCTATTGTATATTATCAACTCTGACTGATAAGATAAAAATGTTATTTTAAGATTGGCTATGCAGTGATGCTTCAGAAAGGCTGAAATTAGAAAGTTCTGAAGGTCAAAAGCTAATAAAGCTCAACAAACACCTACTGAAAACTCACATTCACCGAGGTAAGAAAATGAAAGCCAGTCCCTACTTTTGAGGCGCCTAGCCAATTAGGAGGGGAACAAACAAAAATGTAGTGTAAAGTTGGCACAGTGGCGCACACCTGTAATTCCAGTTACTTGTGAGGCTGAGGAAGGGGGATTTCAAGTTTGGGGTCAGTCTGGGCAATTTAGCAAGACTCTGTCTCAAAATAAAAAAAGAGGCTGAAGATGAAGCTCAGCAGTAGTGCACCCAGTTCAATTCTCAGTACTCAAAAAAAAAAAAAAAGTATAATACATATGATGAACACATTATGACACATGCATATGGTAAACACAAACCTGGTATAAAGTAGGATGAAAGAGGAAGTGCAATTTAGTATGAAAAGGAAGGCAGAAGGAGGCAAGCTAAGTGCATGTAGCTGGTGAGTCCTAATGCTTGAGCCTCACCTGCTGAAACAGGTAGTTATGAGGAAAGGGAAAGAGAACTTTAAAGGTAATGGCCTGGAACTGCCTGTTAGGGTTATTAACCAAACAGTTAATGAGGGAGAAAGAGGAATGTTCTTTTAACAACGATCAAACCAGAGGGCATGGTTATATAGTAAGCCAGATCACTTTACTTCTAGGATTCTAACTTTGAACTGTAAAACAGAAAGAAGCAAAAGATAGATGTTGGCAGGCCAGGAAGGGTGCTAGAAAACTCATCTATAGTGATAGAAAGTGGTTGCTTAAAAAGAGAGAAAGGGAGAGATTGGAAGGGGCACCTGGAAAAAACCTGGGGATTTCTGTGTTCTAAATCTTATTTAGGGGTGGGCTGGGTGGTGGCTCAGCTGTAGAGTGCTTGCCTAGCACATGCGAGGCCCTGGGTTCAATCGTCAGCACACATACAAAATAATTAAAATAAAGGTATTGTGCCCAACTACAACTAAAATAAATAAAATAAATATTAAAAAAAGTAAATAAATAAACCTTATTTAGGGAAATGGTTACAAGGGAGCATACCCCAAACTCAATGAATTAAACACTTAAGAACTGTGCATTTTATTATAGGTAAATTATGCCTCAGTAATAATAGTAATGAGGAAATGCTATAATCTATCACAAAGATTGAGGGAGGGAAAAAAGAAACAAGAATAGTTAAGACTCAGAGAGGAAATTGGACCACAGGAGAAACTTCCCAAAGGGATTTGGTTATTTGAGGAAAGAATAAATGACACAATTTGCCCTTTCAACTTTATCTTCTGACCCAACAATGTCTGGCTAAACTCAGATTAGCTCAGGAAGAAAGTAGGATAGCTCTGAGGCCGAGAAGTTGGGGAGCCCAGATGAATGAGGATTTTATAAAGTGGACGGTGAGAGAAAAGATGTAGGAGGGCTGGCAATAGTCCAGAAAGCAGAAGGGAAGAGGAAAAGAAGGTGAGAAAAAAAAAAAAGCAAAGAATGTAAGAAATGTAGGAAGGAATTTTCTCAGAAACTTGAAAAAACAGAAAATTGAATCCACCTCTGGCCCAACCTTCTCTTCCACAGATAAAAGAATAAAATTTAAAAAAATCAAACTTAGGGGGAAAAAACTCTGCCATTGAAAGGTCTCAAGGAGGGCTGGGGATGTGGCTCAAGTGGTAGCACACTCGCCTGGCATGCGTGCGGCCCGGGTTCGATCCTCAGCACCACATACAAAGATGTTGTGTCCGCTGATAACTAAAAAATAAATATTAAAAAAACTCTCTCTCTCTCTCTCTTAAAAAAAAAATCCTGTCTCAAAATTAAAAATAAATAAAAGGACTGCAGATGGAATGCAGTGGTAAAGTACCCTCAGGTTCAATCCCAGTACCAAAACAAAACCAAAAAAGCCTCAAAAGATATGCATCAAACTATATGCATCATATTAAAGGGAAGTTAGATGCTTGCTGCATAGTGTTGAATTTAGTTTCAGTAAGTATTTGCCATTTCAGGTTTTTGTTTTTTTTTAATCAACTAAATTTAGCAAAATTTAGTTGGAATCAGAACAGTGTTGACAAAATCAGGGAATTGTTTGGGGTGGCAAAGGAAGGGCTCCTCATATCTGTAACATGTATATGACACATAAATATAGGGATAAAGGGTATCATCAATTCTCTTTTACCCAAAGGCCTGGAATTGCTTTTCATTTCCTCAACCCTAAAACAAAGTCTGAAGAAAGTGATGTTGGGGCTCACGAGCAATAGTAGGCAAACTTTTCCTATAAAGGGCTTAAGAGTAAAAATTTTAGGCTTTGAAGGATATACAGTTTCTGTCATTATTCTGCCGGTTTTGCACAAAAGTAGCCATAAACAATTCAAAAAGGAATGATCACAGCAATATGGATAGCTGGAGCTATTAGTTTGTGAACCTCTGGTATAAAGAGCAGTGATACTTGTTTCTGACTGTATATTAGATTCATCAGAGGAGCTAAAAAAAAAAATCCACAAATGCCCAGGTCCCACCCCACCAACATAATCTGGGGTTGGGCCCAATTTTATTTTGGGTGGGAGGGGGGTACCAGGAATGAACTCAGGGGCACTCAACCACTGAGCCACATCCCCAGCCCTATTTTGTATTTTTTATTTAGAGACAGGGTCTCAATGAGTTGCTTAGGGCCTCGTTTTGCTAAGGCTGACTTCAAATAACTGGTGATCCTATCTCAGTCTCCCAAGCCTCTGTCCACTGGGATTACAGGCATGCATGAGCCACCACATCCGGACTTTTTTTTTTTTTTTTTTTTTTTTTTAAGATGAGGTTTTGCTCTGTTGTTCAGGGTGGCCCTGCTGGGCTCAAACAGTCCTACTGCCTCAGGTTTCTGATAGGATGGGACATAGGCACAAGACATTATCCCCAGACCAAGCTTTGTTTTTTGTTTTTTTTTTGTTTTTTTTTTTAAGTTTCTATGCCATGTACACCCTAAAAACAACTGTTTTAGAAGGAGAATTATAGTTACCCAGGGAACTGCTAGAATTTGGGGGTAAGGCCAGGTAAATAAATGCTGGAAAGATAAATGATCCAGCAGTGAATTGAGGTGTAGATTAATATTAGAACCATTTTCTTTCTTTCTCTCTCTCTCTCTCTTTCTTTCTTTCTTACCACAGGATCTCAATAAATTGCCTACTGGCTTTGAATTTGCAGTCCTCCTGCCTTAGCCTCTCAAGTAGTTGGTATTACAGGCATGTACCACCACACCCAGCCAGACCCATTTTCTGCCTGCCTAACAAATTAAGTACTTCCAATACTTGATAAAATGTTCTTTATTAATGTTTCTGTGTGCAAAGCACTAAAAGGAGTTGCCTAGCCCAGCAAGTCATCTCCTTCATCACCCTTTGTTAAGGTGGGAGGGAGAGATAAGGGTTCTGCCTAACCCTCTTTCTGGAACCATTCCTTATAGGCCCCAGCATAGTTTCGAGCCCTGTGGAAACAAAGAGGGGTAAGAGAAGGACATGCCCAATAGGCAGTCCCCAATCACTTCCCAGCTAGCAAGCCACACGTTGCCCATGCCCATACCCTGTGTATCCAAGGCGCCGGGCCAGCTGTGTGGCCTGGAAGCCCCGTTTTCCCATTTGACAGAAGAAAACAAGATTCTCATCTTCTTGCTTTGGCTTCTCAGTGCGGTACAATGCTTTGAATGCAGCTGGCTCCATCTGCAGGGCACTTTCCAACTCGGACACTGGGAGAGGAGTCCAGAGAATAAATGGAAAGCAAGTCTTGATTCTCAGGGTCAGAAATCAGGCAAGAAGAGCTCGTGGTGGAACAAAATCTCCAGGCCCCAAACCAATATATGGTGGCCACCTCCCACCCTGTCAAAGTCAAGAAACAGCTTACCCTTAAGGAAATTTGCCAAATGACCTGTGAGTGCAAGTCACTTCCTGAATCCTGGGGTGTGTGTGTGTGTGCGCGCGCGCGTGTGTGTGTGTGCGCGCGCGCGCAGCCAGGAGGAGCAGGTAGACTTAGGCATCTAGATTCAGGGAGGTCAAGCATATAGAAGCTGGTTTGCCCCTCTCCTTACCCTCTGCTCTCCCCTCAAACTGGATACGCCAGTTCCACTGCCAGGATCCGCCTCCAATCAGCCCTTCTCTGTGGGAAGCTGAGGGCAGCTTAGGGAAATGTAGGATCCCCCTCACCCGGCCTCTGTATTTTGCCTTCCCCACGCCATTCTGAGATCCCACTAGCTAAGACCCTTCTGGGCTGTCTCCTCCAATCCCATACCCGGGATGTTGACTGCCCCTGGGATGGTTCCCGCTGCAGCCTCCTCCCGAGATCTCACATCGAAGAGACGGGCCCGACCTGATGTTAGGAGTGACCGGAGTTCAGGGAGCGAGACCGTGGACGCTGAAGAAGAGGGCACATGCACCTTCAGAGGGGGACTATGAAGAATGGGTGCCTCAATACCCCCTCCCCTAGCAGCACCCTAACCCTGAGAGCCTCTCTGGTCTTGCCCCTTCACTCCTCCCTCCACATACACCTCCACCCTGGGGGCCTCACACACTCCCAGGGTCACAGATAGCATTGGACATCCCAGGGCTCCCTCACAGGTACCTCCAGCCATGGTGCGGACAGCGATTACCAGTTGCAGGAATGTGGCCCCAGCCCGCCCCCTTGCAGTTGGCAGCATCTCTCCCTTCCTCCCAGAGCCCAGACCGGAACCGGAAGCAAGGCACCGCCTCCCACACAGTCCCCACAGCACCTGTTCGTGGTGCCTCTCAACATCCCACTGGAGAAATCTTTGCTATTGCCAGGGTGAGCCGGAAACGACACCCGATCTGGCACAGGTAACACAACTCAGGGTAATGAGTATAGGAATGGCACCCCACCCTAAAGTTGGCACAGCCCTTATTGGTCAAAGGGTAATGTGCCCCCTCCCTTTTGACTTGGGGCCCACAAAAGGAGGAAAAAGAGACAACTGTGGCTCCGAACAATTTTATCTTAAAAAAGGGGGGGGGAAACACCCCCACAAGGGGAAAGACCCCAAGTGGGCCCCTGCCTGTTATTCTCCCTGGCTTCAGAGACTTCTACACAGGCCTTAGCTGCTTGCTGGCCAGTTTCTTTGTGGGACAGTAGACACTGCTAAGCAACCTTCCCCATTTCTTCATTAAGTCTGTTCCCCAGAGTCGCAGGTCCACATCTAGAACCTCAGTTCCGGGGAAAGGAAGAACCAACGGAAATGCCAGAGTCCTGGGGCAAGCCAGAGTATCACTTGTCAGCAGACCCTCTGCTGAGTACTCTAAGCAAGCCCAGGGCAAGCCCCCCCAGTTTAGTATGTCCAGTATCCAGCTTGGAGACAGCACATGCATTGTGCAAGAGGAGCATAAGGACCCAGGGGCTGCATGGTAGGGGTAGGCAAGGCTGTCAGTGCATGTTCACAATGTGTGTTTCACACTACTGCAGGCTGCCATACCACAGGCCCTCAGTTCAAAGACACGCCTTTTGAACTCCCCAGAGTCCTATGCCAGAAGTGGGCAGTGAAGGAAAGGGGCACAGGATAAGCCTGTCGCTCCTGGGCTATCTGCAGTTCTTGGGCCCAAAGCCCCTGAATCCCCATAGTTAGTTGCTGTCATTCTTGATGACGACCTCTAATCCGTGGTGCCGCAATTGAGCTCGTAGCAGCAGATTCTTGTTTTTAAGGTCTTCCACCTAACATGGAAAAAAGGCAGTCAAGGAAATGGGTAGAAAAGTTGACACTACCAAGCCCCTGAAATTAGACATCCACTGGTGAGGAGGAAAATGTGAAGTGCTCTCAATGGAGAATTAAATACGGAGTCCCAAACTGGGTCAGTGGGCTATAGGGGCCTAGGGGGTAAATACTGGGATTAGGAGTCTGACCTGCTGTCGAAGTACATCATTGTCCAGCTGCAGTTGATCTAACCCCTGCAGTTCTTCAGACAACCTGTGGTTACTCTGCCGAAGCTCCTGGATATAATCACAGGCTTTGGATAGAATTCCACCTTTACTCTGCAAGACAAAGTCAACAAAATGAGGACTTAGGATTTAAGACATCTAGCACTATGCTTTCCAAAACAACATTCACACTTTGGACTTTATTTTCCCCTAAGGATGGTGATATAGCATCTCCCATGGATGTAGGGACCTTAGAGAAAGATATGAAGAGTGAATGAAAAGTGTATGTCCCACACTCTACTATTTCTGGAAATAATACCAGGAGACAGAATTCAGGCCTCCCATCCACTACCAGGGTCCTTCCATGACCTGGCCAGACTTGGTGCTCTCCATAGAGCAGTCTGGGATGATCTTGGACAGCTGCACAATCCAGTTGTTGATCTTGTCTCGGCGGCGGCGCTCCACTGTGGGTCAAAGTGGAGGACAAAGTGACTCAGTGAACACTCACAAGCCCCAGGATAAAATAACCAACCCTTCCTCCCCTCAGATATCATCAGACATACTAAACTAGGGGACTTGCCTCTTGTACTTGTTTATAGTGCATAACAGAGGTCTGTTGGGTAATGCCCTGGCTTGCCCCAGGACTCTGGCACTTCCACTGATTCCTTCTTTCCCTGCAAGTCCCTAGCCCTATTAGACAAGTCCCTAGCCCAATTAGACAAGTTCCTGGCTTCACATCTGGAACACAGCACCTACCTTCATTATGCTGAGCTCTGCGTTTCTCATCCCGGGTTGTCCGGGGAGCTTCTGATTTCCTGACAACAGAGCAGGATGATCAGAGTGAGGGAAGGACAAAAGAAATTTAAAAATAAGATTTGAGTTTGGGGTAAGGACTTATACAAATTACAGTGGGTATTAAGACTATTCATGGTAACTGAGAAGAAATGGGTCACTCACGGGGAATAAGGGTGGGTCCTGGGGGCAATTGAGCGCTGGCTTCCTCCCTGTAATACTTCTTGTGGTGACATCATCACAAAGAATTGACCTGTGAAGATGCGGGGCAGGTTCTGCCAGGACTTGGAACTAGAAAGTTCAACAAGGCCCTGGGACCCTTCTCTGAAAAGAACATGCTCCTTTCTGCTAGCAGGTCAGCCCCAGATTCCCTGACTGGCCAGGTCTTAGTCTTTACTAAGGGTCATGAATAAAGGTCCACTGTCCCAGCCATGTCCCCCAGCCCTTCCTGGCCCTGCTATCTAGCATCCTCATGCAATATCTCACCAGTGCCGGGAGGGGTTGCCTGCCCCAGTAGTGCCTCTGAGCCCTGGGTAGTAACGACAGCAGCTGTACTCCCCGATGTGGTGCCCCCTGCCCCATCACCCACGGCAGTGCTGGGAAAGTAAGTATAATGTGTCTCGGCAGCTGTCCCCTCTGTATCAACTGCATCATCACTCGTGAAAGCACCCTGGATCACCGCCTGGAAAGGGGAGCAAAAGAACAGAGTCCAGTGACAATCAGATACTTCTTTCCCCTGTACCACTCTGTAGCTTTATCCTTTGAAGAGGGAAGGAGAAACATCTAGAAAGGGAAAGTCTAGTGCCTTCAGTCAAAGCAGTCTGAGATGCCTCACTGTTCCTGGTTTCACCTCCAATCTATTAGTTCCCTTCTTCCTCTTATTACTCAGAGATTTAGCCCATCCCCAGCCCATCCCCCTGTACCTGGGTCATGGATTGGGTGGCAGGGTAGCCACTAATGGCTCCAGTGCCCTCAGTCTGGCCATCCAGCTGCCCCTCAGACACCTGGATCACCCTGTACATCACCTAGAAGCAGAGAGGAAGGGGGAAGGGTAGGAAGGGAAGACAGAAGAATAAGCACTTGGAATCTCAGGATCCTTCATAAAGCTTCCCTTGGACAAAGCCCCAAAACAAAAACCCTTCAGAGACATAGATTCAGCTGTCCTCTCTTCTTTCTCTATCTGAGGTTTCATCATTCTCCTTTCCTATAATAATTTCTCCTCTAGACCTTTTATCACCACCACCCCCAAGAGTCTACATTTTCACCTCCTCCTCCAAGTCAGGTCTCCCCAAGATGTTTGATTACCTCCCTCAACCCCAACCCCAGGTAACACCTGCAGCCACCTGGCCCCCTCCCTTACCTGGCCCCCATTCTCAGTTCGGAAGACGTACTTGACGTTGGGGTCAGGGAAGGTGGCAGCTGACTGGATGCTAGCGATAGCCACACTGGTTGGGTCCTCCCCTGTAGCCACTGCACCTGAATTAAAGGAATGAAGGAAAGTCTGTGAGTTAACTGCCTTTCTCCCTCTGTTCTACTTGAATATCCTTAAGAAGAAAGATGATAGAAGATTGTGGCTCAGTGGTAGAGCGCTTGCCTAGCATGTGTGAGGTACTGGGTACAATTCTCAGCACCGAATATAAATGAATGAATAAAATAAAGGTCCATTAACAACTACAAATTTTTTTTTTAAAAGAAAATAAAGAAAGAAGATATACATAAGATAGGCTAGTGGGGGATGGAGAAAGTCCATGACCTTGGTCTTGGTCCTAGTTTTAACACTCACCTTCCTGAATCTGCACTGTCCCCTCTTCTGTTTCAGCTGTTTTCTGCTGCCTGATTGTGGTGAAAGGACAAAGGGAAGAAGTGAATGAGAAGCTCACTGGCACAGTAACGTATGACTCCCAAACTCACTGGTATTCCCAATAGATGGGTTAGGTTAGAATACAACAAGTTAGTCTAAGTGTTTACTATGTATAGGTCCTAAGCTAAGCACTTAACATGCATGAGCTTATTTAATACTAATAAGAGCACTATGAGGTAGGTACCATAACTTCCATTTTATAGATGGGAAAACTGAATCACACAGCTGGTAGGGGATGGAGCTGGGACTTGAATCCAGGTCAGGCTGATCTCCAGAGACAGTACTCTTAGACATTTTGCATCTCTCTCACATCAGACCCTACCTCTTCTTCACTCACCCCTTCATCTCTCTGTGAGGGAGTACATCCGAGGAGCTGGTCCCTTTTTGAAGGTCTTCGTATCTCCCTGAGTGCTAAGTCCTGGTAGATATCATGAAGTTCACAGTGAGTCCGGGAAACTGAAGAGCTTGCCTAGTTCTAGATCCTCAAAGACAAAGCCAAGAAAATAACCCAATCATCTGCAAGGGACAACTGACTTCCCCCATTCTGAAGCTGAGGACTGAACTGTAGTGATTGAAAAAATAACTCTACAAATTGTGTTCCTCATCCCTCTATTATCACTCCAGCACCTGGTGGAGAGGGGATAATTATTCTGGAAAACATATATTTGAATGGATTCTTAGTAAAGGTATTATGGATTACTAATAAAGCTATAAAGATCTGCCATAACAGCAGCTCCATGGGGATTAGGAAGGGCCAGGTTTAGACAATCACTATCAAAAAAACACAGGATCACCAGACCCAGTGGAGCATGCCTGTAATCCCAGCAACTCAGGAGGCTGAGGCAGGAAGATCACAAGTTTGAGGCCAGCCTCAGCAAATTAGTGAGGCCCTAAGCAACTAAGTGAGACTCTATCTCAAAATTAAAATTTAAAAGGGCTGGAGACATAGCTCAGTGGTAAAGTGTCCCTGGGTTTAATCACCAGTACAAGAAATAAGAAATAAAATAAATAAATAAAACACACAGAGTCATGGACACTGATACTTCACAACTCGCAGACAGACTAAATAGCAAGAAATTTCAAATTTAGGAAGTAAAACCTGAAGCCACTGCCCTTTGAAAACCATCCCTAACTACAAAACCTAGATGAGCCCGGTATGGTGGCACAGGCCTGTAATCCCACTGGCTGGGGAGACTGAGGCAAGAAGATGAAGAGTTCAAAGTCAGCCTCAACAACTTAGCAGGGGCCCTAAGCAGCTTAGTGAGACCCTGTCTCCAAATTAAAAATTAAAAAGACCTGGGGATGTAGCTCAGTGACTAAGTGCCCCTTAGTACCAAAAAACAAAACAACCTAGACATGGGCCAGGCATGGTGGTGCTCACCCGTAATCCCAGCCATTGGTGAGGCTGGGGCAGGAGGAAAACAAGTTGCAGGCCAGTCTCAGCATTTAGCAAGATTCTGTCTCAATATAAATAACAAAAAGTACTGGGATAGCCAGGTGGTGGTGCATTCCCAGCAACTCACTGGGAAGGTTGAGGAAGGAAGATCGCCAAATTCAAGGCCAGCCTCATTAACACAGTGAGGCCAGAAGCAACTTAGACCTTGCCCCCAAATAAATAAATAATATTAAAAAGGCTGGGGATGTAGGTCAGTGGTAAAATACCCCTGGGTTCAATCCTCAGCACCACCACCCCCCTCCAAAAAAAAAAAAAAAAAAAAAAGTAAATAAAAACCCAGACTTGGCCCTTAAGTAGCATTCCATTGACAGGGTTCTTGTTTAGGGCTGTCCAGATTTACAGCATCTGTTAGAGATCCTAAAGCCCAAGTGTGTCATATCCAAACCTCCTCTATTTTATTCATCAAGCCTTCCGGTAGTGCAACACAGTTGCTAAAATGTTGCTATGACAACTCCATATCCACTGAGCCTCAGCAAGAAGAGAAAAAACTCAAAGCTCAGGATTCCGAAGGAGAAAAGACAATGGGGGAGGAATCCATCTAGAAGGTGCCTGCCTTAGGACCCTGACACCCAGCCAGAGGAGAGAAAAAAAACAAAGGACTGAGGAGACAGATGCCTCCAGAAACAGCTACACAGTACAAAGAAGAAAAATAATCCCAACACGAAAGGGGCAATATGTTTGTAAATTCTCTATCCATAAGGTCCTCCAACCTTTCCTATCGCAGGAAAATCTGTAGCGGATAAAAAGCTCGCGTACAAAGAAAAGAGTAACAACAAGAACAATAAAAAAAAAATTAAAAAAAAAAAAAAGGAACTGAAAGTGAAACTGTAAGAAGTAACGCTGCAAGGAGATCCCAGTCCCCAAAGGGAAGTAGCGTAAGTGTTTTGGGACCATCAAGGTCTCCAACCTCAAAACTGGGGAGGAAGTACCTCTCAGGTTTGCTGCGCTGACTGCAGGAGCAGGTAATGAGAGGGCAGAACACCCTAATCGCCTACAGCTGTCAGCCAGAGACAGCCTCGTATGGCGCACAGCACCGGGTCGGGCAACTTATTCAAATCTTAGTTGGACATCCGGAAGCATTTCCTGAGCGTTAAGAATATATGACACGGAAATCAGCAAAGGACGTTGTGGCTTGCACGCTCGGGCAAGGAGGGCCCATCAAGAGCCCTTGCTGAGTCTTTACACAAAGAGGGTGTGGGGGAGAATCCCGAAAGAATTCAGGAGCCTAGACGCTGCCAAAGAACGAGTCGTTTCCCTGCAGGCCCACCAACCAGTAGGCGCTTACGGAGCCGAGCACCCTCCAGGCGCGAGCCAGGAGACCCGCGCGGTGACACGGCCAGACCCGCGGCACTCGCGCGGCTACCCAGGTCCTCGGCAGAGAAGGCAAGAAAGGGCGCCGGGGACTCGGGGACCTGGCACCCGCAGCTGCGGCTCCCAGATGGGCAGCGCAGGAGGGCGGGGACATGCGTGCCTGGGGCGGGGAGCAATTCGGCCCACAAAGCAGGATAGGACCAGACACGGCCCCCTCCCCCAAAACAAAGGCTTCCTCCCCGGGAGTCCCCTAACCTGAAAAACTGAAATAAAACCAAAACTGCCCCGCCCTGCTGGTCCACCCCATCTCCAGGCTCTTGTCGGGTCCTGCACTCACCCGCCAAGGCCGCTTCAGCCGCCGATTTCTCCCGGCAGTGTTCTCGCTCTCCCCACTCGGGTAGCTCCATAGACAGCTGCTCATGCGCACTCCCCGCCTGCCGCCATGTTAGTGAGGGGCGGAAGTGTCTCCTCAACCCGCCCAGCCTACTCCTAGCCTCTGGGCCGCCCCACTTCCGTTCCTTCATCTTGGTGAGGGCTGAGGGCTGCGTAGGTGTATGGGGTCCCAAAGAGGTAATGTTATGGAGGACTCGCTGAAATCCTAGCGACTCTGGGCAATAATCAGAGAAAATTGACTAAGTTTGTGCGAGGCAGGGCCTTTTAAGTTAGAGTGAATGGGAGTGAGGGGCCAGCTGAGATCTAGGGAAGAACGTCGGAGGGAGGCGCCATCTTTAACAGGGGTTATTTGGGAGGCCATCTTGGATCAGGGCATCATTTCGAAGTGTTTCCAACCAGAGATGAGGATGTATCAGGACATATGTAAATCTTGGCATACTTTTTTGTATTAGCGTCAGCAGTCAGTCACTCAGGCATTCCAGGGTTTCGAGTTTTTCGAGGTTCACACTGTGAGAATAATCTTGATTCCCATTCTTCTCATTCGTGATGTACTCTTTAAAAGGAGTTGTGTAGTATGATGGAAACTGGAGCCAGACAAACCCATCCCTGCCACTTATTACCTGACATCTTTGGCAAGTATTTTGACATAAAATGAGCTTTAGTTTTGATGTCCTCGATGAGCATCAAGCAGGTCTTCAGTTCTATTTCCCCAGATATTGAATTGAACACTCAGGAAACACCGAAAGAAGCACAGAAAGCAAGTTTTGTTTAAAGGATAGCCTCCCACTATCCGGCATGCCAAAGGTCCTGCATACCTGACTAGTGACCAGAGGTGGGCCAAAGGTGGATTGTCGAGAGAGGGAGCTACCCACAGGGGCTTTCATTCTTTAACAACTCCTTGTAGGGAGGAACAGTTCCCTGGAGGCAGGTCACCTAGGCAATAGGTGGAGGATGGGAAATGTCTTGAAGGCATTAACATTTTATTTCCTCCTGACTCAGCCCCCATCTTTTTGACCCAATCATTTATAACGTACACTAACTGTCTATTTTCCCCCAGCCTTAGTTTTTTAATCGGAAAAATAGAGATGCCAGTACCAACTCTACAGAATTGTTATGTGGATTAAATAAAATTAAAGGCAATATTTTTAGGAGCACACATCTAGCCGAGTTCCTGGCATAAAATGAATATTATGTAAATGTAAGTTTCTCTTCCTCATTTCCTGACCACCATGAACCCAGCTCTAGTTTCCAGCCACAGGTCTCCATGACAACAGCTGAGGAGGAGCACCCAAACAAGAAAAAAAGAGACATTTGACCAAATAAGTGAAAATATATCTATCGCCCAAGACTTTAAAAAAAAATAGAGTCCTCACACTCTTTAAATGTAAAAATACAATTTTTATTTTGAGACATTCACCCTTACTAGAGTGTATGGACATGCAATTCCTGGACCTGAGTGACAACTTTCCCCTTTCCTAAAATGGAAGGAAGTTATTCCAAAGGAAAAAAGGGCAGGGAGATTTTTTTTTTTTTAAATGTAAGAATACATCTTTTTTTTTAAGAGAGAGAGAGAGAATTTTAATATTTATTTTTTAGTTATCGGTGGACACAACATCTTTGTTTATATGTGGTGCTGAGGATCGAACCCGGGCCACATGCATGCCAGGCAAGTGCGCTACCGCTTGAGGCACATCCCCAGCCCAGGCAAGGAGATCTTTACAGGATTGTCTCTTGCCAGGTGATTGGAGGCTGAGAGCGGGTCCAGTGCTTCCAACAAACACTGAAGACTTCAGAGAGTTGCTTGGATAGCTTCCTCCTAATATGGAACCAAGAGGATTAGGAGGTAACCAAGGGTCTAGGAGCAAAGTAGGGATGGGCAATTCTAGAAGTGTTTGTGTATGGAAGGCTCTGACCTGGCCTTGTGTTTCCTGCTTCTACACTGGGATTCCATGAACAGAAGTTCATAGCCTCAGAAGAGGGCAGCCATTTGACTGGAATTCCCCCTTCATTCTTCACTTTTAAGAAGCCTCTAAGTTTTCTCTATGCCCTATGTTCCTTTGGTCAGTGGACACACTTTGTGGGAGGAGGATCTTACTTTTTGGGACTCTCTTCTAAGAGATAGTGCTTTCTGTCTGAGACAAGCTCAGGTAAAATCATCAAGGCAGTGCCTCCCATAGTCATTAAAGAGAGTAGCTGGAGAACCAAAGCCTATGATAGAGTGGGGTACTATAGCTGCTCAGGCAGCAGAAGAGACAGCTATTGAGGGATCCCAGGGATTCAAGATAACTTACTGGCCTCCTTTGTCCAATGGTCGGATTCTAATCACAGTCCCTTACCTTTTCCAGGGTTAGCCTGTGTTTCAAATGCATATGATCGACGCTGGGGTGATGTAAGGGTGTCTGGGAGCTGGGGTTCTCTAGGGGGCAGACTAAACCGATTTGGGGGCCCAGACCCTTCTGTGCCTTCAGGTGGGAGTCCTAGACAGCTAAGGGGCCGAGGGGAATGGTCAGAGACCAAGCTACAGGGGGAGCTTCTGGGAATGATGCTATAGTCCCCACCCCCAGTACAGGTCTGGGTCCGACGAACTCCTTGAGCCTCAGTCCTCTGGCGGTCCCGAGCCAGTGCCACAGCAGCATCAAAGGAAAGACTGCCCCCATTTCTCCAAGAGGCTCGGGAAGCTTGAGACCCCCAAGCCCTTTCCCCCGGTGTCCCATCAAGCCGACCAGGCCTTGGACATGGATTTGCAGGTGCCACATGGATTTTGCTACACATTGCACTGGGTGTCTTGGCAAACTGTGGTTTGGGGGGCACTACAGGCACAGAGCGGACCTGTTGGACCTGAACCAGGGTAGAAGCCAGGCGCATGCCCACACCTCCAGCTGAGTTAAGGACACAGGGGCATACATCACAGCCTTCTGAACAAGGCTGTCCCTGAGGCTCCATCCCCTCTAGCAGGGGTGGCTGCAAGGCTGCCTGTTCCATCTCAGAAGACTGGGTGTTGCCCTCTTTGGTACTATCAACATCCAGAGATTCTATAACTGGCCCTTCAAAGAGGGTCCCTTCTTTTAAATGGTCACCTCCATCCTTCTGTTCTCCCTCCGCCTCTCCGTCCCCACTCTCCCGCTCCCTAATAACCTCCCCATCTCCTCCATCAACTGATGCTTCTGAACTTCTGCTATCTTCACCACGTTCTTGGTCTTCTCTTTCCTTGTGGTTCCCATTCCCCCTCTGTCTTTTGACTTCATCCTCTCTGCCTCCCTCAGCCTCCTGTTTGTGTACAACTTCCCAGCTCCCCTCAGAAATCAGTTGTTCCTGAGCCCTGTTCTCTGAGTCCCTTCCAGATTCTGCTGGGGCTCCCTCTCCTTCTTGCTTGGCCTCTCCTCTCTCAATCTCTCTTTTCTTCTCCTTGTCTTTATCTTGTTCTTCTCTTTGTTCCTCCACACCCTTAGCTTCCTTGATACTTTCAATCTCTTTCTGACCTTTAGAATTCTTTCCCTTGGCTTCTGTCTCTTCCCCACTCTCTTTTTCCAAACTTATCATCTCTTGGCTTCCATCAGCCTCCTCTCCTTCCTCACCAGCCTTATCAACCTCCATCTCAGTCTCTGGACTCCCCTCAGCCTCTTCCCTGGTGCCAAATGTGCTTCCAGGCTCAGCCTTCTTGTCTTTCCCAGTTTCCCAGCATGCCTGCTCTTCTTCAGCCTTTTCGGAATCTTGACTTCCACACTCTTTTGCCTCTTCCTCCAGATTTCCTGCACCCTCCCAGTTTTGGGGATTAGGTTTCAGAAGAGGACTTAGGTCATCATAAGCACTCAAAAAGACTTCCTCCCCATTTTCCTCCTCCAGTTCAGGCCTGGGGCCAGAAGAATCCAGGGAACAGCAGCTGGGAGCCAGGACATACTGTGCCTCATCCAGAGACAGGTCATCGAGGGGTGGCTCCACAGAGAATTCCTCCACCTGTAGGCACAACATTGTGGCTCAGGACCAGGCAGCCCTGTCCACCCTCTGAACTTCATACCATCCCCAACCCCAGTATGGTTCCTCCTTACCTGAGGCCCAACTCCCAGGAGCTCCTCCAGGTAGCCCATCCCAGGGTCGTCCTCCCCAGGGGAGAAGGCTGCTCCTGCTGCTCCTGCCTTGGCCACCTCCCCATCCTCCGCCCCCACCCACTCAGGCTCTGAGCTGCTTGAGTCCTCTAGGAAGGAGAAGGAATCTTGCACCTCCTGGGACAGGGAATCCTCCAGGGCAGGAGTCATGTCCTCAGGGCCTGAGTCAGCCGGGGGACTGGGGGCTGGACTTGCCTCTGACTTCTCATCTGTTGAGGAAGAGGTAGTTCCAGGAATACAAAATTCAAGAACAGCCCTGGCCATTTCCAATGTGGATCTTCCTGGCATTGATACAGTAGAAGTTTGAAACTCCCAATGGAGGCACTTCACAGTATTTATGACCAATATCCCTAACTACTGGGATATTGGCTTATAGCTATATTAAGCCCCTACCAGGTGCCAAGCACTGTGCTTTCTGTTTTACGATATGTTGTCTTACTTTCTCTACAAAACAATTACCTAGGGTACTGTCCTCTTTTACATATGATAAAACTGAGTCTCAGAGATTAAACTATTTGTCCAACATCACATAGCTAATAAGTAGTATGGCAAAAATATGAACCCACATCTACTTAACTCTATAGCCCATGTCCTTACCCTCTCCTGTGCTGCCTCAGGACTTCTTATCAGTGATACCTTAGGAAGTGGATTCAGAGCAAGGATCAAATCCCAGCCCTGCCTCCTGCTACCTAAATCAACTGCAAATTGCTTAACCATAGTTTCAGGTATCACTACTATAAGGATAACAATAATACCTACATATAAATGAGAAATGAAAGGAGTTAATGTCCACAAGGTACCTAACACAACCCGAATATATAATTAACCCTTAATAAATGTTAGCTGTTAGTATTAATGTTACTGTGATCATTACCATCATCTATCATATATTTCTACACTTGTATTAAAATCCATGCTTTATGTGTCCAACACAGACCTCCATTCTTGAGTATATCAGTGTCTTAAGGCTTCCAGGGATACCCTGTCCATGGATTTCATACAACTTGATAATATTACTGAATTCCTAAACTCTAAATCCACAGAGGCAGCCAAAGGCAACCAACCTAAGGGCTGAGGCCTCTGCCTTTTCCAGGGTGAATCCTAAGTATCAGAACTTCAGCCTAAAGTTCTAGTCCCCTTTCTGGTCCTGGAAAATCCCTGGGTCCTTACCTGGGGGTCCAGGGCCAAGGCCAGGGCCAGGGCCAGGGCCAGAGGCAGGGGTTGGCCGGGGCTGTAGAGCAGGGCACTCAAGACCACGGGTGAGCCTGGCCAAGGATACGTTAGAGATGATGTTTGGAGGCACGTTGAGGATGGAGGTGATGTGCAGTGGGAGGTTGACATTGTAGGGGTCTGAGATGTGGACACCAGCACAGCGCTCTGCACGGCTGCTGCCCCCAGCCCGAATGGCTGACCGTCCAGCTCGTGGTGTGCCTGGCTCAGAGTTTGTGCTACCTGGTGCCTCTGCCTCAGGCTCCTGTTCGCCCTCTACCATCTCCATGGAATCATTCTCCAAGCTCTCAGACAGCAGTGGGCTTGGCCGGGGACTGCTGGGACCCACCAGCCCCTCCGGTTCTGTGAAAGAGAAAGAAAGCCAGGTAGGCAACAGTCTCAGCTCCAAGGGGCCTAGCCACTTCTGTGGAAGACTCTGGAGAATGCTCTGCTTTCTTGGACTTTAAGAGGCAGAAAAATCTGGAAGGTACCAGGCCCAGCTTCCATTGGCCACTACTGCAAACTTTCCACCCAGCCAGTGAGTCAAAGGTTGCCCCATCAAAATATACCTAGGGACTCCCTTACCTTCCTGCAGATAACAGTCAATGGTCATCACTAACACACACACACACACACACACACACACACACACACATACACAAACACACACACTTTACATGGTCCCTTTGTGTATACTCATGAGCCCACCCACAGATTAAGCAATAAGCTCACCATGTAAACTTGACATCTATCACTATACAGGCACTCATTAATTAGTGAATACTGTTGGCCACACTTATAGATGCACTCAGGCCTGTGCTGCACACACAAGTACACCCACAAGAGTGCACAACCACACTCACCATCACTGGCCCCAGCTGCAGCGCTCAGTGAATCCATGCTTTTGGCTGGCCGCAGTGTCCCCTTATTGGATTTGTCCTCTGCAAGACAGGTGACATGCATAGAGCCAGTGCCTTACACAGCCTTGACAGAGCTCCCTCAAAATCCCCAGACTTACCCCTGTCCTCAGTCCCCCGTGGAAGTTTACGCTTTGTCTCGTGGCCAGAGCGACCCAGGTTGAAGATAGACCTCCACTTCCTGACTTTCAAAGACCCCTTCCTCCTAAAGATAATGGAGACATAATTAGGGGTGGAAGCCTGGTGACCAGTACAAAGGAGGAGGGCCCAGGGAGGAGGCCTTACTTGTGCTCTGCTATCTCAATAATAGTATGGTAGGGCCGAATCTGGGGGGGTCCATCACCAGCCTGTAGGACACTAGGCAGGTGGTAGGGTAGACTCCTGGGCATGAGGTCCTCGGGGCTACCTGATGCCCGAGCCCCTGGAAGACATTGCCATCCACTTTCCACTTCACCACCTAGAAAAAGAAAAATAATTGGCCAGCCAAGAAGAGAGCCAAGAGAGACCTCAGTACCCAGCCCTTCATTTCCCCTAACCAACTCCCAGGGTAGAGGTATATTCAGAGGCCCCTGGATATAGTTCTTTCATGGCTAGATATGCAAGAGGATGTCCTCATGAACAAAGAGGGCCAAGAAATCCCAGGACATTGGCCTGGTGGATTGCAGGGTAAGTATGAACCATCAGTAGTTTTAGGAGTCGGATGGTGGTTCAGAGGTCAAACTATGTCCTGGGCCAACAACAGAAGAGGGTTGCTCAAATCCTAACTGCACTGTTGTCTCTTTAGGATCTTCTCCATCTGACCAATACCAACATTTCTCTAAGAGATTCATTTTTTCCCACCTGCGAAATGGGAAAACTGAACTAATTGATCTTTTTTTGTGTGGGGAGGTACCAGGGATTGAACTCAGGGGCACTTGGCCACTGAGCCACATCCCCGGTCCTATTTTGTATTTTATTTAGAGACAGGGTCTCACTGAGTTGTTTAGTGCCTCACCGTTGCTGAGGCTGGCTTTGAACTCACAATCCTCCTGCCTCAGCCTCCTGAGCTACTGGGATTACAGGCATGTGCCCCTGTGCCTGGCAAAATAGTTGATCTTCAATACTTTTAATAACTCTGACATGATTCACTAGACAGAGAATGGTGATACATGGTGGGCAGAAAGGACACTGACCAGAAAGGGCAGCACCCCCGAAGAGCTGGTCCACGTGGGTGAGGATGAACTCAACAACGATGGATTGTACCCGCACCTCCATGAAGGCTGCTGTCCCATTGAAGCCTGAGGCCTCTATGTCCTTAGACCTATGAAGGTGTGGAGTTATTCTTCCTCTAATGCCACCATATTTTACCACCCAGATTCTCCCTGAAATACCTTATACTCCCTCCCTTTTTGCCCTTAACCCCATCTCCATCTCTTAAGCCATATGGTGATTCAAACATCAAATGCCACTTCCTCCAGGAAGCCTTCTTAGACTTAAAACTATTCTCTACTTTCTTCCTTCTTTCTTTCCTTATTTTTTTTTCTCTTTTTTTTCTTTCTTCTCTTTCTTTCCCAGTACCAGGGATTGCACCCAGGGGTATTCTACCATTAAATTACATCTCTAGTCCTTTATTATTTATTTTGAGATAGAGTCTTGCTAAATTGCTCAGTCTGGCCTCAAACTGTTAATCCTCCTGTTAAGTCTCCCAAGTAGCTGAGATTACAGGCCTGTGCCACCATGCCCGGCCTTAATCTTACTTTCTTTGAATACTTCCTTGCTTGTGGTACAAGGCAAACTACAGGAAGTACTATAATTCATAATGCCTTGTACCATAGTGATAAGCAGGCCAGTTCCCCAATAGACTCTAAGATTTGCTTAATAAACATTTGGCAAGGGCCTATCATATTTCAGTCCCTGAACTCAACGCTATAGTATAAGAAAACACAAACAAAAAAGGTCTTGTCATTATGGACTTTACTTGATCTCAGAAAAGGGGCTTATATGGGTGGGATCCATCCCACTCAATGTAAATTTTTTTTAAAATTTTTTAAATTGTTTTGTTGATGTTGTTTTGTGGAACCAGGTATTGAACCCAGGGGTTCTTAACCATGTCCTGAACCATGTCCCTAGCCCCTTTTATTTTTTTTTTTTATTTTGAGACAGGGTCTTGCTAATTGCTTAGAGCCTTCCTAAGTTGCTGAGGCTGGCTGTTGAACTTGCAATCCTTCTGCCTCAGCCTCCCAAGCTGCTGGGACTGCAGGTGTGCGCCACTGCATCCACCCACCTAATGTAATTCTGATCTGTCCTTTCTCACTGGCCTTCATGAGACTCCACACCCTTCTCTACTTTCCACACACAGCCACACCCAATCCTGGGAGCAGCCACTCTGAAGCTATTCTCTCCCAGGAACCCCACAGGCTGCTCACAGTGTGCCCACCTTAGCAGGTTGGGGGCCCACACGATGGCCAGGTTGCGGGCATGCATGTTGGTCTGGGCACTGAATGAAGCCATGTGCACCAAGTGCCGCATAAGAAACTCCAGTGTCCTGCAGAAAGGGGGGCAGGGGTCACACAGGGAACCCAGGGCAGGGCTCCAGCTGGTACCTGGGAGCTGAGAGGGACAAATCAAGGCTCTAGTAGAGAGAGACTGGGCTGTCAGGGGCAAGTCAGGACCCTGGGCGTTGGAAGTGGAGACCCACACACCTGCAGTTTGGGACAGGGAGTTCTCGAAGCACCTCTAGAATCTTGATCAAGCGCTCAGGCTCTAACTGAACAGCCACAGCCTCCTGATGAAGGGAGAAGGGTGAAAGAAACAATAGTCAGTGACCCAGAAAGCCAAACTCAGAAATAAGCTGTGCTGCACTACACACTGCCCCCACCCCAATTTACCAAGGCATCCCCAATTTACCTTGACATCCTAGAAAGAGCTCAGAATTTGAGGCCCACAAAGACAGTAACCAAATCTTGGTTATGCTACTTAAATAGTTTTGAGACCTTGGGAGACCACTACTGCCGTCTCAACCTTCTCATCAGTAAAACTCTGGCATAGGGATATTTCCATGGTCCTATGCTCTGTGTGCCCCCAGGGACTACAGGTTGTCCTGGTGTTGAGGAAGGCCCACAGCCACCCAGTCTATTCTGTGTGGACTGAGCAGGGTGTTGCTGCTTGAACAGGGTCTCTCAATGCTTTCAGGCACAATAAAGTGCAGCTTATTTTTAAAGTGTTACTCAATTCAGAAATCTGTTTTTGTCATGTGTTTTCTCATTCAAAAGATGTTCCACATACAATTACAATAAAGGGAGGGACATCCCTGAAGAAGTTTTGACTTCTACAAAGTGTTCTTCTCCTGAGTATAGGGAAGCTCTGTTGTGGGTGCTTTCCAAGGGTCTTACAGCTCTGACAATGTGACCTCTACCTCCCCAAGTCTTACCACAATGCTACGTGCAGTCCACAGGCCTTGGGGGGAGGGCTCAGTGGAGGAGAGAATTAAGAGAAGAGGGTGGGGAGGACAGAAGTAGCAGGAGCTCAGAGATTTGAAAAGAAAGTATCTTTCCCCCCCCAAAAAAAAAAATGCTCTACTGTGGTTTCTGTCACTCTGGATCACTAGGACTCTGGTTGGCTCATGACACACTGGGATGCCGAAGACAAAGCATATGTCCCTGAGCCCTGTCTTCCACCCACCCTGCCTCCCAACTCACAGCAAACTTGTCATAGAGCCGGTAGGTAAGCAGGGGATCTGGCAATTCTCTGAAATAGGCCTTGCACAAGGAGGAGACACAGTGAATGTCCTGGAGATAAACATCCCGCCGCAAGTCTGGCTTCCGTTCTGCCTCAAATTCCTGCCTGGGGAGGTGCAGAGTGGTCAGGAGTGGTAGGGATGAGGGGAAATGTGGGGAGAGGTGGAAGCTATAGAGATGAGCTCCAGGCAGGGTCATGGGTCAATATTTGTGGGACAAGGAGGAAGAAGGTTGGGGAGCAGTAAGTATTGAGGCACTGTATATATTGTACATGTTGATGTGTAGATGAGAGGTGAAGACAGGTATGTGGATGGGTAAGTGGATTTATGCAAGAACAGGAACAGTCAGATGTCACAGTGTATGTGAGTAGCAATGTAGGGGTACATAGGAGTCAGTAGATGTGGGTAGTAGACTTAACTGTGTAGTTCTGGTTAAAAATGAATGGGTGTGGGGGCTGGGGATGTGGCTCAAGTGGTAGCACACTCGCCTAGCATGTGTGAGGCACTGGGTTCGATTCTCAGCACCACATAAATATAAAATAAAGATATTGTGTCCACCTAAAACTGAAAAAAAAAAAAAGAATGGGTGAACTGTTAGAAAGAAACATGGTTCAGTGGTGCACACCTGTAATCCCAGCGGCTGGGGAGCCTGAGGCAGGAGGATCATGAGTTCAAAGCCAGCCCCAGCAAAAGTGAGGTGCTAAAGCAACTCAGTGAGACCCTGCCTCTAAATAATATACAAAATAAGGCTGGGGATGTGGGTCAGTGGCCAAGTGTCCCTGAGTTCAAAAAAGAAAAAAAAAGAAAGTGAACCCTGGGCACCATCACTAGCACTGGAAAAAAAAAGTGGAGACCATCCACAGATGGGAGAAAATATTTACAAATCTTTTATCTGATAAAGGTCTAGTATTCAAAACATAAAAATTATTTTTATGGATCCAAGATTTTATTTTATTTGGTACTGGGGTTGAATCCAAAGGCACCTTACCACTGAGCTATATTTGTAGCCCTTTTTATTTTTTATTTTGAGACAGAGTCTCTCTAAATTGCCCAGGCAATCCTTGAATTTACAATTTTCCTGCCTCAGCCTCCGGAATTGCTGGGATTACGGCATGTGCCACTAAGATTGGCTTAATGATTTTTAAAAAACTCAAAGTTGGGCATGAAGGTGCACAGCTGTAATCCCAGTGATTCAAGAGGGAGATAGGAGAAATCATAAATTCAAAGTTAGCCTGGGTAATTTAGAGAGACCCTGTCTCAAAATTTAAAAATAAATAAATTTAAAGGGCTAGGGATGACCTCAGTGGTAGAGTGCCCCTTGCTTCAATCCCTAGTACCCAAATTAATTTATAAAAAATAATTGATCAATTAACTGAAGTTGGGTACATTGGCACAGGCCTATAGTCCCAGCTACTCAGGAGGCCAAGGAAGGAGGATTGCAAGTTCAAGGCCAGCCTGTGAAACTCAGTGAGACCCTGTTTCAAAATAAAAGATAAAATGGACTAAGGAGGCCTGGGGTTGTGGCTCAATGGTAGAGTGCTTGCCTAGCACATGTGGGGCACTGGGTCTAAACCTCAGCATCACATAAAATATATTTTTTTAAATTTACATATATATGTAAAATAAAGTTATTAATTTTTTTAAAAAAGCATGCTGAAGATGTAGCCCAGTGGTAAAGTATTTGCATAGTACATATGAAGACCTGGGTTCAATCCAAAATACCACACAAAAATAAATAAGCAAACAAACAAATAAATAAATAAAACAATAACACAATTTAAAAAAACAGACCAAGTTTTAGGTAGCCATTTCTCCAAAGAAGAAATATAAATGGCCACTAAGCACATGAAAAGACATCAACATCATGAGCTACTAGGGAAATACAAATATAATCACAATGAAATATTAGTTCACACCCACCAAAATGGTTATAATAAAAAAGACACAGTAACAAATGTTGGCAGGGATGTGGAGAAACTGGAACTTTTGTGCTTTGTTGGTGGGAATGTAAAATGATACATCTGCTATAAAAACAGTTATTTAAAAAGTTCAACATGGAGCAGGGCATGATGTTGCAGACCTGTAATCCCAGCAATTTGGGAGGCTGAGGCAGGAGGATTGCAAGTTTGAGGTCAGGGTGGGCAATTTAGCCAGACTCTCACCAACATAGTGAGACCCTGTCTAAAAAATAAAAAATAAATAAATAAAAAGGACTGGGACTATAACTCAGTGGTAAAGCAACCCTGAGTTCAAGTCCCAGTTCAAAACCAGAAAACAAAATTCAACACAAAATTACCATAGATTCAAAAGAACCGAAAACATATGTCCATGCCAAACTGTACATGTTTACTGCAGAATTATTCATAATGGTCAAAAATATGAGCTGATGAAGAAAATGTGAGATAACTATACAATGTGACATGGTATAAGCCTATAATCCCAGTGATCAGAAGGCTGAGGCCAGAGGACCACAAGTTGGAGGCCAGTCTCAGCAACTTAGTGAGGCCCTAAGCAACTTAGCAAGACCCTTTCTCAAAATAAAAAATAAAAATAAAAAGGGCTGGGGATGTATCTCAGTGGTTAAGCACCTGTGGGTTCAATCCCCAGTACCACCCCCCAAAACACACACACACACACACACACACACACAATGGGAAAGTGTTCAACCATATGAAGGAATGAAGCACTGGTACATTCTACCATATACATGAACCTTGAAACCTTGAAGAACCAGACATACAAAGACACATAATGAATCATTTTATTTATATAAAATGTCCAAAAGAAGCAAATCCAAAGAGAAAGAAAGCAAGTTGCCACTGGCTCAGTGAAGGGTGAATGTGGTGTGACTGCTAATGGGTATAAGGTTTCTGTTAGGGATGGTGGAATATTCTGGAATTAGATGGTTATGAGATGTTGTGAATACACTAAAAACCACTGAATTGTACTTTTTTTTCTAGTTCTGGGGATTGAACCCAGAGGCACTTTACCACTGAGCTACATTTGCCGCCCTCTTTATTTTTTACTTTGAGACAGAGTCTCACTCGCTAAGTTGCCTAGCCTGACTTGGAACTTCTGATCCTCCTGCCTCTGTGTCCCAAGTCACGGGGATTACAGGTATGCATTATTGCATCCAGCTGAAATGTATCTTTTTAAATGGTAAATTTGATGTTAATTATATCTAATTTTTTTTAAAAAATTAGTTGTAGATGGATACAACACCTTTATTTTATTTATTTATATATGGTACTGAAGATTGAACCCAGTGCCTCACATATGCTAGGCAAGAAATCTACTATTGAGCCACAACCCCAGCCCCTCTAAATTCTTATAAAAAGTTGAGTGGGTATATATATGTAGGAATTGTATATTTATGTGGAAGGGGAAATTGTGTGTGTGTGTGTGTGTGTGTGTGTGTGTGTATACCTTAGAGTTTCTCCCTATAACAGTACTTAGCATTTATGCTTCCTTCTCCCCACTCTCTCTCACCCTTCTTCTCTGCTCTCCCCAGCAGCTCTTTCCAGGGGCTCTGGCTCCCTGGCCTCCTGGCCACAGAGCCCTTTTACTTTTCTGACTCACCGGAGCTTCTGGATGTTGGAGGAGACCCCTGAGAGACGGTAGATCCCATCCACCACTCCATACTCCTCCACGAATTCTGCACAGCTCTTTAATACCTGAGGCACTGGGGACACAGATAGGCAGAGAAAGAAAAATCAGAAAGTTGTAATCCCAGCTACTCAGGAGGCAGAGGCAGGAGGATTGAAAGTTTGAGGCTAGCCTGGGCAACTTAACAAGATCCCATCTTAAAATAAAAATTTAAAAGGGCCAGGGATGTAGCTCAGTGGTAAATTACCCTTGGATACAATTCCCTGTACTAAATAAATAAATAAATTTAATTCCCTGTACCAAAAAATTAATAAAATCTAGGAGGCCAGAGATTGTAAAGGGGGTGGGGTTAAGAAACAGAAGCATCAGGGAAAGGGTTTTAAGAAAATTAAAAGCAAAGTTCATGTAGTTAAAACTTGTCAGCAAAATTCTACAGTCTTCAACTCCAACCCGCCAACCTCTCAGTAGTCCCCAGCCCATTGGTCCAGAGCCTCAGCATACACCCCTCCAGTGAAGGAGAGTTCACCACCTCTCCATACTGCCTATTCCTTTCATTTCTACCCTTTTTGTTTTTTTATTTTTTGTTTTTGTTTTTTTTTTAAGAGAGAGAGAGAGAGAGAGAGAGAGAGAGAGAGAGAGAGAGAGAGAGAGAGAGAGAGAGAGAGAGAGAGAATTTTTTTTTAATATTTCTTTTTTAGTTTTCGGCAGACACAACATCTTTGTTGGTATGTGGTGCTGAGGATCGAACCTGGGCCGCACGCATGCCAGGCGAGCAGGGTACCGCTTGAGCCACATCCCCAGCCCTCATTTCTACCCTTTTTGAATTGGGAAATTTCTCTCTCTTGTAATTACAAATGCTACTCCCGAATTTTTAAAGGGGCAGCAATCTGTAGTAGGGGTGGGAAAGCAAAAGACTGGTGGTGAAAGTACATTGATGTGGCATTCTGTACAAGATGAAAGGACATTAGTTGTCCCAAACAAAATGGAACAGAGCTGATGGAGATTGTTGTTGTTATCTATCTGTCTATCTATCTATCTAATCTATTTTTGAAGGCTAGATCTTACTATGTTGCTTCAAACTCCTGGACTCAAGCCACCCTCCTGCCTCAGCCTCCCAAGTAGCTTGGTCTACCACGATGCTCCAGTTTGATGGAGATTATTCTGAAATATCCCTTATAGTAAGAAAGTTCAGGATTAGGGGCTGGGGTTGTGCTCAATGGTAGAGCACTTGCCTAGCATGTGTGAGGCAATGGGTTCAATTCTCAGCATCACATATAAATAAATAAAGGTCCATCAACAACTAATGAAATATTGAAAAAACAAAGAAAGTTCAAGGTTATTAGTTCTGTCATAGGAAAGTACATGAAATAGTGACCACATTTCTAATAGGCCAGTGCAGGAGAGAAGCAACTGGGTGTCAAGCAATGCTCTGCTTCATAATTTTGCTGTCATTTGGTCTTATAAATCAGGCCCTCTATTCCCTGTTTTACAGAAAAGAAAACTGAGGATCAAAGAAATAACCAGTACCCAGCAGCACCCAGATAAAGCTAGAATTCAAATCCAAAAGCATAACAAGTTGAAATCTCAATAGTGACCTTGTCACTATACTGTAACTCCTTAAGGACAAGATCTAAATATGATCCATTTTGTATTCCTCATATTCTTTGGCATGGTGTCAGATGTAATAGGTCCTCAAGAGACTTTTGTTGAATCCCAATCCCACAAGATCCACCCTCCTCCTAAAAAGCCCCCTCCCTCCCAGGCAGAACTAATTATTTTCTTCTTGGCAGTTCTATAAGCCCTTGGTGTGGGCTTTCAGTATAGCTTCAGTCATATGGTCTTATAATTATTTTTGACACTCTGTTCCCCCCAATCGGCTCTGCACTTCTCATAGTGGGTTCTTACGTATATCTGCGTGAAAGTGGTGATGAACAGTTTATCGGTCTAATGTGCACTAGAAGCCAGTTATCTTTCCAAAGCGCTTCACTGCTCTTGCTACCTGCACCCTGCCCCACTCCACTCAAGTACCCATTGCTTACCTTAGGATTCAGAATAAAATGTGAACTCTTCAGCCTGGTATATAAGATCTTTCACAAACCAGGTCCAGTCACCTCTCCATTCTCAGATCCAATGATAAACGCTATCATCCAGCCCTTTGCTAGTAAACTTAAAAGTCTTGGTACTTACTGCTTATGGTTTAAATATGGTTTGTCATGCAAAGGGTCTTATGCTAGAAGGCTTGTCTCCACTGTTGTGATTTTGAGGTGGTGGAACATTTAAAAGGTGGAACCTAGCAAATGGTAATTAAATCATGGGGAATCAACTCTCATGAATGGATTAAAACTGCATCCTGGGAGTGGGTTAAGTCTTGTGTGACTGGATTAGTTCTGAACAAAACTATATCTCAGCCCTTTATTTTTTATTTTGAGATTAGTCTAGCTATGTTGCTTAGGGCCTTAGTTGGTAGAGTGCTTGCCTTGGGCACAAAGCCCTGGGTTCAATCCCCAGCTCCAAAAAAGAAAAAAGAGAGAGAAAGAGCAGGTAGTTATAAAGTAGTTATAAGCAAGGACACCCCACACACTTGGCCTTTCTGCATACAGCCAGTTCCCTTTCCACTTCTCTACCATATTATGACACAGTTTGGGGGCCCTTACCAAGATGCTGGCACCATGCTGTTTGAAAATTCCAGCCACCAAAATCATGAGACAAATGGACCTTCTTACTTTATAAGTTCCCAGCCCAGGTATTTTGTGATAGTAATACAAAATTGACAAAGACACTTATGTTATTCTCTTCCTGGAAATATCCTCCCCTCTGACTCTGTCCAGCAAACACCTATGCATCCCTTAAAACACATTTCAAAATCACCTCCTAGCCACCTCCATAATGGCACATGCATGTAATCCCAGCTACTCAGAAAGTTAAGGAGGATCACTTGGGACCAAAAATTTGGGTGAGTCTAGGCAATATAGCAAGACCCTGTCTCAGAAACAACACAGGCCTGGGGGGTATAGCTTAATGATAGGGCTCAAGCACATGTGAGGCCCTGAGTACAATCCCTAGGAGCACAAAAGAAAAACAAAACATTACCCATAATTTTCTTATATGTACAGTTTCTACAGTCCTTTGCTCATATCGGCATTATAGTGGTTGTTGTACTTTGTTATAATTAGTTTTTGTTAGTTTATTTGGATCTGGGCATTCTGAAAAATGGGAGCATCTTCCCGGTATCTAGCACAGTAATGAACAGAACAAGTACTCAATAGATGTTTGTTAAATGACTCAATGAATTAGTCAGTTGTAAGAATCATTAGCATCCCTTGAAAACTTAATAAAGAATATTGCCTATGACAAAAACATTGGATCCTATTAACTAGGAATTTCATAGAAATCTTTCTAACTTGTCACTGTAAGAAAAAAATACAACAAAAATCACACACACACACACACACACACACACACACAATAAAACTGTGTTTCTCCTAGCCCAACTATTCTTTTTTCTTATGGGCCTTGCGAGTCTTTAGCCATGAGGAAACTCAGAGCCCACCTCTAAGAACCATATAGAACCAGCTGATATATATTTCTGGGTGCTGATCTTCTTGTTTTCCCTTCAATCCAAATGCTTCGGGTATTTATTTATCCTGTGTTGAGTTTTGGAAGTCATTCCAAGCTCTTTGTGGAACAAAGTATGATAGAAATATGGAATGAAGGAAAATGTCAATAAACCCATCAACCACTATCTTTCAACGCTCCTCACATGACCTGGTTTTCAGATCCTTCAGACTCCTTCCCACCACAGCCAGGGATTGGATATGACAATGGAATCATCAAGGGTACAAAATTTAAGGAAGTGCTCATCCAAGACAGTGCAAGTGCTGATAGTGGTCCTGCATGGTCCTGAGAGTGGATACCTCCTTAAGAATGAGGCACTTGCCCCTAAGAGTGGAGAACTTCCTTCCTTAAGTGCCTTCATCACCTCTCCGGCCTTACCGTAGTACCGGCCCTACCGTTCACCATCCATGCCTTCAGGATGGAGTATTTATGAATTACTCTGTTAATTACTCTACTATCACTTAACCCCCAGGTCCTTCTCACATGAACAATGGCCAAACTAGGTCTTTCCTACCCTGTTCTTCTTGGTTGATTTTGAATCTCCAGAGAATGCCCCCAAGAGCATGCAAGAGACTAAGGAGTGGACTTGGGATGTAGCTCAGTGGGAGAGTGCTTGACTAGCTTGCAGGAAGGAGGTCCTGGGTTCCATCCCCATTACCAAAAAAAAAAAAAAAAGAAGAAGAAACTAAGAAGTTAAGGAGTTATGAGCCATAGAGGAAATGGGTCAGGAGATGAGGGAGGAGATACAGGGCCAGAGAGATAGGGACTTGAGGAGATTGTGATCAGCGATGAGGTCAGAGATAGAAGTTAGAGATAACATTGGGGTGATGATGTCAAAGGGATGGAAATATCAAGGATATGGGGGTTGTGTCAAAGAAGAAGGCCTGAATCTTAGGGACCTGGCAAATCTGAAATCTGAACAAGGTACCAAAGAGATAAAGATTAGGAAAAGGAAAAACTGAATGCATATAGGTTGGGAATAAAGAAACCTATTTGGGGGCAAAGAACTGAGAGAGAGCTGAGATGAAAGGAAACCAGGACTATCAGAGAGTGGATCAATTCACCAGAAGCAGATTTCCCTGGTCTGGGCCATCATTTTTTGACGGGTCTTTTGTTGAGAAGCCAGCTTCCTTCTGTCATTCCACTTTTTTTTTATGGAGAAGAGAGGTACCGGGGATTGAATTCAGGGGCACTTGACCATTGAGCCACATCCCCAGCTCAGTTTTGTGTTTTATTTAGAGACAGGGTCTCACTAAGTTGCTTAATGCCTCCTTTTGCTGAGGCTGGCTTTGAACTCTCCATCATCCTACCTCAGCTTTCCAAGCTAGGATTACAGACGTGTGCCACCGCACCCAGCTGTCCTTTCACCTCTCTGTGTCACAAAGAGCTGAGGGAGCCGAAGGGGCTGCTACTACTTCTCTGGTGCTACTCTTGAAGTGCTTCTCACCTGCTCTGGAATTCACCTGAGATCAGGATGCAGAAGCTATATATTTATCCCCTCTAGACAGTTGCTGTTTCCCTGCTGGGAATGCAGATGGAGGCCAGTAGGGTTACAGGAATGGGGTCTAGGCTCTCTGTGGGTTCAGTGTTTCAAGATAGGATTGGTGATGAGAACCACAGGAAAGGCTGTGGCAGGATGAGGAGGTCGTACCGAGAGTTTGCAGAGAGCTGGGAGAACATCATGCCTAATTAAATTATGAGGTCCTTGGCCAAGAATCATCACTCTAGAGGGGAATCCTTGCAAAGGAGAACGCTGGGAGCTTTGCTGTACTCATTCTGCCCCGTGAGAAGAGGAAGGTGCAGACAAGCGGGCCTCAGCTGTTTAATACTCCTCCTTGGGGCCTGGGTTTTCCCTTAACCAAGGCCAAGTTAGTTGGGGCCCTTTGGGGAGGAGAAAAGGGGAAGGAGGTGTCTGGGGACACAAGGGCGGGGCTAAGAGCAGGAAATGAGCTGGGAACCACCATCACCCTCCCTCAACTGCAGAGGCTACAGCCAAAGCAGAGAAGGGGACAAAGAGGAAATGACAGATTGGGGTGGGGTGGGGTGCGGTAGGGGGAAAGAATCGTGCCCTTCTCTGTAAGTCAGGCTGGGCAGCTGTATACCTTGGTTTATTTTCAAATCAAGTTAAGAAATGGTTTTTAGTGCTACTTCATGCCAGGCACAGGGGTGATCCTAGTGTTATCCTTGGGCCTCCTGGCTTCCAAACCTACTCCAGGGAAACTTAGAAAAGGAGATGGGTGAGCCCCATCGACAGTCCCCACACCCAGCCTCCCTTGCAACTTCCAACCCCAGCTTCAAAGCAGGTCTGAAGCTAACTCTCTCACTCTTCCGGTGTTCCTCATTTCAGCCACTTCTCCCCTTGTCCTCCACCTTGAACCTGTTTCTCCTTTGTACAGGGCAAACCAGAGAACTGCAAAGACTAAAGAAGGAGTCCCCCAAAAAAGGAGGCCATCCCCACCCAATACCCTCCTGTGGCCCAACAATATTTCAAAGGACCAGGTCCTTGTCCCTGGATGCTCTTCTCCAGTTAGGAGGCCCTAATCCTCCTCAAGTGCTTTCTTCATATTTTCTATGGGCCTTTCCCCTGTCTCCTTTCATTCAGACCCAAAACCATCCACTGTCCCTTCCGCCACTCCTCTTCTGACCCTGTCTGTCCTTGGTTGGCATCCTCTCATCTCTGTTTTGTCCACCTCTCCTGAGTTTCCAAACTCGGTCCTCTCTTCTCACTGCTCCTTTGGTGCTAATGTTTAATCCTCCCAGAAATTTTACACCAAGGCATCACTTTGCCTTCTCTGCCTCACATTTCCTGTCTTCCCTCTTCATAGGTGTCTTGGGTGATGACCCTGGGCTGCTGCCCCCTTCTCTAGGAGCACCCAGAAGCAGCTCCTTCCCTTCAGACCAGTTCAGGTTGAAGACGCTTGCTGCCTGTCCTCCCACCCACCCACCCACATCTCCAAGTTGGCCTCCTTACCCTCCTGGCCCGAGTGCTGCAGGTGCTCCTGCAAGTCACACCCAAACACTCGCTCCTTTGAACTGCCTTTCTTCTTTCCTTTCTGTCGAGACTTCATGGCCGGAGGGCTCTGTCCCAGCCACCTCTGTCCCCCAAGACCTTTGCCCTACCAGTCCCCCATGGGATCCCAGCTGGCCACTGGGTTTGGCCCAGCCCCACGGGGGCAGGACTCCAAACTGGAGGTGGAGGGTGGCCTGGGCAACGGGCTGCAGCTCTCGCCTCTGGGTCCCCAGCCACAAGGAAGTAGCTGTGGAAGGGGAAGTTGCCAGGACCCTGGCACAAAGCTGTGTCTCGTGGCCCAGCCAGGCACTCGCCCTCCTCGCCCTGAGCAGCTCTGGCAGGGGGGTTGGGGGGGCAGGAAGCTGTGCAGCTCCTCAAACCCGCTTCCTGTTAGAGCATCTTTGCAACCACAGGGCCTGGGGTGGGGGAGGTAGCTGACACTCACATCCTCACCCATTGCTGGAACTTCACCCATTGGTCAAGGAGAGGTGACATCAGAGCCCTGGGGTGGGGTGATGGCGCCTGGGGCATGAGCAGGTGACTGACACCCCTAGAGACCAGAATCCTTGGGTCCATCGTGGAGACCTGAGGTTTGCCTAGGAGGAAGGTGGTACAGAGCCTGAGAAGTACACCCAGGAGGGAGCATTCTCAGGCTCTACTTTGACAGGCCTCACACCTCAGCCAAGCCACATTATTTCTCTGAGTCTCAGTTTCCACACATATGATAATAAAGGGCACAGACTAGATGATCTTCTTAAATTATCCTTTCAGCTCTAACAGTCTGTGGAGTTCATTTAACTTGGGTTTCAGTTTCTTTATCTGTCAAAAGGGTACACCACTGTCTATTTTACACAACTGTTGTTTTAAGTCTCCAGTACAAGAAAGGTTTTTTTTTTTTTTTAAGAGAGAGAGAGAATTTTTAATATTTATTTTTTAGTTTTCGGCGGACACAACATCTTTGTTGGTATGTGGTGCTGAGGATCGAACCTGGGCCGCACGCATGCCAGGCGAGCGGGGTACCGCTTGAGCCACATCCACAGCCCCAAGGTTTTTGAACTAAGACACTGACTCTCCCAGAAGGGGGTTCTTAGCTCTACTCTCCAACCTGGGGAACCTCAGAGATGATTGGAGGCCTTGTGGAAGCCATTCTCTGCCCTTTCCCTCCCAGCTACAGGTATCCAGGCTCCTGCCCTACTTGGTACTGACACAGGGATCAAGCGCTGAGGGCTTTTATGGTTCAAGGCAAAAGACAGGAATCAGACATAACAGGTTTTATCTGTTTATTTTAAAACAGAATATCATTTTATGTACAAATATGCACATATTTACACAAAATGTACATACTAGGATACCAGATCTTTGGGGTCCACAAAGTCCTGGGCCAACTGGGCTAACAGAGGCTGGGAGCCTCTTCTTTGGTCCAGAAATCCAGCAGAGTTCAAGCCACACAGGCACTAGTTCTCAGTATTCTCTCTCCCTCCCTCTTCCTCTCTCTCTCTCTCTCTCTATTTTTTTCAGTGCTAAGAATTGAACCTTCAGTCTCAGGCATGCTAGGCAAGCTGCTCTACCATTGAGCCACATCCATAGCCCTAAATCTTGCTATTCGGTTTGAGGCCAAATAAATATAAACATCTAACCCCAAATCCCACTCAGAGAAACTGCCAAAAGAGCCCTGAATCAACGACCCAGAAACCCCTGGGAAAAGGAGACATTCTCACCCCTGGCACCTCCTTCCCCTCACCTGAACATTCACCCTCCCCCAGCTATAAGAACTACCCTCTCTCCCCTACACCAGGGTGGAACCAGGAGCCCTCGATACTAAGGGACCACAAACAACTGTGAATACAACTAAAAAAATGGAATGGGGCTAGGAGAAAAGGTGAGGGGCTGTTTGGATCAAGAAGACTTTCTTGTTCTCCCTTAGCCAGTAGCCACCGGGCTCACACCCCAATTCCAGATGTCACCAGCCGTCAGGCTCCCTCCACAGGGACTGCCTAGGTGAAGATGCCCTAGAATCACCTTTCACAATCACAGAAATTAGCCCACTGAGTGGGGTCTGAGTGAGGTCCAGCTTTGCTGAATTCCTAATTCGGCTGGCCTCCCAGTAAGCAATCCCAGTAACAAACATGCAAATAAATCGAAAGGTTTTTAACTTTTTTTTTTTTTTTTTTTTACACGGGAACTGGAGTAGCGCTCTGAAAGCTCCCTGTGAGTTTATTTACAGAAAGTATGTACATGCAGCAGGCCCACAGGCCACCAGAGGGCAGATGGCTTCTTCCGTGTAACAGTTCAAACCTCTGGCAGACCCCTGGGCAGCCGCTTCACACTTGCCCGGTGGCTCCAGAGTGGTGGGAACCCAGCTCCCCCACTTCAGAGGCTAGATTCCAGCTCCAGCTATGCCCGCACACCTGGATCTGACCCATAGTCTCCACCTCTCACCTCCAACCTCTGCATCATTAATACTGCTCTGGGGTCTGAGGAAAATACCTGCATTTGCAGGCAGAGGTCACACAGTCACATCACACATAAACCAAACCTTGACATCACTCCCCACACAGCCACCCAAATCCTGTGGCACACATCACTGTCCACTTGGACTTTAACATGACAGCACAATATATAACCATAGACAATCATCCCTCCACACACAGTGAATGCTCACACAAACACAAAAGCACACACACACAGTGACCTGCACACATGGTGGGAGAGACTCAAATGGAGCCCTCCCAATAAACAGGAGGATTGGAGGAAAACATGGAGCAGTCAGTGGGGTGGGGAGCATCTTCCTCAAGAGATAGGGGCATTTAAGGAGGCCCCCCTGAGATGAGTTAAAATCCCCCATGTCAGCAGAAGGAGCCAGGCCTAGGGTCAGACCAGGTGTCCCCGACCATTGATGTAGATGCCATTGCCCGTGGGCTTGGCCCGCAGGGTCCCATTCTCCTGAACAAAATGGTTCATGGCCTGTTTGATGCCTTCATCTCGATCTTCCTCTTCCTCTGCCCGTCCAGAGCCTGGAGATAGCAATTCAGTCTGTGTTTCAATCTCCCGCACTGTGGTCAGTGTGGAGTAACTGCGGCCTTCTGGCTCTTCACTCTGGAGACCAAGGGCAGAGGTCAAGTCAGGAACCAAAGCAGGGCATTCAGATACAATGGGGGATGATTGGGTCACAGTGGGATAAGAGGTCAGGCAAAGCCAGGGTAATGACTGTCCCACAGGCACAGGGGCTCCGAGATCAGGGGCCAGGAACAAATGTTAGGCACGGGGAAGGGAGGGGAGAGGGAGTATGAAGGCACAACACAGATTCGGGGTTGGGCCACATATGAGCCAGGGCTGAGGCGCGAGGGACTGGTAAGGGGACTGCTAACGCACCACATTTGGGGCCAGGAGAGGGACCTGAGGAGAGTGGTGGGAACACCGGTGGGGCCGGGGGCCTCACCATCACAGAGCAGCTACTGTTGTCCTTGAGACTATCGGGGTGGCCCTCGGCTCTCAGCCCTACACTCTCCTCCGGCTGCAGGGCCCAGACATGGGGGAGGAGTTAAAAGAGAGCTCAGCCTCCTCCCCTCAGCCTTTTCACCATTTGTCCTCCCACCAGCCTCCTCCCTAATCACCCTTCCCCCAACCCCACAGGTCCATTCCCTCTCTGATACAACCTCATTCCCCCACTGCCAACCCAACCCCACCCTGGACCCAGAACTAGTGGTAGATTCCCAGAGCAACCCCCAGGCTAATGGTGAAGGGAGCCTTACAAGGAGTCTTCCCAGTCCCAAAGCAGTGACACTCCCCAACCCCATCCACAGCCCAGCCCAGCCAAGTCACAGCCAGACTGGTGGAGGACTGTGCTCCTGGTCTGCATAGACACCCAGACACAAGCCACCCCTCATGCACACACCCCACCTTGGCACACACCTGGCTCCTGGGGTCTGTGTGATGAGAGTGCAGCCTCCGGATGGAGTTCTCCCTGGTCAGGGTCAGTTCCTCCTCACTGGGAAAGACACCCCCTTGTCAGGAACTGAGGGTAGCAACAGGCCACCCAAGGTGAGCCTAGCCTAGGTGTCTATGTGAGACCCGGCTGCATGGTGCAGGGCGTGGGTGCTCTGCCAACCCTGCAGGTATGAGTGTATGGCTGCAGGTGGCAGTGTGGCAGCAGAGCACGTATGCCCTGTGTGTGAACAAGTGCGCATAGTTGGCATGTCTCTGATCCTCACTCAGGCCAAACAGCTCCCACCACCCAGCTGTGGTCCAGGCCCCAAGCCCCTCTCACCTCCTAAAGACTGTCCACTTCTGGTCCATAAGCTCCCCAGATGTCTGGCTACTCAGTCTCCTTTCTTTCCTCTGTTCTGTCCCGCCTTCTGCTTGCTTCCTTTTCATTCCCAGCTTAATTCTACCCACCAAGGAGAGCCAGTACTCACTATTTCTGGGTCATCTGCTGGGCCTTGCGCCGATGGTACCGGGACATGAGTATCACCACCACCACCAGAAGGCAGAACAAGAGGGCAGCGATTACACCCACCACCACCACGGATGCTGACACTAGATCCACCTGTTGCCCTGGGTCCTGAGGGTCTGCTGGAAACAGGCCATTGTCTGAAGTGCATGCCCATATCCTCGAACCACCACGACCCCAATGCCCTCACACACCACCCTTGTATACCACATCCCCAATCACCCACTCAGCTAGACCCTCTGCAAAAACCATCCTGTCCCCCTAAATAAATACTTTCCCCAATTCTTTCTTTTGTCTTGCTTCCTGTTACTACCCCCCAACCCTCCCCTTGCCCTAGGCCCAGGTCCCTTGTCTCTACTCTCCAACCATCCCCCACCCCCACGCTTACCAAGAATATCCACAGTGACCTGAGAATCCCTCGAGGAAAGCTCATTGCTAACATGGCAGACGTAGATGCCACTATGCTCAGTGGTCAGCGGGGGAAAGCCAAGAGTGTCCCCTTCTGCTCGTACCCCACTGGGCAGAGGCCCATCCAGCCTGGAGGATAGGAAAGCTGAAGGGTGCCTTCTGGGGCGGGTTGAGGCTGCCACCACCCAGCATGTCCAGGCAGCTCTCACCCCCCCTCCCCCATGACGTCACCCAGAGCCTCCGGCTGTTCCCACGGTGCCCCGCCCTCCCCTAGGCAGGTCTAGGCAGAGGCCCCTCTCCCTGCCGCCCAGCCTGACCCGGGCACCCCCCACACACACTCAGGGAAGATCCACACGCGTGCCATCCCACATTCTCCCATAGGTATCACGTCATCCAGCACTGGGTACCAGGCACACATGCTATAAAGTCCACACCATAGGACACTGCAGCCCTAGTTGGGCTCAGGGGTACTTGGAAAATGTGACTGAGGGCTCCAACAGCTGTGATGCTTAGTGGGCACGCAAACCTAGTGCCAGGCACAAAGCATGCATCGCTCATACGCCCACATGTGAAAACATGTCTGTCATGGTATCACACATGTGTGCATGCTATCTCTTTCTGGTCTCTGGACATCTCAGACCGACTCTTGAGGGAGCTGGAGAAAGTGGGAGGGTGTTTTTGAGGTACTGGCAATATTGTGGCAATGATAGGAATGAGTGTTGGTGTAACAATAGTTACATCCAGCTGTCTTCTTCATGTCATGCACTTTATGCATTCACCTAAATTTATAAAATATTAATATTTAATACCATGGGCTTCTGTGTGTGTGTGTGTTTTCCAGTGCTAGAGATAGAAACCAGTGACTCATACATGCTAGGCAAGTGCTCTACCACTGAGCTGCAACCCTATCGCTAATATTATGCTGTATTTCACAATTTAAAAGTTAGGGGAAAAGAGCCAAGAATTTATTCATTTTATTTTCTACCAATGACCATGTATCCTAGAAGCCCTGGAACAAGCCAACAATATTTGGTGACCATACATATTCTTGTATAGGTCTGAACATGCGCCCTAGCTTATCATAAGTTTGAATATATGATTCCAGCCTATAATGAGCATGTGCTGGCCCTGGGAGGGGATGATCCTAGTCCCAAGCCTAGTCCTCACCATGGTAAGTCCTCTTACCGTGTCCAGTTGTATGAGGGAGGGGGCTGTCCTTCACTCAGGCACTTGAGCATAGCTCCTTCTCTGCCAACATGCCACAGCTTTTGGTCCTCAAGGCCCCTGACAGAGGCCTCAGCAAGGACTGGAATGGGAGGTGGGAGGAGAAAGCATGGGAATGATGCCTTTAATCACGGGATTCCTCGAAGGGCCCTGCCCCCTTCCCCACCTGCCTTGAATAGCCTCCCCCTGACTCTTTCCATCCTACTCATGTGCTTCCAAACCTAGCTGCACCACACTTGGCCCACAGCTCCTGGCCACATGGTTCCCTCTCCTAAGCTCAGAATCTATATTGCTTTACCTGAGTTATGAGCCTATAAGTTCCTCAAGTGTCACACTTTTTTTGGATCTCCCGTGGTGCCTAGCAAAGTGCTAGCCACTTGCTCAATAAATGCTATTAGAGTCTTTGAAGGTTTAACAATACTACAATCCTACAATCATACTAGTTTATCCTTTCCTTTCTTTCTTTTTTAGTACTGAGGCTTGAACCAAGGACTGCTCTACCACTGAACTACATCCTCAGCTCATCTTTATTTTTTTTTTTTATTTTGAGGTGGGGTCTTGCTGAGTTGCCCAGGCTGGCCTCAAACTTGTGATCCTCCTGCCTCAGCCTCTTGAGTTGCTGTTATTACAGGCATGTGCCACTGTGCCTGGTTCAATCATTTCTTTAACAAACATTTGTTGAGGACCTACTTTGTGCCAAATGTAAGAGCAGCTGGAGCTGAAAATGGTCCCTCCCACCTCTGCCCAGAGACTTGATGTATACTGCTGGGAATATAGTCTCTGCTGTTTCCTGAGCTTTCCTATACTTTGAGCTCTGTGTGAAATGCTTTGCTTCATGGTTGCTAATTTTCATCAAAATCCCATAAAGTTGGTATAATTATACTCATTTCACTGATGAAGAAAATGAAGCCTAACAAGATTAAATAACAGCTAGTAAACAGAACGAGAGCTTTCCCAAATCTGCCTCCAAAACCTAAAATGTATATTTTGCAAAGTGCTTTCAATTCCATGTTTATATTTGATTCTCCCAACAAAGATGCAAAGCAAGGCAATCTCCTCTGTAAAGATAAGGACACAAGCTCAGAGAGATTTCAGTGATTCACCAAGGTTATCTGGCATTGGACTCCAGGTCTTCTACCTTTCAACTCTCTTACACATTATAGCCTCAGGACCCAGGCTGGCCAGCCTGGAGGGACTTGCGGGTCTCACAGTGTCTCACCAACCCTTTTATAACCCATGAGGCCTGTCTACCCAAGCATCTAAGTACTCACAAGCCACTTGGAGGGTGTGGGTGATCCTTTGGTCCTGGAGCAAGCCAGGGTGAGACACCACGCAGGTAAGTGGCTGCCCATTCATGCTACGGCTAGGCACCAGATGGAACTCTGAAGTGACAGCAGCAGAGCGAGAGTGCGTGAAGGAGCGGCTGGATGGTGTGCCTTTGACCTCTGTGTCCCAGGACACTTGTGGGGCTGGGCTGCCCTCAGCTGTGCAGGAGGCTGCCAACGTCAGGCCCTGGCCCTCTTCTAGCGGTGGACCAGGAATCAGTGAGGGCAGGGGAGGCACTGCGGGTGGGTGAAGGCAGAGTTCACGGGTCTGCACAAGCCCTCTCAGGAGGCCCCAGCCCCACTCCATCCCACTGTAGTCTCGCACCATTGCAAACTTGAGGCTGCCCACCCCCTATTCCTTCTTCTTCTTTTTCTTTTTTCCTTTTCTACCCCGCCCCAGTGCTGGGGATTGAAACTAGGTGTGCTCTAGCACTAAGCTACATCCTCAGTCCCTTTTTAATTTTTTTTTTTTTTTTAATTTTGAGAGGCTGGGGTTGTGGCTCAGTGGTAGAGCACTCACCTAGCACATGCAAGGCACTGGGTTCGATCCTCGGCACCACATAAAAATAAATAAATAAAATAAAGGTATTGGATCCCAACTGCAACTAAAAAATATATTAAAAAAAAAAAGAAGGGAAAAAAATTTGACACAGGGTCTCACTAAGGCTTGCCTGGAACTCATAATCCAACTCATTCGTATTATGGGCATATGCCACCACACTCAGCTCCCTAGTTTTTCTCTTATTTCACTAACAAGTACACCAGATAAGTGGTAGAATTTTCAGTGACTGTATCTTTCTCCATTGTATGATTTTTTTTACAGTGAGATGGGTCATTTTTTAAATAAAAAATAATGAAGTAATTTAAAAACTAACTAGATACTATCTAATAATAATAATAGCCACCATTTAGTAAATACTTACTGTGTGTCAATTATTATGCTAAACACTTAACAAATGTTATCTCATTTAATTCTGTCAACTAGCGAATGAGATCGGTATTATCATCCTTATTTTTCAGGTGAGGAAACTAAAGCTCAGAGAAGTTAAATGACTTGCTCAAGGTCTTAGGTGATGAAGTCTAGATTCACACTCAGATTTTCTACACCAAGGCTGGAGTTACTACCTTCTATGTGGATAAAGGAAAACTATATAAAGACCTTTAATTTTAGCTTCAAAATGTTAAAAACCCAAGCATAGAATGGTAAAGACTTAATCTGACCATAGGTCCAGGTTGGCCACAAGTGCCCACAATAGTGGTTTAAAAGGCAATTGTGCTCTCAGACCACATTCACTGAAGGTTCCTCCTGGTTATGCATGGCTGTACCAGAGCTGGGTCTCTTGTCCACATCTGGGCCTCACATTTTAAAACCATGGGGCCCAAGATGGCAAGGGAGGCTTTGAATCAGTGTCTTTAGTGAAATGGTGGTAGGAACCAGTAAGTGTAGCTCGGAGAAGAGCAGATTTGGATGGAGGTCCTTAATAAAGATCTTCAATTCCTTGAAAGGCTAGGTGTTACATTGCTCTAGCAGGCAAAATAACATAGAGGGCAATTTCAGGTTATCAGAAGGAAGAACTACCCAAAAATGGATTCTTCCCCAGGTTTGGGAGTTACTTGGCAAGAATTTCAGAACTGGGTGGAGGAATAAAAAGGATGGTTCTCCCTCACCCCAGAGTATCCTATGTTTTTATTCCTGTTTTGCAGTTGCCCTATCACTCGTTCCCACTCCCCTGCTGTGGGACTTGAACCCAGGAGCCCTCTACCACTGAAGTACATCCCCAGCCCTTTTACTTTTAATTTTGAGACAGGTCTCAATAAATTGCCCAGACTGGCCTCGAACTTTCCATCCCTCTGCCTCATCCTCCCAAGTCGCTAGGATTATAGGCCTGGCCACCAGCCCAGGCCCATCTGTTTTTGTGGTCCCGTCTCTACTCCTCCTGCCTCCAGCTTCTGCCCTCCTTGACCCTGAGTCTGGGCATCTGGTGCTTCTGCACACACACACCGCAGCCCCCGGCCGTGCCCAGCCGGAACCACTTACCCAGCACTCGGAGCCGCAGCCGCGCCTGGAAGATGCCAGAAGGGAAGGTGCTGACCCGACACTCGTACTCGCCCTCATCTGCTTGCACTGCATTGCGCAGGAGCACTGAGCCGTCCAGGGGGTCCCGTGGCGGGGGTGGTTGTTCCACGCGACCCTCGTAGGCTGAGCTCGTGTGTAGCCCATATTTGGAGTTCAGTAGTGCCAGCTCCTGGGCACCCTCGTTCACGTCCACCCGAGCCCATGCTACCTGCTCCACTTTCTCCTCCGGATCCCCTCGGTAGAAACAGGGCAGCTTTGCGTCCTGGCCCAGCACAACGGTTATCAAATCCGTGGTCTCCAGCACACCCGCGGGGCACTGGCCTGCAGGGGGCAGACAGGAGCACACAGGATTAGGGGTGCAGCCAGAGTCAAGGGAACACAATCATAATGATAATGACAGCCAAAGCGCCGGAACTCCTGGAACTCCTGGAGCATTTTATGCTTGCAAAGCGCATTCAGTTCATTACCTCATTAGATCCACAAAACATTCCCAAGAGGTAGGCGTTATTATCGCCATTTACAGATGAGGAAACTGAGACCCAGAGAGAGGAAGTGACTTGCCTAAGGCCACACAGACAATTTATGGAAGACTCACACCCTCTTGTAGCCTAGGATTGTATCCTGAGCAATTGAAAGGTGGGAGGCTTTAATAGGACCAGAGACCCAGCCCCTGCCCTCAGGGAGCTCCTAGTCCTCAGGGAAATGGAATTTGTGCACCCAGAAACAGGGAAAGCCACCAGCGAGCTTTCACAGGAGACTAAACCTACCAACTATGTAAAAGTGAATGCTTTCAGGAAGTGTGGCAGAGAGCCACAGCAAGAGTCCAGAACCGTTGGTGTCTGGCTGGAGCAGGTAGGGTGAGAGGAGTTCATCCAGCAAGGCCCTTTGGAATTTTCTGTTCATGGCTTGAAGGTGAGAAACTGGATTCTCAGAGAGTAGAAGGTATTCCAAGTGGGAGGAATGGCATGAACCAAGGCTCAGAGGCAAAAATGAGCAAGTCACCAAAGACACGGCCCAGGTCAGAGGCCCAGAAAGATGAGGTCAGGACAGATACACAGGAATAGGGTCAGACTGGTGAGGCAGAATTAGGACCAGAGATGAAGGAGTAGTGCTGTGCACATTGATGGGCAGCAGTATGAAGCACTTGAAGAAGAATTTGGAATCAGATATCCATCATATAAACTTGCAAATAAGATCCATTCCCTACCCTCATGAAACCAGAGGTCTCATGGAAATATGCCATGATGGTTTCTGATTTGGTGCCTAGTGGTGTGTTGCAGGCCAGTTGTATGATGAGGCAGTCACTGTGGGCTTGAGTCACCGGGGGAGGGCCTCATGGATGAGTTGCATAGGATTAGCAGGGAGAGAGATCTAGAAAGGCATTTCAAGTAAAAGATCAAGGTGAGTGAAGAAGTAGTGGCAAGGCTGGCTGGTTTCAGGAAGCAGAGGAGAGGACCCAACCTAAGTTAGGGTGTGTATGTTGAACAGGAGTGGAAAATATGGCTGGGGTAGGGTGGGGCTAAATTGCCCAGAACCTTCCATGCCAGGCAAAGGAATTCAGATTTGGTCAAGAGTAGACGGGGAGTCACTAAAGGTTCCTTAGCCCTGTGAGTAGTGCAAGGTAAGAGGTGATGTGCAGTTGGACCAGAGAGTAGGCAGACCGAAGACAGCTGCTGTCCTGGGATGGTGTTGCTAGGGCAGGAAAGAGCGAACAGTCCCTTGAGGGAAATTTGACAGGGATTGGATTGATCATTGACCAAAAAGAGAGAAGAGGGAGAGAAGAGACTCAATGACAACAGAATTTCCAGAATGAATACCTTATGAAAGAGGCAGGGTCTGGAGAAGCTCATGGATGGGAAGAAATAAATGTGTGAGTTGTGGAATGAAATGTGAAGCATGGGACCAAGGGCTGGTTCAGAAGGGTGCTCTGGTGTGGCAAGAGCTCCTTGACTTAGATGAATATTCCAGCAACTCCCAACGAGTTATAGTCACTGCTTCTGCCCAGCACCCCACACACCCTGTTGATCCTCACCTTTGCTCATACTGTACCCCTGCCTGGAATGCCCTCCTCCCAGTGTCTGGTAGCTCCTACTCATCATTGTCTGGAGGACTCCTACTCATGCTTTAAGACTCTGCTTAGGCATCACTTCCTCCTGGAGTCATCCCTCCCAGCCCTACCTCAGGCAGCCTTGGATGTCCTTCCTTTGTACTCTCCTAGTTCTTCACTTTTACCCCTGTCGTAACACTGTAACCCATAGATTGCATTTGCTGTTTTCTTGTCTGCCTCCCCCACCAGACTGAGCTCCTACAGAGCTGAAACTGGACCACACATCACATATGGTTTCTGATTCTGTGTTCATGTGGTCTTCATGCCAGACACTTAACTGGTGCTCAATGAAAGTTTATTAACTGACCAACTGGATGAATGAGTGAATGGGAAAATGGATGAGTGAGAGACAAGGGCAGAGAAAGAAAGGGTAGGATGAGGAGGAATGTACAGTCCTTGGTTGGTCCCGGCAGGGGGGCATTGTCATGGCAACCTTGGGGTGGAGGCAGGATAAGGACAGCCTGGTTATTTGGGTTCATGGACAAAGGGAGCACCTCTGGACTAGACAGAGGAAGAGGGAACGGAGGCAGACATGGAGGGAGAGAGTGAAGCATTGAGTGGACCAGAGGTTTCCAATGAGGCAGAGAAAGGGGTCCTACGGTCCTGCTGGCAGGAGTAGAGGGAGGGAAGACTCTGCTGGGAGTTGGGAGGGCCCAGACCAGACGGGACAGACTTGAAGGGCCAGATACCAGGGCCCTGACCTGCCTAAGCTGATTTTGGTCCCACCCAGCCCAGCCTGGGAGTCCAGCTAACCACCTGCACCCCTCCCAGGCACCTCCTTTCTGGCACTGGAGAGAGGAGGAGAACTGCAAAAGAAGAATTGGGGTCAGGCTTGGGATAGAGGCTCCCTGGTATACTCTCTGCCTCAAATACTGGTGACCATGTAGGTCACAGGGATCCTAAGGCCTGCCCCCATTGAAGCATTCAATTTTCTCTAAAGATCATTTCTGGGATGATGTCAGATGGCATATATCCCATCCCCATCCCTATATCTGCCAATCATCTGCCCCCTCATATTCCCCCCCAAAAAAATTACCTTCTAGGACAGAACACATACATGAGCCCAAGTCCTCCATGTCCCTTGGACCTGTGAGTCCAAGAGCTCCACCCCCAGAAACAAGCTCAAGCTTTACAGAATGAAAACCCAATGAAACAAGAAAGTCCCTTCTGGATCTCTCCTGAAGCACCCACCCTCCCATGGTCCTAAATCCACAATTTAATAGGAACATCTCAGGCTGAGGCAACTCCCTCCTCCAACTGCCGTCCATCCCCTAAGCTGCAAAAGAAGAGGAAAAAAAAAAAGGAATTTGGCCCTAGAGTCCTTGTCCTGGGCTTAATGGACTCAGGAGCTCAGGCTCTCAGGCCAGGGCAGGCCAGGACTGCCTCCTCCTCTTCCCCACCCAGTGCCTGCCCGGCGTCAGCATGATGATGTCACCAGACCCAAGGAGACACACCACCTGCCTGGTGAGGTCACCCTGCGGGCATGTGGTGGCCAGGCCAGGCCAAGCCCACAGACCCTTCTGCTGCAAATTGTTTGCTGAGGCTAGTGGACTCTAGCTAGCTGGGTACTCCTCCCCCTGACCCTCCCCTCCTTGCCTCCCAGGAGCACAAGGACGCTGGTCAGGAGCCTTGGTGACTCAGAAGCCGCCACACAGCAGCAGGCCTAGCCACAGCCACCACCACCTTGCGCAAGGAAGAGAACAGGCCCAACTGGCCAGACGGGATCCCTGCCCTCAGCCTCCCCCACCCCTGGCCAGGCCCCTTCGGGCCTCTTTGGGGCCCTGCCCTTTGTGTACCCCGCCCGCTCCCAGACAGGTCCTCCATTCCTGGCTTGGGCTAGCTGGCTGCACCCCACGTTTTGCCTAGATCCCAACTTTCCTTTCTGTGTGAGGCCTGGCCTCTGATCAAAGGGGAAACTGAGGCTGATACCTCACACACCCAACCACAGCAGCATCTTTGGGGCAGAGATCTTTTCTTTATGAGGGGCCTATATTTATCAATATCCTCTGTTGGAACATATAGGGGTACACACAGGGGTCCTAGAGGTGGGTCTATGAGAAAAAGGGAAAAAAGTATTTTTTTTTTCTTTTCAGTACTAGGGATTGAACCCAGGGGTACTCTACCACTGATCTATACCTCAAACCTTTTTTTATTTGAGACAGGTTCTCACAAAGTTGCCCAGGCTGACCTCAAACTTAGTTTCTGCTTCAGCTTCCCAAATCACTGGGATTATAGTATGCACCACCACATTTGGCTACGTGTGAGTCTTTTGTGTCTAAATACATGGCCTGGCCAATCTTTCTATAGAGCTTGCACATCTGTGAGGTTATGTCCTTTCATGAATTTGGGGGTATTTCACACATATATGTATTCACGTCTTATCTTCAAGGGATTCTATGTAGTTACTTTTCTATGCCCAGAGGGAAGAGTTTTGCATTCGTGGGCAAGCAAACATGTGTGCGTGCACCATTCATTACATGTGCATCTCATACCCTATATGCCTGTCAGGTATTCCTGTCCTGCAGAACTCTGCACACATAGTAAATATTTTGATGTTGCTTATCTTGGTTTCCGCATCTGTCTCAGCTGCCCTTGGTCAGTGGTGTGTGATTCTGAGCCTTTGCTGTGTGACCTATCTCAAGTGTTGCCCCCCGGCATCCCTCGCCCTGAGACTTGAGGACAGATTCATCTCAGGTTCAAGCTGAAGGTACCCAGAGATGAGGTCACTGTCCCTCTAGGTATTGGGAAATTACCACCAAGCCTTCCCAACAAGAACAAAACAAAAGCTCCCTCTCCCTTGTTCCTCAGGTTCCTACTAAAGGGACTCTCACCCTTGTTGCCCCCTGGGCTTCCCTCAGCACCTCTGGCCCCCCAGTGAGGCCTCTCCCTGGGAATCTCTTGTCTGAGCTCTGCTGCTGCCACCACCTGAAAAACCAGCTCCAGCTCCAGGCCTGGGGTAAGGGCTGTCTGGTGTGGGTTTGGTGAGAAGGGGGGAGATCTGCCTGAGGCTAGAGGGAGGGGTCCAAACGGTCTAGGGTCTCATTCTTCTTTGTTAACTCTTCCCTGCCCTAACCCCACAACTCTAGCTCCACCAGAGAGACCTGGAGATTGTGGGTGAGTTTGGTAGAAAAGACCTGGGAGGGAAGCACCGAAGCCCCCCATCCAGGACTGATGATATCAACAATCCAGCAAGCCACTCTTGGTCCTCCCTTCCCCCTTAACCTTGGCCTTAGAGTGCTAAGAAACTTTGAAAACAAGAAGACTCCCGCCCATCTACCTCCCTCCTTACCCCCCATTGTCCTAAGCCCCCTGGCTTACTGAGAGCTTCCCAACCTCGGGCAAAGCGCCCACCTGCAGATTAGTGTCTGGGGAGGGGGGCACACCAATCACAGAGAGAGGAGAACAATGGGAGAGGACAGGCCTAGAGGCAGCTGTCTCTGGCCCAGACACAGCTCCCAGCAAAGATAAGTCCCCTAAACCCCCTGGAGCCAGAGTCTGAGCCCTGCTGCGTCACCACAACAGCCACACTGTGGGTGGGAGACCCAGAATTCAGCTTCTCTCAAACTCCTGAGATCCTTGCCCCCCCACCTCTGCCCCCTCCCAGCCAAGGCCAGCTCTGCCCCACCCCAACTCACAGCCTCCACCCCAGCTCCCTGGACACACCAGTTCTAGAGGGAAATGGAGGGCAGTCAGAAAACTATAGAGAACACTCCTGAGGCTGGGGGGCTCCCTGTTGGCTGCCTGTTCCAGTAAAAAAGATCCTATCCCAATCATCCTCTCTATATCCTTCTTCTAGGAGGTACAGTGGACGGTTCCCCATTTTGAATTTCTCTAGTTTTAGATTATTGTCATCCCAAGTTCAAGGCCAGCCTCAGCAACTTAGCAAAACCTTAGTAACTTAATGAGATAAAAAATAAAAAAGCTGGGGGTATGCTGGGCACAGTTGGTGCATGCCTGTAATCCCAGCTGAGACAGGAGGATCATGAGTTCAAAGCCAGCCTCAGCAAAAGCAAGGTGCTAAGTAACTCAATGAGACCCTGTCTCTAAATAAAATACAAACAGGGCTGGGGATGTGGCTCAGTTGTCAAGTGTCCCTGAGTTAAATCCCTGGTACCCACCCCCCCAAACAAAAGCAAACCTGGGTTCAATCCCCAATACCAAATATATGTATGTATGTATGTATCTATCCATCTATATCTATATATAGATATAGATATAGATATATAGATATATATATCTCCCAGATCTAGACCCAAAGACCCCAAGTCTCCATTATCCCCTTCCCTCCTCACTAAAGTTTCTTAATTTAACCTCCATCCCTTCTCTCTGCCTGACTCTGTGGTCAGTACAAGGACAAGTTCTGGAGGCCAGAAAGCCCAGGCATTTTCTCCTCACTGGGCTTGCTCTACACTGTGGCTGACCCCCATTCACATTGCTCAGAGTACCCCAACATTCTGAGGCTAGAATACAGAAGATGAAACCATGGACTCTAAGCTCCTCACCACCCTCTCTGTTGCTAGGGTCTCCTTAGCCCAGTGCCCTTAAACACTAGGGTGGAACCAAGGTCACTGGGGCCAAGGGCATCCCTGGGATTCTCCAAGTTCTTGCCACTTGGGTGGGGAAGCAAGCTTCCCTTTCTGGCTTCTCTGGGTTTTGGTAGATCCTACAGGAAAGGGCCTGCCCCCCTTTGTAAACAGGAGTAGAAAAGCAGAGACAGGGCACCTCCCTTTCTAGGAAACTAACCTCAGACAGAGAACTCATCCTAACCCTCTGAAGACAGACCTCAGAATTCAAAGAATCATTCATTCTCTGGTCCTACAGGGCCCTCTGGGTCCAGACAAAAGGTGGGGACCTGGAGTTTATTGAAGGATATCTCCCAGATTTGGGCCCCTTAACACCAAGAAAGGAGATGGGGGAAGGAGGAGGGAGGGAACGCACCCGGAAACTCATCCCATTAAGGAGAGACAAAGAGCTGTGGTGTTGGAGGCGCCTCCCAAGCCTGGGCTCCTCTCCCTGTCAAGGGTGGGGCAGGGCCCTGGGGCTCAGAGCTCTACTGGCCCCGGAGTTGGGGAGGGGGGCATAAATTTGCAGTAGGGCTAAGAAAGTATCCTAGGGAAAGGTCCTCTAGGTCCACAGTAGAGATGCAGCAAAGACCCTTTGCCCTTTCTATTTTTATAGTCAGACTGGGCAACTCTTCCAATACCCCAGCACCCCCCACCCTCCAGCTAGGAGTTGGACAATTACAGAGTCATTGTATTTCAGAATTGGAAGACCTGCAGAAATCATCCATTCCTAGCTTTTGGCCCACTGAATTTAAGTTTCTTAGTTGCTCAAGGTCACTCAGCAAATTAATAGCAGAAATGGGATTGGAATCCAAGGCTTCTGATTTCCCAATCCAAGGTTAATTCAGAAACATGAAGCCCTCCAGGCTCCTAGGGGCACTAAGGAGATGTCAACATACAAAAGAGGTAGAATGGGGATGGCAATGGAGATGGAACACCTGCTTTCAGGCTAAGACTAGGGGGTCTGAGTCATCAGCCCTGAGCGTAACAATAGCCCTGAGGAGGTTATAGAAGCAGCAGCAGAGTGGTCTCCTTAAGTACCATATCCTGAGCAGCTCATATCAAGGCACGGGGTGAGGACAGGGGCAATTTCCCAACTAGGTGGGGTTCTCTTTGAAAGAACATTAAGCTGTGTGTCGTGGAAAGGAAGGTAGGGGTCGTGTCTTATTCACCAGTGCTTCTCCAGCATCTAGAACCTCAGCTGTACCCAGTGTACATTTGATTGTACTTTTCTTTAGTGAACAAGGAGTCAGGAGACCAAGATACTAACCCTGGTTATATTTCTGACACTGAGTAATCTTATAGATCTCATTTCCCTATCTATTTCTCTCAGTTTTCCCATCTGTAAAATGAGGGAGTTGGAGTGGTAGATCTCTTTGATCCTTTCCAAGTCCTGAGACAGCATGACTCCATTCTTTAGGTGTGGGTAGATCCTACAGGAAAGTGCCTGCTGGGTTCCCTAGCCCCAGCAATGAGGCCCCACCCTCTTGGCCTGAGCAAGTGAGGAAGGTTGTCTTGAAGTTGCAAATTAAGACACAAGGATGGGGGAGAAGCAGGGGTTGGAACTCAGTATTCTGAAATTGGAGGCTGGGCCAATGACCTTCCATTATAAGACCAAAGCCAGAGCAGCCCCCAACCCTACCAATCCAGCAATCCAGGCCTTAACCTTCTCCATAGAGCATCAGTTGGAGCTGGGAATGGGAATGACAGCCACAGAGGCTTTTGGACAACTGAGACTCCCTCATTACTACTCTTAAGGCTGAGGATTCAACCGCCCTCTCCAGGTAGGGCCCCATCTTCCCAAGTACAAAGATTTCTCAGTTACCTCTTACCCTGGGAACAGTCTATGGTATCGCAATTTGCGCATGCACACGCACGACACACACTCCCACTCTGAATATTATAAACTCTGATAATTCATATCTGCTGCATGTATATTACATTTGTATGCTGTGAGGAACAGCATAAGACATCTGAGAAAATAGGGGCACAGGAAATGAACAAAAGGAGACCACACCCTATCTAGAAAGTCCCCTATCCTAGACCCCGAAGCCCTTTAAATAGCCACTATTGTCACCCTAACACTTAACAGTATGTGTGCCGAGGGAAAGAGAGGAGGCAGAGTGAGAAGATAGCTCAGCTTCTCTATAGTCCCCCAACAGACACCCCAATTCTGGTACCCTAGAATATCACAAAGACAAGAGAAGGAGAAAGAAACGCTCCCTGGACATCAGGCTTCCTGCACCTGATGATTGCTGAGACCAGCTGAGCTCTGAGTCAGCCCCAGCTTTGGAGTCTAGAGGATAGGCCAAAGAGCTTCCAGGAAGCCCTGGGGTGATCAGGGTCCTCAGCAGTTCCACCTCCCTGCCCACCTGCACTGAGTCACCATATCTATTTCCCCTAGACACAGCTCAGGCCTAAGTAAGGTTTTGGCAGAGGTAATCAGGGACCCCAGACACATTGACCTCACCAGGGGACAGAGAGCTACATTGGTTCTTCTGGGGGCATTCCTGGCAGCTGGAGATGGGCTCTTCTGTCCCAAGTCCAAGGAAAGAGAATGTTTGTATGAATACATGCATGCGTGTTTATGTGTTTGTGTGTGCATGCCTGTGCCAGGTTGGGCTCAGAAATAAGAGTCCTGATGGATCAGGTAAGTCCTACCTGTAAATGATGCCAGGAACAGCAGCAACAGCCAACCTTCAGGCCCCCACATCTCGGCTCCCAGGGACAGGGGCATTGGTTGAAAGGCAGACCTGCCCAGCGATTTTGAAGTTCCACCGAGTTCTCCCTGGGAGCCGGGTCTAGAGCTGGATAAGGCACACAACCCAGTCGACAGGAAGCTACAAAGTCCCCAGGCACTGACACACCTGCCTATCCGACTTGGGTCTCCACTAGGAGACCCAGCCCGCTTCTACCCACCTAGCCGTGGCTACCCCTGAGAAGCCGTAATCAGGAGCTCAGAGCTCCCCCAGAGCTGCTTCCCACGCCGCCGTGGCCAACAACGACGGCAGAAACCTGGGAACCTGCTCAGCAGGTCAGAACAGGTGCGTCTCCGGGGGCTGGGCCTGGCACGAAGACTCAGCAGCCACCGCCCCCACCGCCCGGGCTAGCTAATGGGCGCCAGGGAGGGAGGATAGGAGGGAAGAACCTGGGTGGGGGCGGTGGGGTCCCATCCTCAGCTCCAGGCTTTACCTGTGAGTGCACAGAAGGGGCTACGAAGGGAGGGACTAGGGTGGAGGTGTGGGCCTAGGCAGGATGAACAGGGGCAAGGCCCTTGTGGGTGGCATCTCACACCCCAGGCAGGCTTGCTGACTGCTGGGAGCAGTTCCCCAAAGTGACAGTTCCCAAAATTCACAGTTCCCCAACTCTTGGAGGGGCTCAGCTTTGAAGCTATAGAGTCAGAGAAGAAAAATATCAGAACAGAAAAGGATCCATAAATTTATTTTCTTCTTCAGATGAGAAAACATTCTTCAGATGAGGTCCAGAGAAGGGAAGGGACTTGGCAGAGGACACAAAACTTAGTGTCATGTTTTGCCGAGACACCTCTATCTAATTTGCCCACTTTGAGAGCTGGGTGTGGTGGCACCACGCCTGTAATCCTAGTGACTTGGGAGACTGAGGCACGAGGATTCAAAGTTTGAGGCCAGCCTGGGAAACTTGGTGAGACCAAGTTTTAAGACCCTGTCTTAAAATTTGAAAAGGATTGGAGATTTAGGTCAGTGATAAAGTGACCATGGGATCAATTCTTGAGAGAGAAAGAGAGAGAGATCCCAGAGAAATAATTTAAGTGGTCCCCTCTGACCTCATCCCTATATGGGAGGAGCCAAGGCACTGACCAAAGAATTAGCCCTATGGATTCCTGGCTTTCCTCTCAGGGCCTTTTCTCAGCTTTAACACCTTGTGACTAGGCTAGGATTTCCAAAAGTATATCAGCACAACTTGAGAGAAAGTTGTAAAATACCCTCTCTATGACCATTTTCCATTATTTATGTATCTATTTATTCATTTATTTTGGTGGTACTGAGGACTGAACCCAGAGGCATTCTACCAACTGAACTATCTCCCCCCAGGCCTTTTTATTTTTATTTTGATATAAGATCTTGCTAAATTGTCCAAGTTGGCCTTGAATTTTCAATCCTCCTGCATCAGCCTCCGAGTAATTGGGATTACAGACATGCACCGCCATGCCTGGCCATGTTTCCTATTTTACCCCATGGTCATGGGGAAAGACACATGTCTGGACTTGGAAAGGACGATCCTGATTTCAAGCACTCTGTCCCTGTCCTCTGGTAAGTACACTCATACTGGTCTGACCGTGTGTTTTATATTCTGGATGTAAAAAAGTGACCACCATGTGAAACAACACCTTACTAACCTACCTAGGATAGCCAGAGGAAAGGAGCACATTCTGAACCCTCTGAAAACTTAGTGAAGGAGAGAAGCAAGATTCTGGCAGATTGGGGGGAAAAATACACACACACACACACACACACACACATATACATACACACACACACATACAGTTTTTAACAGGTAAATAAAGAGCTAGGCATGGAAGAAGAAAAAATGTGGGTTAAAATCTTACAGAAGGGTCCTTCTGCCTGGAAAGGGGCAGGAAGGAGGAACCATGAAGCAGTAAGGAAAAGGAGTCATTTCATGTAGAATATTTACCGCCACTACCCCACCAACTCTACCTGTCAAAAAAAAGTTTGTTTATTTATTTATTTTTTTAGAAGGGAGGGAGGATGAACCCAGAGCCTTGCACCTGGGAGCAGTCAACTACTGAGCTACAACCCTAGCCCCTTACTTGTCAAATCTTATTTCTCTCTCAAAACTGACCTTAAATGCCACATCTCCCGTGAAGTCTTCTCAGTTCCTCCCACCCAAAATTAATCTTTCTCTCTTCTATTCTTTCTCATCCTCTGTTAGTCTCTTTATTATAGCTTATGTGCTCATAATTTGTGCACATCTTATCTCCTGAACTAAATTGTAAGCTTTAGTTCAAGAAACATTGATTGAAGCCTGCTGTGTGCCAGGGACTTAGTAAATATGTTAAATGAGGGGACAGGATGAGAGTTGTAGTTTGTGAACTCCTTGAAAGTCAAGCCTGTTTTATAATCTTGTCTCAGTCATCCATACCAGGACAATTCATAGCACCTAATGGAAACTGAATGCATCTTTGTTGAAGGCATGCATTTCTGAATAAATAAATGTCAGTATAGAGAAGGTAGTGAGGTTGAGTCAGGAAGTGGAGATCCCAACTCACCATAGTTACCATGTTGAACCTGGGATGTGACCTGGACTTTAATCCTGCCTCTGGACTATGATCCCAGCTCTGGCTCTGGATCCCAGTTCTCAGCAATGACCATGGCAGTGATCTCTTTTTCAAGGGCTATTTCTTGCAGGTCAGAAACAGATTCAAGGGTCAGGCTCGATGCCAAAACTCCCCAGTTTCTTTCCACCTCCACCTTGGCAAACCCCTTCCCCTCTTCAGGACTCTGGTCCCCACCTGTGCCAGGGGAACAGCCCCACCCTGATGCTGCTTTGAGATCCAGTGTGGCAGGGGTGGAGTAGAGCCAGGGGGAATGGGAGGGGGAGCATCCTGTATTATAATTATAATTATCACACCTTGGATCCTATCACATGATTTCAGAGGAGTTCCTTTACTTCCCACGGATTCACCCCTCCAGGTATAGGAAACCATAGTAGAAACTGAGGTATGGGGTGAGAAAGCAGTTAGATCACAAGCTGGGTATTCAGTGTCCTTCACCCTTTCCATTCACAATATATTCCTTCTTCCAAAATGCTACCAGTCAGGATGTCTCAGCCCCTGATTGGGACCCTTAATCACTCACCCCCAACTCTTGCCTTATGGAGCACTGAAGGGGAGCAGAACTTTCCAGAAGTTGTATTAAGGTAATGGTCAGGTTCTAGTAAACACAGGAGGAAACCTTGAATTGGGGAAAGGATGCTACCAGGCCTGAGGGGTAGCACCAGAGTCAGAGAGCTCCCAGGACTTTGATTGAGGTGGGGATCTCTAAGACTCTTTGTCCCCTCATTCCCTCAATCTTGCACATCTCACAAGGGCCATGCTTCTGGAGAATATGCCTCATACTTAGGCCTTCTTACCCTCTTCAGGGATGAAGACTGGGGAAGGCACATTCCAAAGCAAACACTAGAAGAAAATATAAGTTGGAGAAGATTTTCAAAACCAGTGCCTGGCCAGGTATGGTAGCACAGGCCTATAAATCCCACCAAATTGGAATGCTAAACAGGAGGATCATAAATTCAAGGCCAGCCTGGGTAATTTAGTGAGACCTTCTCTCAAAATAAAAAATAGAAAGGACTGGGGATATAGCTCAGTGTATTCCTGGGTTTAGACCCCATTACAAAAAAAGCAATGCCTGGTATTCTGGGTTCAATTCTTTCTTCTATAATGAATCCCCATTTCCCTCATGCCTTACTACCTACTCTCCTCCTACCCACATACTGAGCCCTAAGAATGGGAACAATTCATCTTTAGCATGTGTATTTTTGTGCATGGCATCCACTGTGTGCATACTTCCACACGTGCCTTCCACTGTGTCAGGTTCAAGGGAGGTGACAGCACACATAACACAAGGGACCTGTTCTAAATCAGGAGAAAACTGAGACATAAACAACCATAACACACTGTATCTATCTCTCCATCTTAGCTCTATGTGTTCGTGATGCACATACATGGGGCTGTCTCTGTATACATTATAACTGTGGATATTCATTATCTGCATGTGTCCAAGCATCCGCTTAAACCAATCTCTGTCCCCATGACAGGCTGCACATCTAAGCCAAACCGGTTGGAGTGGGTTGTGCTGACATTTTTGTTTATGTCAATGGGACTTGAGGTGAGTCAGGGAGGGATGAGGTTGGGTGGAGTGCTGTGGGGGAGAAGAAGAGTGAGAGTGAGGGTCAAACTGGATGAGTGGGGGAAGGAGGGAATGGGTCCAGGTGAGAAGGGGTGGGGTGGGGTGGCAGGAGGATGGATTAGGGGTAGGAGTAGATGAGAGAGCTCCTTAATGAGCAGTTGGTCTGCAGTGAGATCTCAGGTTAGAAAAGGGTCAGAGACTTGGGGGAGACTCTTGGGCTTTGGGAGAAAAGAGAGTGAATAATAAGTCAGAATGTGAGTAAGTAGAAGTTTGGGTATGGACAAAATGTTTACAATCCACTTAGGCAGCTTTGTCTCTCAGTGCCATCTGCTCATTCTTTTGGTTTCTGCATGGTTTGTACAGAAAGGTGTTGGAGAGCTGAATGACATGGTAAAAGATTGTTGGTAATGGAACTTGACCCCATTGCCAGGAGTGAAACCACTGCACGTAGTAGCTTCAAATTTACTTTTTTTTTGTGGGGGTGGTGGTGCTGGGGATTGAACCCAGGGCCTTGTGCATGCAAGGCAAGCACTCTACCAACTGAGCTACATCCTCAACCCTTCAAATTTACTTCTTCAGCTCCTCCCAAGGATGTTCCTCATCCATGGAGGTGTGGGGAGAGACCCCCATACAGAACACAGGGCCTCTAGCCCCTATTCCTTCACTGAAAAACACCACTGCTTCCCTCCAACTGGAGCTTCACTGTGTCCAATATTAGGATGGTGGCAAATTGTTTTCCAGGATATTCCACTAAATGTTGCCATGTGCTGTGTTCCCTCTGTCAATCCTGCAAGACTTCTGGTTCTTTATACCTAGTCCCATCTTTAATGATAATCACATTTCCTGGTTGCCTAACAACATCCTTCTGGGCTCAGGGGGCTGGGTTTGCTGGTTCCTTGAGGGCTCTAATGCAGGGGTGAACACCCAGGGGAAGAGGAAACTGAACACAAGGCACATTTGGGTCCTGTTTCTTGACAGACCCAGTTTGTGCAAAGCTCCTCCTCTTGCTCTCACCCAACTTCAATAAACACACTACTGCAAAATCAGGGAGCAAACATGGGTTAAGAGACAAACGTCTATATTATTTGACCCTGTGTCTCTGAATGGGCTGGTAGTTTCATTTGTTTGGTTGGTTTTAGTACTGATGATTGAACCCAGGGCACTTTATCATTGAACTACATCCCAGCCCTTTTTATTTTTTTCATTTTGAAACAGGGTCTCACTAAGTTGCCAAGGCTAGCCCCAAACTTGTGATCCTTCTGCTTCAGACTCCCAAGTAGCTGATTACAGCCACTGTGCCCACTTCTGGCGCTTGTAGAAGGCTCTTAGAATAGGTCCTGGCTGGTAAAGGGTGACAGTAGGAGCCTTCATGGAAACCAAAGTCTTCCAAGTGATGACAATAGAAGATGACAGCAGAAGATGCAGCAGCAGAGAAGGGATAAGAACAAGGGTTAGGGGGGTCCTGAGAATTTGGTAAGAGAATGGATTCCAGTAAGGGTCCCACATTCTTCCCCTGTCCCCAACCCAACCATGCAAAGAGGCTGCTTCAGGGAGCCTACCTATGAGACAGTATAGAAGCAGCCCTCCAAGATCAACCTGGCCTACTGAGTCTACATCACCAGGGACATCTTCAGGTGAAGTCCAGAGGACTTCACACACTCCAGTGTTCAAACGTCCAGCTTGGATGCTAAGGATGTGGTTCCTTTCTGAACTAAAGATGGCCACTTCCTGGCAACTCCTGTTACCACAAAACTCAGTTTCCACTGGGCACGGTGGTGCAGACCTGTAATCCCAGAGGCTCAGGAAACTGAAGCAGGAGGATCACAAGTTCAAAGCTAATCTCAGCAACTTAGCAAATCCCTAAGCAACTTAGTGAGACCCTGTCCCAAAATAAAAAATAGAAAATAAGCATGAGATGTGGCTCAGTGGTAAAAGCACTCTTGGGTTTAATGCCCAGTTTAAAAACAAAATAAAAAGAAAGAAAAAGAAAAGAAATCTCAGCTTCCTTGGGGGAACACATCAGAGACCCTACAATCAAACATCACCCTTGGACCAGGCACCAGGAAAATATGACAGCTGCAAAGCAGAATATGGGGCTGTGGGTCAAGAAAGAGACAATGACCTGGGTCCCATGGTACATGCTGGTCATTCATGAAACTCAGGAGGCTGAGGCAGGAGGATTACAAGTTTGAGGCTAGCCTAGGCAACTTACAGAGACCCTGTCTCAAAATTAAAAAAAATAAAAAGGTCTGGGAATCCTTGCTAGTCTGTTTCCCTCCTTGGGTTCAGGACTCCACCCACTAAGGTGTTCTATGGTGAAATCCTAGTCTCTGTAAAATTCCCACCTATTGAGGTCCCACTCACTCAAATCTTCATCAGTAATCAAAGCCTATGACAATGCCCAGGGACCCTCAAGGTGGTGATACAATTCTAGTATGCAGACAGAAGGAAGTCTGGCCATTCCTGGAAAGTTCCAAAACCCCTCTAGGAAAGTCAGATGGCTGGCTCAGCTCAGCAAAGAAAAAAAGTGCAGCATCCCAGAGAGAGAAACACATAAATTCAAACAGTGAAAGACAGAAGGAAATTTAGAAAGATACATTGAAAAAGAAAAGGAAAAAAAAAAGCTGGATATGGTGGCACATGCCTGTAATCCCAGCACCTCAGGAGGTTAAAGCAGGAAGAGGCTAGTCTGGGCAATTTAGCAAGACCCTGTCTCAAAATAAAAAGGACTGGGGATGTAGCTCAATGGTAGAGTGCCCCTGGCTTCAATTCCCAGGACCAAAACAACTAATTAAAATAAAAAGATGAATCACAAACACACTTGGTGTTATTGAAGAGGAGATATGTAAAGATATCTAAAGTGGCTGAGACAAAATCTGAAACAGAGTAAGACCTGAAGAGAAATTTCTGAATGCCTACTTCCCACAGGTGGGATCACTTAGGTACTTCCCTCTTGTGCCCTTAGTTCCCACCACTCAACAATGATCCCCTAAAGCACAAGAAGTAAAATCAAGAGTCAATAAATGGGATGGATTCAAGCTAAAGAGCTTATTTTCAGCAAAGGAAACAATCAATAATGTGAAGAAAGAGCTTACAGAATGGGAGAAAATCTTGACCACATGTACCTCAGATGAAGACTAATCTCCAGGTTATATAAAGAATTCAAAAAAACGTAACACCAAAAATACAAATAACCCAATCAATAAATAGGCTAAGAAACTGAACAGACACTTCACAGAAGAAGAAATAGAGTGGATCAACAAACATGAAATAATGTTCATCTCTAGCAATTAGAGAAATGCAAACCAAACCTACTCTAAGATTTCATCTCACTCTAATCAGAAAGGCAGTTACCAAGAATGCAAGCAATAAGTGTTGATGAGGATGTGGAAGAAAAAGATGCACTCATACATTGCTGGTGGGACTGCAAATTGGTGCAACCACTCTGGAAAGCAGTATGGAGATACCTCAGAAAAACTTGGAATGGAACCACCATTTGACCCAGCTATCCTACTCCTCAGTTTATACTAAAGGACTTAAAGTCAGCATACTATCGTGATTCAGCCACATTAATGTTTACAGCAGTTCAATTTCTCATAGCTAAACTATTGAAGCAAACTAGATGCCCTTCAACAGATGAATGAATAAAGAAAAAGTGGTATATATCACAATGGACTATTACTCAGTCTTAAAGAAGAATGAAATTATGGCATTTGCAGGTAAATGAATGGAACTGAAAATATCATGCTAAGTGTTTGTTTGTTGTTTTTCCTCTCCCTCTCCCCTCCCTTCCCTACTTCCTGTTTTCTTTCCTGTCTCCTCCAAAATATGAGCTTGGTTCAGTCTAAGCAGAGGAAGTAGAAGTTCTGGAAAGTTTCTCTCCCCGAGTCTGGAGTTGGCAAAGCAATGAACAGACTACCTATCACACCAGGTGGAACTGGAGGAGGTAGAGAACTGGACAAGGTATGGTCAAGGAGGGTGTGGTTCAGGCTCCATGTCCAACCAAGTGAAATGCCTACTGCTAAAGCTCAAAGTTGGAGCCAGAAACACAAAGCTGGAAGAGAGAAGCTGGAAAGGCCCCTGGGGTGGGGAGTTCCCATTTTTCTCCAGAAGAGGCAGAAAATAACATTCTGGCAGAACAAAACAGGCACAAGCAAGAGCATAAAAAGGACATATAGGCCAATAAAGTTTTGGCAAAGTGACCCCACCTCCCAGTTCCTAGCCTAATTTTAGAAGTGTGTCAATTCTGATTCCACCTGTTGGGAGGTAAGACAGAAGCCTTAGAGAGAAGGCTGGCTTTCAGATTTCAGCAAAGGACATTAGAAATTAATTTCATGTGGCTTAGTTGTTGGGTTTTTTTGGTTTTGTCTTGTTTTTTATATTATTTTTTTGGCTATGCTAGGGATCAAACCCCTAGGGCCTCATTCATGCTATGCAAGTGCTCTACCTCTGAGCTATATTGTCAGTCTTTTTTTTTTTTTTTTAATTTGAGACAGGGTCTCACTAGGTTGCCCAGGCTGGCCTCAAATTTATTTTGCAATCTTCCTGCCTGAGTAGCTGGGATTACAGGGTTACACCATAATGCCAGGTGTGTATGCGTATGTGTGTGTGTGTGTGTGTGTACATGTATGTGTGTATATATATATATATATATATATATATATATATATATACACACACACATATATATATGTGTGTGTACATGTATGTGTGTATGTGTGTGTGTATATATATATATATACACACACACACATATGTGTGTGTGTGTGTGTGTGTGTGTGTGTGTTTCCTGGGTATTTAACCCAGGAATGCTTTACCACTGAGCTATATCCTCAGCACCACTTTCTACTTTGAGGCAGGTTCTCACCAAGTTGCTTAGAGCCTCACTAAGTTGCCAAGGCTAGCCTTGAACTTGTGATCCTCCTGCCTCAGCCTCCCTGGGATTACAGATATGTACCACCTTGCCCAGCCTTGTTGCTTTTTAAAGAGATTTTTAGCATGATCTTGGAAAACTGAGAATCTTGCCTGACAGGCATAGGGAAAGCTATAGTTGGCTAGGCAGCAACTCTTGAGATTGCTGAATCTTAGCTTTCTGATCAGGTGGGAAACCCATCCTGATAATCTTCTAGTCTGTGCCTTCCTACCCATACCCTCTCTATGCTGTTTTCTCTGAGGACCAAGAGTTGGAATCAGGGAGGAAAAATCCCTGCTATACTGTCAGCCCCCTGAATTATATGTCCACCTCCACTGAAGCCTTGGTGTATATATATATCTCTCTAGTTTGTTTTTGTAGTACTAGGGATTGAACCCAGGGATCCTTTACCACTGAGCTACATCCTCAGTTCTTTTAATTTTTATTTTGAGACAGGATCTCACTAAGTTGCCCAGGCTGGCCTAGAACTTGAGATCCTCCTGCCTCAGCTTCCCGAGTTGCTGATATCACAGATGTGTGCCACCTTGTCCTAGTGCCTTGCCCACTCTCTATGACCTCAGTTTCTCTGGCATAGTGGGAAGCAAGTTGATGGGTAGAAACCAAAGGCAAAAGTAGAAGCCGTCATTTCCACTTACAGCTCAACCCCGGGGCAGAAACAGATCCTATTTCTGTCCACACCAGCTGGGCTACGAAATATGTCTGCATTTTCTCCCACAGCTGAAACTAGTCCGTTTAGATCTGGGCCTCTTCATTCTTCACTGGGTCCTGCAGGGACAGAGTTAAGAAGTTCAGGAACCTGCCTTGAATAAAAGGAAGATATGAGGGAGGGGCAGGAATGTGTTTTTCTCACTCCTCCTCGACTTCACCCCCACCCATCTTCTAAGGCTGGGCAGCTTCCTCTGCCCTGGATCTTATCAGGAGAAACTCCCTGCCCTTAATCCTGAGTTCCAAATGCACAGTGCCTCCGTTTCTGTAAATTGTTGGAGTCTGATGAGAAAAAAATGAAATAAAAAGTTATTCTTCCCATGACTCTATAGTTAAAACTCGTCTAAGCCTCAAGTATCCCTAAGGGATTTTCCCTCCCAGACCCCAACTAAACCAAGCACACGTCTACACACACACACACACACACACACACACACACACACACACCATTCCCTCCATCTCCACCATTGGACCCTGACAGACTGGGTCCTACTACCCTCTAGTGGCCAGAGCTTAGAGGACTCTCGCACCTTCAAGGCCTTTACCACCGAATGTTCTAGAAAACACCTGAGAGAAACCAACATCTCATTTCACAAATGAGAAAGCTGAAGGGACCTAGAGAGTTGGGAATATCTGGGACTACCCAATCTCGTGACTCCCAGGCCAGGGCTCAGTCCACTTTCACTTCCTCACCCTCTGACACGTTAGTGCTTCCTGCCTCATCCCTAGGAAATCAATCCAAGTTGGAAACATTGAAGCCAAAAGAACCCAGTCCCTCCCCGTCCCGGTGGCGCTTCACCTGAACCTCAGGTGTCAAGTCAGCTAACAGGGATTCTTCTGAGGAGCCGGATACTCCTCGACTTTCTGAGGTTAACAATCTTTCAGGATTATGATTGACAAAGCATATCTGTTGTTGCCTGAGCGATACTACCGTTATCACTCCTGGTAGCGCCCCAGGTCTCCTGTCTCCATGGTAACCGGCGCTTTGCGACCTTCAGTTTGCAGCGGTCGCGCTGCAGCCACTGCAGTGGTTGCTAAGCGACCGCGGAGAGGAGGCACCGACTTGAGGTGGGGGACCTGGGCCGGTGTCCTAGAGGGAAGGTTCCCAGGGAGGCTCACGGAAGGAAAAGTGCCTGGCCTCGCATGTAGGGGTGCGGTACGGGACGCAGACCCCGCTGCTTTCTCGGCACCCATGGCGGTGGCGATGCCCCCGAGTCGGGTGGGGGTCTCGGGCTGGTGCTGGCGGCCGGTGGCTCGAGACGCGCTTCTGGCTCGGGCCTTCCATTCGTGCACCGAACTGCGGGGACGGTTCTATCTGGTGGGGGGTCTTCTAACAGGTGGAGCGAGAAAGCCCAGCAGTGATACGGTGGTCTTCGACCCGACTGAGAGCCAGGCTGTGCGGCTGGAAGCCAGGGACAGCCCCCTGCTCAGTCACCACGACGCGGCAAACGTGGGCGAGCGTTGGCTCTGCGTGGTGGGCGGCTGGGACGGGTCGCGACGCCTGGGCACAGTGAAGGTGCTGGACACAGAGCATGGAGTGTGGGAAGCGTGGACTGCGACCCCTGACAACTGCCCTCCTGCTGGCCTCAGTAGTCACACCTGCACTCGCCTTTCCGATCGGGAGCTGAGGGTGGCTGGCCGAGAGGGTGGTACCCGCACTCAGCGACGATATGGAAGCATCTACACCTTAACTCTGGACCCGAGTGCCCGCACCTATTGGTATGGTATCCCCTGCCCAAAACCTTTCATTACACTTTGGGAAAGCAAAAATTAAACTTTTCAGGCAAATAATCCATATCCTCGCCCCACCACCCTCTTTCCTCTGTCTAAAATAGCTGAACCCTCTATATAACATTGCTTTCCCTGGGATCTACCCAGGCATCCTCTCTGTCCTCGGCAAGGGGTAGTGAGGAAAAGGCAGTAAATTTACATTTCCCGAAAACTCCACTCAGAGCTGAATTTCTGTATATCGACAGCTACAAAGAAGACTACCACACAGCTTCCCGCTCAGGTCACTGTGCTGCGCTGCTCCAAACTCCTGGGCCCCACCCTGGTCATCAGTTATTGCTCTTTGGGGGTTGCAACTCCGCTGAACCGGAAATAGCTGGGCAATGGAGTCACGGGAAGATTAAGGTATTATCTGCTCACACCATACTAAGGGGGTTTAAAATTGTGAGGCCCAAAACCCTACAGACAGTCCCTTCTTTCTCCCCCAAGGAGGAACCTCCTATTGCCCCTCGTTTGATGGAACAGCTTGCAAGGCTTGTGAGCAAGGGGCAGGGGTCCCGGCAAGGACCCCGGGGACTGCGTCATCACTCATGTTCTGTGGTGGGGCCTTTTGCTGTGCTGTTTGGTGGAGAAAGTCTGACCAGAGCTAGAGACACCATCTGCAACGACCTCTACATCTATGATACCCGTGAGAGTCAAACTAATGGCTGAAGGGAAGTGAGGGGAGGTGGGAAGAGAGGAGAATCTAAATACTACAGAAAGAGTATGGAGGGCCAGTGGCATGCCTGTAATCCCAGCGGCTCAGGAGGCTGAGGCAGGAGAATTTCGAGTTCAAAGCCAGCCCCAGCAACTTAGCGAGGCTCTAAGCAACTGAGACCTGCCTGTAAATAAAATACAAAAAATGGTCTGAGGATGTGCCCCAGTGGTTGAGTGCCCCTTGGTTCAATCCCTGCTACCAAAAAAATAAATGAAAAAAAGGGGCTGGAATCTGGCTTTGTGCCCCTGGATTCAATCTCTGGTACCAAACAAACAAAAACAAGTATGGGGTAGGGAAGAGGAATTTGTTTACAAGGAGTACACAGAATATTTGTGGGTCTATTGAAGAGGCCCACAAATTGAGTGAGGAAAAAAAAATAATGGACAAACACTTGGTTGTGTTGAATCCTATGGGGCATGGCAGGGCATGGCGGTGCATGCCTATAATCCCACCTACTCAGGAGGCTGAGACAAAAGGATCCCAAGTTCCAGGCCAGCTTTGTAAACTTAGTGAGGACATATCTCAAAATAAAAAGGGTTGGGTGTGTAGTTCAGTGGTAGAGCTTTCCTGGGTCAAACTTCTAAGAGGCCAAAAAAAAAAAAAAAAAAAAGAGTCCCATGGGTGACAAAGTGCATCTCTACCTCGGTAATCATCCTCTGCCCCTATCCAACAGGAAAATCTCCTTCTATGTGGTTCCACTTCCCCTGTGCAGACCGTGGGCTGAAACGTGTGGGCCATCGAACCTGTCTTTGGAATGATCAGCTTTACCTGGTTGGGGGTTTTGGTGAGGATGGCAGGACAGCTAACCCACAGGTTTGCATCCTGGACCTCTTTATTTAAAATATAGTGTCAAACACACTGCCAAGACTCTGTTTGGTTGCAGACCCATAAAGCATTATCACCACTGCTATCTGCCTCATTTCAAGTGCTTATTAAATTTCAATTGAGAATCGACATTTGTCTCTAAATATTTTCTTTTTTTGAAGGGCAGTAAATAAGTAGACACATCTTTATTTGCAAGGGAAAGGACACAGTTTGAGTCTGTTCTGAGGTTGTGAGCCATTAACCCCATGGAAACAAAACCCACAATCATACATTGTCCCTTGCCCTTAAGCAATTTCCACCCCTAATTGGGAGAAAGTTCCAAGCTACAGCTAAGCATTCTGACCAAAACATTTAATTAACAAAAAAATATTACAATAGCAGAGAAAATAATAATAATAACAATAAAGAGATCAGAAGTGGGAGTCAGGGTAGAAAAAAATGCAGAGGTCTTGTTCCCTAGGAGACCAACACTCCAGCTGAGCTGGTCTTGGCCCCAGCCCCTTCTGAGTTCTCCTTGGCTGCTGATTTCTCATCTTCCCCCATGAGACGAATGTTGTGCTTTTCCCGGAATTCATTCAGTTCTTTTCCTTTTGCCTGAAGCTGCTGTGTCAGTGTCTCAATGATTTTCTGTATCTACAGGGCAAGCAACAAGAAGTACATCAGAATTTTAGGTCTCCCTTTGCCATATCTGGAATGAACTATAGTTAAGGGAAGTGAAAGACACTTCTAACCTCATCTTTAACCGAGTGTTAATAGTGGAAGCCAGATATTAAAGTGACCCCTTCTCAAACACAGTGGTTTACAGACTTTAATATACATAAGAATCACCTGAGCTGCTTATTTTTAAAATGTCACAGCATCCCCAAGGCTCTGATTCAGAGGATCCTGAAAGTTCCATTTTAAACTAGTTGTTCAGATGATTTTGATAAAAGTGTCCATAGAGAAACAATCCTCTAATCCCCCATCCAATTCAACCACATGAAAGAGCCCACGGAAAGGGCAACTGAAGCCAGCAACTCTTCTTGTCTACGGATTTAGACTTAGGATAAAAGGCCTAGCCCAATAAGTAAGCTATTTGTACCATCTTCAATGAGTTTCTATGCAGACTTTCTGCCACCATATTCCCTAAATCCCTAGGCTCCCTTCTTCTTTACCCCTTTGTTGCCCAACCTACTACATAAGCACTCCTACTCACCTGTTCCTTGTTATTCTCCAAGGCAGGCAGCACCTCTTTGACAGTCCGCTCCACCAGGACGCCTCCAACCATGCGGTAGCACTTACGGGTTTCATCTACCTCTTTCAGTGTATCAATCACTAGGCTGGAAAGAGGACAAGGCAGGACCTCAGAATTCAGACCCACACTACTGCAACCCTCCCTCACATGATGGCCCATTCAATTTTCTATTATTTGCTTCTCCCTGTTTTTTTCACCTGTGCTCATTCAACTCCATCTCCAGCTCAGCTGCTTTGGATGCCAGACCTCTCTGTTCCTGCCGAAGGCGGTTGAAGCCAGCAATCACCTAAGGTGTGAGAGAAAGAGATGAGAGGGGAGACAGTAGAAATGGTAGATAGTAAAAACAGCACATAGGGTGACAGGTTTTACACAGGTGCTATAGTGGATACCTATCTTGGAAAAGGAGTAGAACAAAAGTTTGCAATCTCTTTTAATCTGTCTGGAATTCCATTCCATTACACACTTTCTGAGAGCTGACAATGTGTGAGGTATTTGCTAGGGAACAGATTTGTACTTTGGCTTTTTGTAGTTTTTAGTTTGGTGCAGAAGACATTTATAACATAGGACTGGGGGCTGGGGATGTAGCTCAGTGGTAGAGCACTTGCCTGGGTGACAGAAATAGGGGTGGAGAGGTACTGGAGTCTACCACGCGGCCTGCGCAGTGGTTTCATTAATGAGGTTCTAGGCATAAAGTTAGTTAGAAGAGATCGAAATAAAACACACAAACCAGTTACCTTATTTATATTGCTAGGTCCGAGACGGCTCACCTCCCTGGTTCCCGCCTCCAGCCGCCCAGCAGGGCAGCGAGGATTACTCTGGGCTAGCAGGAGAGAGAGAGCGAACACGCCTGGGAGTAGCCTTTTATTTGGGGAACAAGAGATTCAGGGGAGAATTCCATCCAATGAAGGTTGAGGGGGGGCTGCACTCCAAGGTCAGGGTCAGTGATTGGGTCTCCAGGGTCAGTGGTTACGCACACCCCCACACGGATGGGCTCTCTCATCAGGAAAGGGTCGTGAAAGCTCCGACACAGCCAGAGCGCCTCAGGCCCTTAACGGGAGTCACCCAATCATGTGTCAGAATGGCTCCCCACACTGGAGTACTTTCTGGAAGTCTAGACTTACTTGCAGGTAAAGAAGGCTATCAGAAAGGGCTTTTTTTTTTTTTGGTACTGGGGAATGAACTCAGGGGCACTTATTAACCACTGAACCACATCCCCAGCCCCCCCCCCTTTTTAAATTTATTTATTTATTAGGGTTTTTTTTTGGTGGACACAACATCTTTATTTTTTATTTTTATGTGGTGCTGAGGATCGAACCCAGTGCCCCACACATGCCAGGCAAGCCCGCTACCGCTTCAGCCATATCCCAAGCCCCCCCAGCCCCTTTTTGGTATTTTATTTAGAGACAGGGTTTCACCAAGTTGCTTAGAACCTCGCCAAATTGCCGAGGCTGGTTTCAGAACTCACAACCCTCCTACCTCAGCCTCCTGAGCCAGGATTACAGGCATGCAACACCATGCCTGTCTGGAAAGGGCCTTTTAATGAGTAGCTCAGGAACTGGGAGCAGTAGCACACACCTGTAATTCCAGCAGCTCAGGAGGCTGAGGCATGAGGACTGCATGTTTGAAGCCAGCCTCAGCAATTTAATGAGACTTTAAGCACCCTAGTGAGACCCTATCTCAAAAAAAAGGGAGGGGGGCTGGGAATGTGGCTCAGTGGTTAAGCACTCAGTGGTTTAATCCCTGGTACAAAAAAAAGCCTGTGTGTGGGTAGCTTGGGGATGGGGATATGCCTCAGTGGTAGAAGGCATACTTACCAAGGTGCAAGTCCTACTTGGGTACACACAATAGTCCATCCATTGATGTATTTAATAACATATATCCAAAAAGTGGGCCATTTGGTGTTAGGAGAACATCCAGAATCTGATTAAGTCATGGTATCTTCTTAGAGGAAATTTTTCTCTTTCTTTAAGGACTAGTTTTAAGGAATTCCTCCTCCTTAATTTGGTGGGGTTCTTGTGAGACAATAATCACAGGATTCTTGCCCCTTGCCACACACTGTAGAGATATCTGAATTCTGGGCAGAGACAAGTACAAAAAGTAACTGAAGCTAAGGGGCCTAAAGGCTCTAGAGAGAGGACCCTCCGATCCTATTCCTGGGTTCCCCAACGCTGCCCACAATCTTGAACTTTGGTCAGTATTTAGCCTTTCCTTTTATTGTGTTCAATTCAGTGAGCTACCCTCCATTCTTCAAAAACACTCCTTTAAAACACAAACACAGAATTAGGCCAGAATTCATTTTTGTAGCCTATAAAACTGATACAGGCTTCCTGAGAATGTCTCAACTGAAACTCAAGGATGAGAAATGAGGACAATGGGATATGGAGATAACAAAAAACAAAACAAACAACAACAACAACAACAACAAAAAACCCCAAGAATTAACATATGTAAATGGCCAGGGAAGTGATTTCTACCTGTTCCTAGTTCCCCCAGAAACTGAATAGAGAAAAAGAAAACTGTGTGAAAATTAGACTGGGTACTAAGACCAACACCACCATCGCTTCCAGTACAGGGGTCTATGACTGTCTGGAATGAAGTACCAGACGCAAAGTAAGAGATGCAATATGGAAAGAAAATGGGAGGAAAAAAGAAGAAGAAAAACATGTGGCTCAGATACAGGTTTCAAGTTCTATCTCTGCCAATCATCACCACCACCACCACCACCACCACCACCACCACCACCTAGTACTGGGAATTAAACCCAGGGGTGCTCTACCACTGAGCTATACCCCAACCCTTTTTATTTTGAGGTAGGGTCTTGTTAAGTTGCTCAGGAGGCCTGGAACTTTAAATACTCCTGCCCCAGCCTCTCAAGTTGCTGAGATTACAAGCATGCACCACCATGCCTAGTTTTGCCTCTGTAAAACATTGGTAAACATTTAATTCTATGATTCCCAGTGTTGGTTATGTTAGAACCATCTGGAGGGCATTTTAAAAACATGGAACACTGGAGTCTCAGAACAACCAGTGAGGGTAAAGCCCAAGCCTTAGTATTCTTAGTATTTCCCAAATATTTAATGGGCAACTAGAACTAAGAACCACACTGGATTAACCTCTTTGAGCCTCTGTGTTCTTACCTGGAAAATGGTTGTTGAACCATGTAAACTAATAGGTGTGAAAAAGAGTTTTTGTAAGCAATACATTAACTACTATTATGGCTTTCTCACCAAATCCAGAAGTGAATAGATGCCCTTAAACCCATCCATTCAAATCACTGCCAAATCTCTTATATTCATTAAAATCTCCAGTGTCATTGCCATATTTGCCTTTTTTTCCCCCCTTTACAGCACTAGGGACTGAACTCAGAGTTAGCTAGCACTGACCTATATCCTCAGCCTTTTTATTTTTTGAGACAGAGTCTCACTAAATTGCTAAGGCTGGCCTTGAACTTGTAATCTTTCTGCCTCAGCCTGTGGAGTTGCTGGGATTACAGCAGTGTGCCACCACAACTGGCAAACCTTGCCTCTTTACTAGGGTTCCTTATCTCTAACTCTGTATTGTGGTAATTTACATGTACACAATTTTCTACAGGACATGGATTTCTTATTTTTTTAAAGGCTATATAACATTTACATCCAATTGATGTATTTTTTAAAGTATATTTTTAGTTGTCAATGGATCTTTATTTTTTAATTTGTTTATATATGGTGCTGAGAATCCAACCCAGTGCCTCACACATGCTAGGCAAGCACTCTACCACTGAGTCACAACCCCAGCCCCAATTGATGTATTGTTCTTTTTAAAAAATATTATCTTATTTCCTCTTTAAAAAAAATATATATTTTTTAGTTGTCAATAGACCTTTATTTTATTTATTTATATGGGGTGCTGAAAATCGAACCCAGTGCCTCACACGTGCCAGGCAAGCATTCTACCACTGAGCCACAAACCCAGCCCCTCGATTGATGTATTTTTCAAAACTGCTTTTGAATTCCTGTGTTGAGACATTTAGATTCTGTTTTTCCTATAATAAATAACACTAGGGTTAAATATCTTTGAACCAACACTACAAAAGTTTTACAGTCATTTTGCTTGAATCACATTCTTAAAAGTGAAATTAATGAGTCAAAAAATTGTTAACATTTTTACAGCTTTAATTTTTAGAAAGGGATCTTTTTTTAAAAATTTTTAGTTGTAGATGGACACAATATCTTATTTGATTTACTTATTTTTATGTGGTGCTGAGGATCGAACCCAGGGCCTCACACATGCTAGGCAAGTGCTCTACCACTGAGCCACAACCCCAGTCCTGAAAGGGATCTTTGAACTCCAGAAACCTTGGAATCATCCTCGACTCACTATCCACATCCAATTCACCTGTAAATTACATCTATCTGCTAACTACCTCAAACCCATCCTCTTCTATGACACCTGTACACCTGTACTGTAGCCTCTTGAGTTCTACACTGTCTCCAGATTTGCTCCCTTCAACATTCTCCACGCTGTGGCAAAATTGACCTAAAATATAAATCTAACTACATTCCTCCTTTGCCTAAAACCTTCAACAGTTTCTGGAGCTAAAGGGATAAAATCCAAACTCCTCAACATGGTGAACAAGCCCCATGAGGACCTGCTTATTACCTCTCCCCATCAGTCCTTCCCTCCCTTAACTAAGCACCGTTACTGTCTTAAAGCAGCAGTTTCCCTAATCATTTCCCTTCAGGCATTCATTTAGAATCTTCACCATACCTGTTGTAATTTTCTGAACCTCTCCTTCCTTATTTCTCTGCCTAAGTCTAATTTTCTCTTCAGGTTTCAACTCAAAAATCTCTTAGAAAGCATTTCTGGTCATCCTCATTCCTATGAGAACTTCTTCTATATGCACACATATAAATATATATATACATTCCTTCCTTAAATTTTTGATAAGAAATCTTCTCTATTTATATTGTTATTTTCTACCATTCCATTGTTTGTTATCTTCTTTGACATTTTCAAATATACAAATGAAACATTTTTAAATACCATCTTTTCTATAATCCTACAATAATCTGCCTTCTGTAGTTTGGACAGAAAAGGAACACCAATCATGTGCCAGATACTATCCTAGACTTTTTTGTCTCATTTAATTCTAAAAACCAAAAACAGGGTTGGAAGTGCAGCTCAGTGGCAAAGCACTTGCCTAGCAAACATTAGGCCATGGGTTTGATTCCTAGCATTGTCCCCTCTCCAAATGATTGTTAAGGCATGTGCTTTCAATTTATAAGTCAAGAGACCAAGGCTGATGGGATATGGAGAAGTGGTTAAAACTACACAGTGAACTGCAGAACTGGGACTTTTACATAGGTTTGTCCATTTTTAATTAATATATCATTCCTGGATTGCCATATATTAATCTCTTACAAAATTACTTCCATTTAATTTATGTCCCTTTTTTGGTTTTTTTCTCATTTTTACTTAATACCATATACTTTTTCGTTGTCATTTTGCAACACTGAAGCAGGGTCTTGCTAAGTTGCCAAGGCTGGCCTCAAACTTGTGATACTCCTGCCTCAGCCTTCCAAGTAGTTGGAATTACAGGCATGTGCCAAAACACCCAGCTAATACCATACAGTTTTCATAAATTAAGGAAAAAACCTACAAAATCTACCTTTTCCCCAAAGTGTCCTTAGGTAGTCTTCTTTTTAAAATATTTTTAGTTGCAGATGGACACAATACCTTTATTTAATTTTTTTATGTGGTGCTAGGGATAAACCCAGTGCCTCCCCTATGCTGCGCAAGTGCTCTACCACTGAGCCACAACCTCAGCCCCCAGGTTGTCTTTCTTACATGACATTTCTCTTAATGAGTTCAATGGAAGAACAGGATAAAGAAAATTATGACTGAATGTATCTGGAAAAGCATTTCCCAGGATTTTGCTCCACTAACTGCCTTTTTTTCAGTGTAGTGCCCCCCTTTTATTACAAATGTATCAACTCTCCGTGGAACAAAACTTTTTAGACCTTACTATGTCAATTAATGGTACTCATACCTTCCTTCCTTCTCTTTATTTAAAAAAAAAAAAAAATTTCAGGGGTGGAGGTTGGATTCTGGAGATTTAACCCAGCGGCACTTTACCAATATGCTACATCCCCAATCCTTTTTCTTTTTTATTTTGAGATAGGGTCTCAATAAGTTTCTGAGGCTGGCCTTGAACTTGTGATCCTCCTGTTTAGCCTCCAGAGTTGCTAGGATTACTAGAATTACAGGTGTGAGCCATTGCTCCTGACTTCAGTTAGTATTTTTCCATTTTTTCCCCCTTTATCAGTACTGGGGATTGAACATAGAGGCTCCCACAAATTAAGCAAGTACTCAACCTGAGCTACAGAAGGAGTTTGTAGGTCAGACAGAAAAGCCTCCAAAGTCTAACCACGAGCAGATTACTTCTTTTCTAAATTTGTTTCTTCACAAATAAAATAGACATTACATCTGTCTCATAGAATGTTGTGAGAATTAAAAATATTATATCAAGGACTTAATATCCAGCATATAACAAATTGTCAACAAATAGCCACTATTATTACTACCATCTCCATTTAAATGTAGCACAATATCTTAAGTTCAGGTTGTTCAAAGCTGAACTGATAACCTTTTGCCCCATTTTAAACTATTTCTCTTCTTGTCTCCCCCATTTCTACTAATGACACCACCCTGTTTTCATCTTTGATCACACCCTTATGCCAGTATTATGGTTTTGATCTGAAATGTTCCCCCAAATTTCATTGAACATACTGTATAATCCTAAGATCCCTTTCAAAAAATTAAAGCTGTAAAAATGTTAACAATTTTTTGACTCATTAATTTCACTTTGGAGAATGTGATTCAAGCAAAATGACTGTAAATTGATTAAACCAGTACCTGTGTGCCCCCAAAGCAGCAGGGTTTAGAGGTGGGGCCTCAGGAGGTGATTAGATCATGAGGGCTCTGACCTTATCAATGGATTACTGATGAATTCACAGCTAAATGGGCTATTGGGAGGAAGTGGGAACTTTAGGAGGTACGGTATAACTGGAGGCAGCAGGTCACTTGGGGTATGCCCTTGAAGGGTGTATTTTGTCCCTGGTGTGTATGTTTCTCTCTCTGCTTCCCACACACTCCCTGCCATGATGTTCTGCCTTACCACATGTCCAAAACCACAGAGCCAAGTGATCATGAACTAAAACCTCAGATCTGTAAGCCTAAATAAACCTTTCTTCTTTTTAAATTATTTATCTCAGGTATTTTTGCCTCACCAACAGAAAGCCAAGTAAATAAACTGCCAAAAAAACCTGCCAAACTTATTACACTTACCTTAGAAATTTCACTTAGGCTCTTTGACATCACCCTAGTTTAGACTTCTATTCCAGTCTGAACTACTGCAATAGTCTTCTAAAGGATCTCCTTATTTTTGAACTCTCCAAATCCATTCTACACACCACTAATAATTCAATCTTCCTAACACTTGGATGACATAGAAAAATATTCAAGATGAATCATTAAGCCTAAAACAGATTAGAAAACGGTACATACTGTATAATCCTAATTTTCTAAATAAAATATGTAAATATGTAAAAAACATATGCCCTCCTGTTATGGTTTAAATATGTTTTTACCCTCCAAAACTCATGCTGAACTTTGCCATTGTAGCAGTGTTGGGAGGTGAGAGTTTTAAGAAGTGATTGGGTAGTCAAATGAGACTAATGCCTTTCTTGCAAGAACAAGTTAATCTTTTTCATCTTTTATAATAACCTGACAGCAGGTCATGTGGGAGACCAACCTTACACGTGACTGAGTCACACTCCCCAGCTGGGTGCTGAGGCGCTCAGTCTCAGAAATGTGGCAGAGCTTTCCCCATCCTTCTTGGGTCCAAGGGTTGTGTCTTGTGCATGGGTGTGTCTTGCTACAGCCCCATGGGTGAAGCTATGCTCACCTGTTCCTTGGTAATTTAACCCTTTGCCCAGTTTAGGATAGAATCTTCCATGGAAGTGCCTTGTGTGTGTCCCCTTCTCTTACTGTGCCATTGGGTGTGGCCTACCCAGGTGTCAGTCAACCTGCTGACAGTGGACATCATGAAGATAGACTCAGCCCCCTGAAACCTGACCCCTTGCCTCATTTGAATAGCTTCTCCTCAATAAAAGGGGTCAGCGCATGCTCTTGCTCTTTCTGTGGACCCTAAAGGTCAGAGGAGCCATCACAATGATCCCAAAGAAAAAGGTATTTGTGTCTCTTGTGTGGTTATTTCGTGCAGCCCAGTTAGCCCAGTTCTACTGGAGTGACCCCTGAGCCTTTTAGTCTTGGGAACAGAAACCAGGCAGGTTATTATAAAATCAGGCTGCCCTCACGATTTCTCTTTTCATGCTTCCCTTTCCTGTCACCATCCACCCTGTTATGACACCCTTACCAAATGCCTCTACTATCAGTTTGGATAAGTCCAAACTTAAGCCAAAATAAATCTCTTTCTTTTATAAATTACTCAGTATCAAGTATTCTGTTATAGCAACAGAAAACACAGTGAGACCAAAATGGCACAGAGACAGGGGGTGCTGTAATAATAATACCTAAAAATGTTGAAGTGGCTTTAAAACTAGGGAATAGCTGGTGGTGCTGGGGATTGAACCAGTGCCTGTGTGCACATTAGGCAAGCACTCTACCAAGTGGGCTATATCCCCAGACCCCAAAGCTAGAAGTTTTAAAGTGAATGTTACATGGAAAAAGCCTGGATATCAAACACCAGAGTATCAAGGGCAATTCTGGTGGGGTTAAGAAGACAAGATGCATAGAGAAACCTGGACTACTTAAAGACTAGTTAAGTAATTGTGTCCAGAATACTGGTAGAAATATAGACAGCAAAGCCCATTCTGATACAGTCCCAGAGAGAAATGAGGAATATCCTACTAGGAACTGGAATAAGGGCCAACCTTATTATAAAGTAGCAAAGAACTTGGCTGCAATGTATCCATGCCCTAGGACTTGCTGGAAAATAAAACTTAATCATGATGAACTAGGATACCTGAATAAATAGCTAAGCAGCAAAACATTCAGACTGTTACATAGCTACTTTTTTTTTTTTTTAATTTGTAGTTGGACACAATACCTTTATTTTATTTATTTTTATGTAGTCCTGAGGAACCCAGTGCCTCACATGTGCTAGGCAAGAGCTCCACCACTCAGCCATAACCCCAGCCCCTACATAGCTACTTTTAACTGCATGCAGAGGTGTGAGAGGAAAGCAATAACCTACAGGCAGAATTATAATTAAAGGGGACGCAGAGTGTAAACATTTAGAAAACTCAGCCTGGCTATGCACAGAGTGAAAAAAAAAAAAAAAAAACATGCAGGGGCTGGGGTTGTGGCTCAGCAGTAGAGCGCTTGCCTAACATGTGTGAGGCCCTGGGTTCAATCCTCAGCACCACATAAAAATAAGTAAATAAAAATAAAGGTATTGTGTCCAACTTAAAAAAAAAAAAGATTAAAAAAACAAACAAACAAACAAACAAAAAAAAACATGCAAAAGTGTGGCCACTCAACCAGGTGTGGTGGCACACACCTGTAATCCCTGCACTCAGAAGGTGGAGGCAGGAGGATGATGAGTTCAAAGCCAGCCTCAGAAATTTAGTGAGGCACTAAGCAACTCAGTGACACCCTGTCTCTAATAAAATACAAAATAGGGCTAGGAATGTGGCTCAGTGGCGGAGTGCCTCTGAGTTCAATCCCAGGTACCCCCTCCCCCACAAAAGTGTGCCCACTCAATCAGTTGCTAAAGAAATTAGCACACCTAGAAGACAGCCAGATGGTGTTCATCAGACAATGGCAATAAGGCTCTGAAGGCATTTCAGAGGTCTCCCCTGACAGGCTCAGAATGTTAGGGTCCTGAAGGAGAAAGTTTGAGATCACTGCCCTGTACTACTACCTCAGGCCTCTGCTCTCCACATCCCAGCATGCTTCAACCCTGGCTCAAGAAGCTTCAGGTGCAGTTTGTACTACATCTCCAGAGGGCAGATGCGGTAGGCCTTGGCAGCACTCATGTTATAGTACTAACTCTGTATGTATGTAGAATGAAAGAGCTGTGGAAGCATGGGCTTCTTCCATCTAATTGCAAAGGGCGCAGTGGACAGTCAGGGGCACCCCAACAGAAACCCGCTTCAAGAGCAGAGTTGCCAGAGAAAAACTTCTTGGGTAATGCTTAGTGAAGTTGTGGAAGCAGCCAGGACCCCCAAACAGTCAATTTGCAGAGTCTGCCTGGGAAAACTGCAGACACCAATGAGCAACTCCAACCCAAGAAAGCTGAACCATGAACAAGTAAGTCATGGAGGCAAAGCTTCCTGACACTTTCTACCCTTGCCCTCTACCTCCCCAGCATTTAAAGAAGTTGAAAAAATATTATGGAATTTTAAAGACTTAATGTCTGTCCTCTTGGATTTCTGATTTGCTTGAGGCCTGCTACCCCTTCCTTCTGGCCTATTTCTCCCTTTTGGAATGGGAACATCTACCCTATACCTGTCTTACCATTGTATTTTGGAAGTAAACAGCTTGTTTTCATTTCATAGGTTCTCATGTGAGATTCTGAACTTTCGAGTTGGTGATGGAACAAGTTAAGACCATTGGAATAGAAAAACTGCATTTTAATTTTTATTGAAGGTACTAGGGAGTGAATCCAAAACTGTTTCACCACTAAGCTATATCCCCAACCTTTTTTAATTTTTAGTTTGAGATCTTGCTAAGTTGCTAAAGCTGGTCTCCAATGGTGATCCTCCTGCCTCAACCTCCAGAGCTGCTGGAATTATAGGTGTGTTGTAAAGAAAGTTCACACACATATATATAGTTCAGGAGGCTAAGGCAGGAAGATCAGAAGTCAGAGTCTAGTCTGTGCACATTAGTGAGACATTGTCTCAATATAAAATATAAAAAGGGCTGAGGGTTTAGCTAATAGTAAAGCTGCCACAGGTTCAATCCCCCAATACATCCCCCAACCAAAAACACACACAAAAGCAGTCATGAATTTCAGGAAGCCAGGGGTAGAATGCTATGTTTTGTTTTATACAACTGGAGAATTTCCAAACACACACACAAAAGCAGTCATGAATTTCAGGGAGCCAAGGGTGAAATGCTATAGTTTGAATATGGCTTGCTTGTCCCCTCTGAAACTCATTTGAATGCAGAGGTACTCAACCTCTGAGCCACATCCCCAGCCCTGTTTTGTTTTATTTAGAGACAGGGTCTCACTGAATTGCTCGAACTTGTGATCCTTCTGTGACAGAGTTTTTAAAAGGTAACCAGCGGGGCACGGTAGCACACACCTGTTATCTCAAATAAGAAGTAAAAAGGGCTGGGAATGTGGATCAGTGGTAAAGTGCCCCTAGGAAGCGTAAATTAAAAAATAAAAGGTATCTAGATCATTATACCTTTCTTGTAGGAATGGATTATGACAGCTGGTTGTAATATAGTAAAGACTATCCTTTGTTCCATCTCCTTTCTGCAAGTGCTCACTTGCCCTTTAACCTTCTGTCATAATACACATACCAGATGCACTGCTATAGCCATGAAACTCCCAGCCTCCAAAACCTTAAACCAAAATAAATCTCTTTTCTTTATGAATTACCCAGTCTCTGGTATTGTTGTGACGATAAAAAATGGACTAAGACACGCCCCTTTTAGTCCACACACATATATATAAAAGCACAAAGGAAGTGGGCAAACCTCTCAAAGCATATACTCCAAAATGGTAAGATAGTTACTTCTGGATAATAGGATTATGAGTAATTTGTTTCTTAGTATGTACCTTTTCCTGTGTTTTCTACAATAAAAATGTTTTGTTTTATACAACTGAGGAAAATTGATATTACAATGTAAATCCTTCTGTGACTCCCTCCCTCATTGCTTACATTAAAAATGCCTCAAATTTGTTACCATGCAGAAATGACCTCTATGGCCTCATTTAACTTGCTTTAAAAGCATCTTCATAACATACTAAATGACCTAGCTAGACTAATCAGTCACTAAATTTCATATCAGTGTGTGCTTTCTTCAGTTCTCCTCTTCCTACTACATTCTCTATTTCATCATCACCTGTTCAAATCCATCAATCCAGCTGGGTGGTGACACGTGCCCACAATCCCAACAGGATGATCACAAGTTCAAAGCCAGCCTCAGCAACTTAGCAAGACACTGTCTCTAAGTAAAATACAAAAAAGGCCTGGGGATGTCGCTAAGTGATTAGTGCCCCTGGGTTCAATCCCTGGTACCAAAAAAAATAAATAAATAAAATCCACCAATTCTTCAGAGATCAGCTGAAATAGCTCTAATAGAATCATGGTTTAAGTGGGGGAGACGTGTGTGTGTGTGTGTATAGTCTTAGAGAAGACCATCAGAACGGTGCAGAGATCACACGCCCCAAGCCCTGGAAGATGGGGAACTGCCTCAAATCCCCCACCTCGGATGACATCTCCCTGCTTCACGAGTCTCAGTCCGACGGGCTAGCTTTGGCGAGGGGACGGAGCCAGATCAGGAGCCGCCGCCGCCATATCAGGAACAAGTTCCAGTTCCAGTTTATCATCCAACACCTAGCCAGACTCGGCTAGCAACTCAGCTGACTGAAGAGGAACAAATTAGGATAGCTCAAAGAATAGGCCTGGAAGAGATGGATCCGAAAAAAAAGATTCGGGAGTGTGTGATCTGTATGATGGACTTTGTTTATGGGGACCCAATTCGATTTCTGCCGTGCATGCACATCTATCACCTGGACTGTATAAATGACTGGTTGATGAGATCCTTCACGTGCCCCTCCTGCATGGAGCCAGTTGATGCAGCACTGCTCTCATCCTATGAGACTAATTGAGCCAGGGTCTCTCATCTGACTTCAAGTGAACCATCATTTTTGGTGGTTTTGATCTTTCGTCCTGAGCCCAAAGAGCCAGGGATTAGGAATTAAGATCATGCACAAAAAGTTTCCTAAAAATTCCTGGATGGCTGCAAATGTTGAGGAAAGTATGTGATATTTTAGAAACTTAGGGGGGGAAAGTAGGATGTAAAGCCTTGACCCAGTGTTTAAGAATATAATTGTATTTAGACCTTGTTATTGCTCCAGTACATAGGAATTGTGTAGAGTGTTAAAGCAACTGTATATGTTTAAATTGTGTGTGTTGAAGATTAGGAAAAAAAAAAAGGGCTGGGGATGTGGCTCAAGCGGTAGCGCACTCGCCTGGCATTCGTGCGGCCCGGGTTCGATCCTCAGCACCACATACTAACAAAGATGTTGTGTCCGCCGAGAACTAAAAAATAAATATTAAAAATTCTCTCTCTCTCTTTCCTCTCTCACTCTCTCTTTTTTAAAAAAATTTATATCCATCTGATTATATAAAGTAAATTTGGAGGAAACAGCTGAAGTTGTGCAGTATTTTCAGTGATAATTACTTTTTGTTCTTATGTTTTCTACTTAAAACATGATGTCTATGTTATCCAGTATTATAGTCAGACCTTCTTTTCTAGATTGTCAGAATTGCTAAATTAACTTTTTTTTTTTAAATCAGTTTCCATGTTGATTTTAGTCTTTCTTTATTATAAGGCTTCTTTCACAGAAGTTTGGTAATATTGAAGGCACTGGTATTGAACAGAATGATTTTGGGGGCACTTTGTATTCTTTGACTTTGTTTTCCACATACCATGTTAAAATCCATCAATTTTGGCTTTTACTGAGTTGTTAAATAAAGTTATAATATAGCTGTAAAAAAAAAAAAAAAAAAATCCTAGTCTTCCAATTACTTACCTTGGGTAAGTTAACCAGAGCCTCTAAAATTCAAGTCTTACTTCAGATGGCATTAATAAATAAGAGAAGAAAAAACAAGTGAAGTGCCTTGCATAATGTGTTACTTTATTCCACCTTCTTTGTATGGGATATGTGTCTCAAATTTGCAGCACTGATAAAAAAATATAAACATTTTCACTCAGTGTTCTCTCCAGAACACAAAGGCTAGAGAAATATCCTCAGAACTCCATTATCACTTTTCATCAGTCTCCTTTGAAAAGCTTTTCCACCATCCCTTAAATAACAATTCAACCTTGTTCTACTTCTTTTTTCACAGAAAATGATGGTTTTCCATTATAACTGTTACAGTTTAGATATTAGATGTCCCTCAAAAGCTCATGTGAGACAATGCAAAAAGCTTCTAAAGGTGAAATGATTGGGTTATGAGAGCTTTAACCCAATTAGTGAATTAATTCCCTCATAGTGATTAACTGAGTTGTAACTGAAGGTAGGTAGAGTGTATATGGAAGACGTGGATCCCTAGGGGAGTGAGTACCTTTGGGGTATATATATTTTGTATCTGGCAAACGGCACTTTCTGCTTTCTGGTAATGTGTTGAGCCACTTCCCTTCACACACTCTTTGGCCATGATGTGCAGCATCACCTTGAGCCCTAAGGAATGCAGACAGCTGTTTATAAACTGAGACCTTTGAAACCATGAGCCCCCAAATAAACTTTCCCTCCTTTAAAATTGTTCTTGTCCTTTCTTTTTAGTCACAACAGCAAAAAAGCTGACTAAAACAACCACCATATAAACTCAATCCCTCATCATAACTACAACTTTCTGTTAGTCAAAATGTACACATCCAACTGTCTACTTGAATGATGAAGCACACCTGTAATCCCAAAGACTGTGGAGGCTGAGGCAGGAGGATTAGAAGTTCGAGACCAGTCTCAGCAACTCAGAGGTCCTAGGCAAGTTAGCAAAACCCTGTCTCAAAAAATAAAAAGCTGGCTGGGGTTGTGGCTCAGTGGTAGAGTGCTCACCTAGTACACGTGAGGCACTGGGTTCAATCTTCAGCACCTCATAAAAATGAAATAAAGATATTGTGTGTCCACCTACAACTAGAAAATAAATATTAAAAATAAATAAATAAATAAGCAAGCTGGGGAAGTAGCTCAGTGAACCCGAGTTCAATCTCCAGTACAAAACAAAACAAAACAAACAAAAATAAATAAATAAAATAAAATACAAACTAGGGCTGGGGATGTGGCTCAGAGGTCGAGTGCTGCTGAGTTCAATCCCTGGTACACCTTCCCAACACCCCACTCCCAGCCTAAAAAAAAAGACCTAAAACAAATGTGACTTTCTCCCCAAACCTGCTCATTTTCCTTTGGTATCATTACCCACCAAAGACAGAAATTTAAGAGACATTCTATATTTCCTCTTTTATCCCTTTTTCTCCATATTCAAGTCTTGCAGCATCTGCATTCCAAACATGCCCGGCAGTTTCATGCTTCTGTGCTTTTGAACACAATTTATCTCTATTTAGAAAATCTTTCACTTCTTTCTTTGCTTAACTTTTCTCATCATTTAGAATTAAGCTGAAGAAATTTCTTCTCTAAAAAACAAAGCTAACATTTATTAAACACACACTGTACTTTAATCACTGTGCAAAAACTACATGAATTGTGTTGCCAAATCCTCTAAATACACTGATAAGGAGAGTACTGTTAAATTTTTAGAAATAAAGAAGGCTGAGAAATAACTCATGGGAGTTGGTATATAAATATTAAATAATAAAAATAGAATTCAAATCAAGGTCTATCTGCCCCCCAGTTTAAAGAATGCTCTTATATATCCACTATACCATAGCTTCTTTTTTTTCTACCCACCTACCAAAATCTCATAACCTTGATCAGTTAGGAGTATTTTCTCTAGCTGTTATAAAAAGGCAAGACTTTAGGCACAACACATAAATTCTTATTGTTTGGCTTATCTTTTCTCAAGTCTGTGAGCAACTTAAAAGACAAGGTGTGTTTCACTCACCTGTTTCCCTGTAGCCACTGGTGCCTAGGAAATGGTAGGCCCTCAAAAAGTACTAGGTTCCTCCTCACAGCAAATCCCACAGCACTTTATACTTCTCTTGGAATACTTATCTTCCACCTCATATTCCCTCATATTCACATTTTGCACGTCTTATTTACTCCACCAGAGTACAGTCTTTGGTAAGGGCAGTTTTAAAAATCTTTTTTTTTTTTTAAGAATTTTAATATTTATTTTTTGGTTATCGGCGGACACAACATCTTTGTATGTGGTGCTGAGGATCGAACCCGGGCCGCACGCATGCCAGGCGAGCGCGCTACCGCTTGAGCCACATCCCAGCCCAGTTTTAAAAATCTTTACGGAAATATATTTGCCTTTATTAATTGTTCAACAAAAAGCTAATAAATAACCCTTTAATTAAAATAAATGTCATTTAGCTGTTTTCATTTTTTTAAATATTTTACAGTAGATGAACACAATACCTTATTATTTTTAATTTTTATGTGGTCCTAAGGATCAAACCCAGTGCCTCACACCAGTTAGACAAGCGCTCTACCAACTAAGCCACAACCTCAGCTCTGTTTTCATTTTTATTGTGTAGATTTCTTCCCACTCCGATTAAACACTAGCCCCACTATTGATTGGCAAACCAAGAGCCACAAAGGACTTTCTGATTAATTTACCAGACATCCCTACGTTAGGAACTATGGAAAAATTCAGCAGATTAAAAAAAAAAAAAAGATTCTGGTGTCTAAAGAAAGTCAATTTAGTACTTGACTCCCAAACCAAAACAGTATAGAATACTAGACTGTTCGAGTATGTTAGTCACGTGGCTCTGCGGATTGCCGGCGGTTGTCAACGTGGGTCAACGTGGTTTCAGTGTCATGTAAAAGACTACACAATTAGTCCGTTGATTAACCCTACGAAATTCATTAGGAGCTGCCAAGTCCAACTATATCCTATTTAAGGTGCTTAGGAGAGGCATGAAAAACGACAATCTATCTACCCCTAAACCTGGCATCCTCCCAGAACCTGTATCTCCGGGCTTTCTCCTCTCCCAGACTCATCCAGCACCCCCAGGGGGAGTGGCTCTCACCTACCCACCCGCCTACTCTCTCCCCAGAGATTCGGCTAGCTTCTCCGAGGACCCTCCCCTCTCTGGGTGGTCACGCAAATGTGGGACTAGCATAAAGGCTAGCACATGCCACAGACCCCCCTCTCGCTCATCGACTCCAGATTCGGCCAGGTACCCTCTTTTGCACTCTCGGCTCCTCACCTGCTCGGCCGACACCGCCCCCTTCCCCGCGCCGCTCCCGCTGCTCTTGCCGGCGCGACCGCTACTCTCCGCCATCTTCGTAGCCTACTGGGTTTCCGGCTTGCGCAGCTCAGCCCACGCCTTGCGTCACGTCCGGCCTAGGAGTTACCGCCCACTCCTCCGGCGCTGCTAGCTGCAGGACGTTCTTCGGGTCCGCTCCTGCGTGGTTTTGGCTCTACCCTTCATGTAGGACTTACTCCCAGTGCCGACCGCTGCAGTGAATTCCACCTGCGGTGCTTTAACTTGTACAACCGAGATTTCTGCCCCAAGGAGAGGCTGGGAAGGACGCGCTAACTGGAGGGTGGGGGTGCGAGTCGGGGAATCTGATCCTCTGCCCCTTGCCTACCTCCGGGTGGGCAGCGGGGCGCGGGGGTTGGGGGAAGACTAAGGAGGGTGAACTTCCCTTCAGAGGTTCCGGGTGAATGTGCTTTGAGATAGTCGAGAACAGAGGTTTGGGAAAACTACAAAAGTTTCCCTTAGATGACATTTTCTTTGGAGGGGGGCGGTAACTGGGGATTGAACTCAGGGTCTTACTGAGTTCCTTAGCGCCATGCCTTTTTTTTTTTTTTTTTCTGAACTCGTGATCCTCCTGCCTCAGCCTCCCCAGCCTCTGGGGATTACAGGCTTGCGTCCGGCTCTGAAATGACTTTTGATCTGCGGAAACGTTTGGCAGAGGAAAAGGGCTTCAGTTTTACGTGAGATCACTGGAAGTTGAGTTATTCAAGCGCCATCAAAGAACCCTACTCGATCTTCCCACTTTATGAACTCTTTCCATAGCCCGTAATTACTTATAGTAAAAAGTGTTTTTGAAGACATGGGTGATTTTTTAGTGGCAGGGCCCTGATTCACCTAAAGAGTATGAAGGGTAGACGCCAGAAAATCCTAGAAATGTATTGCATGAATAGGGGTTGGTGTCCTGATTTTTCACCTTCCTCTTTCAGGCTGGGCTTCATCACCATACGTCCTCACCAGCTCCTGTCCCTTCTGCGTCCCAGACTTTGGATATCTCGACTCTCAGGACTTTGTGCCCAGCCCAGGTAACATGTTTTATTGTATCCTTACTGCCCGGCACAAAGTAGATGCTCACATTCAGTTTGTTAACTGAATGGTGGGGAGCAGAGGTGTCAAGACATCCAAAGCACATTCAACTGGGGAGCTCCCTTATCCCTGGGTTAGTATGCCCTATAAGAGCAGAATCAAAACGAAGACAGGCCTGTTAGGGTGATGCACATCACTGTAACAGCAGTGCTTGGGAGGCTGAGGATGTGGCTGAGTGGTTAAGTGACCCTTGGTTCAATCCTTGGTACCAAAAAAAGAAAAAAGGCTTTCCTGCCTCCCCACATAAGTCATTAAACTTTGAGTTTCCCCCCTGCTAGGAAATCTGATCCTGTCTGTGCCATTCACAGACCCAGGCCCATGGCCAACTCCTCTTCTTCCTGGGAATTGCCCCTGGTGGCTGTGTGCCAGGTAACATCTACACCAGACAAGCAACAGAACTTCAAAACATGTGCTGAGCTGGTTCGAGAAGCTGCCAGACTGGGTGCTTGTTTGGCTTTCCTGCCTGAGGCATTTGATTACATTGCTCGAGACCTTGCAGAGTCCCTACGCCTGTCTGAGCCTTTGAGTGGGAACCTTCTGGGAGAATACACCCAGCTTGCCAGGTATCGGGAAAGGGGGAGGGAGAGGTAGAATCTTCCCTAGACAGTGTTCTTGGATTACCAGTTGTGAGAGTAGGGCCTTGAGAAGAGTTGTCAGTCTCCCCTCCCCCCAGGGAATGTGGAATCTGGCTGTCCTTGGGTGGTTTCCATGAGCGTGGCCAAGACTGGGAGCAGACTCAGAAAATCTACAATTGTCATGTGCTTCTGAACAGCAAGGGTGAGATCTCATAAACCTTTAGCCTGCCTCTTCCCAGGCTCTTCTATCTAAACCCAGATTCTTCAGATTTGTTTTGTACTATCTCCTCCTTGAGAAGAGCAGCTAACTTGGTCTTCTAGAGGACCAGCACTGAGAATTTCTTCTCCCTCTTACTCTAGGATCAATAGTGGCCACCTATAGGAAGACACATCTGTGTGATATAGAGATTCCAGGGCAGGAGCCTATGCGGGAAAGCAATTCTACCCTGCCTGGGCCCAGTCTTGAGTCACCTGTCAGCACACCAGCAGGCAAGGTAAGAGTCATGAGATGGAAGTGGAAGGAGAAAAAGGGAATAGGAATACATTGAAGTAGTAATGGCATATAGAAACCCCTGAGGAGTGGGGTAATGGAGGTACTACACGCTATGACAAAAAGGACAAGGAAGCTAAGTATTCTCTTTTTCATTTCAGATTGGTCTAGCTGTCTGCTATGACATGCGGTTCCCAGAACTCTCTCTGGCATTGGCTCAAGCTGGAGCAGAAATACTCACCTACCCTTCAGCTTTTGGATCTGTTACAGGCCCTGCCCACTGGGAGGTAAGAGGACACCTCTTCAAAACTTTAGCGTTTTTTTGTTTGTTTTTAGTACCAGGGATTGAACCCACAGGTGCTTAACCACTCTACCACATCCCCAGCCCTTTTTATTTTTTTAAGACAGTATCTTACTAAGTTGCTGAGGCTGGCTTCAAACCTGCAATGATCTGCCTCAGTCTTCTGAGTTGCTGGGGTTACAGGCATGCACCATTGTCTTGCTAAGTTGACTAGGGCCTTACTAATTTGCTGAGTTTTGAACTTGGGATACTCCTGCTTCAGCCTCCCAAATCCCTGGGATTACAGGTTTGCATCACCACACATGGCAAGGGCCTTCTTTTAACCTCATTCTCCTTTAGCCTAACTAGTTGAAAGATTTTTCTTCCCATTCCCACTTAGTGGGAAAATTCATTTTTTAGATAGTTCCCTTTCACATGATCATACAGTTAATTTGGTATTGGTAAATTATTGCTAATTAATTATCAGAATGGTTACAATGTGCACAGCCAGTAACACTTGCCTGTAATCCTAACTACTTGGGAGGCTAAGGCAGGAGGATTGCAAGTCTGAGGCCAGTCTCTGCAACTTACAAAACAGGATCCCATCTCAAAATTTTAAAAGGCTGGGGATGTACTCAGTGGTAAAGAATCCGGGGTTCAGTCCCCAGTACCAAAATAAAATGGTTTTAATGAGTAGATCAGCCTATAACATTCATTTCCTATCACTTCCCTAGTAGCTGCTACATGTACTTAACACATATCTCATCCTCAGGTATTGCTTCGGGCCCGTGCCATTGAAACTCAGTGCTACGTTGTAGCAGCTGCACAGTGTGGACGCCACCATGAGAAAAGAGCAAGTTATGGCCACAGCATGGTGGTAGACCCCTGGGGAACAGTGGTGGCCCGTTGCTCTGAAGGGCCAGGACTCTGCCTTGCCCGAATTGACCTCAACTTTCTGCAAAAGTTGCGCCAGCATCTGCCTGTGTTCCAACATCGTAGGCCTGACCTCTATGGCAATTTGGGTCACCCACAGTCTTAAGTTTTGACTTTCATGAATTCAGACAGGCAGATACATACACACACACACACACACACACACCACCGCATTGTGAGGTGATGCTACTGTGATTTGTAAGGAGGATCCAAGCACGGCTTCCTTCACTTGGAGAACCTTGATTCTCAATAGAACACAGAATCAAATTCTTGGTAAAGAAGAAATTTTCACCTGAGCTGAGATTTCATTTTCAGAAAAATGGAATTTTATATAGTCACTGTTTATTTCATGAAAACTGAAATTATGCTGAGGACTGAGCAGCACTGGCATTGAAAAAATAATAATAATCATAAAGTCTGTGTCTGGACATCTCCTTTAGGAGCTGGAAGGAGAGGTGGTATTGTACCTACTGGATTAGGCTTGAGTTCTGGACCTCCTGGCTCATTCAGCTTGCCTCCCTACCTAAAAAAGTGCAACACTCAGTGCATATCCCAGTCCCATTCTCCCAAGCATGGGATTGGGAGTAAGGGTAGAGGAGGGGGGAGGAAAAAGGAGGAATTCACTTTCTCCTAAGGTGCCCTTTGCCCAAGCCAGAAAAAAACCAAAGGGGAAAAGGGCTGCAGGGTATGTTATTTATTTTCACTTTAACATGGAAGGAAAGTATCACACTCCCCCTTCCCCTTTCCAGGGGGAGTGTATATTAATCAGCAGCCTCTTCTCTATCCACCTTGTGTATGAGTGTGTTCACACACATCACAATTGAGAGGGGTGATCAGGCTGACCCAGTCCTCTTATCTGTTACTCCCTTGAAGAGGATTTGACAAAGGGGGAAAAAGGAAGGACCACACCAGGCAGCAGTTTCAAGCCATGGAATGGAGAAAAGAAGGCAGAGAGGAGCAGCACCAGAGGCCAGGAGAGAGTGGAAAGGGCCACAGTTTCTTCTTTTTTAAAAAAAATTCTATAATTTGGAAGAGGGTGGTGATTAAGTTCCAAAATACACTTCAGAGTCCCACCTTCCACATAGCTCCCTTACTCGCAGCCCTTTGGTTTTTCAGACAAAATTTAAGAGCCCTCATAAAGCCAGAAGTATTGATAACCCCTCAGTGCACCCAAAATCAGTGTTCACTTCAGTCCCTTACAAAGACTGTTCTATAGGCTTCGCTTCTCCCTATACATTTGTCTTACGGCTCAGTGGTAAGGTGGCTGTAGAGACACACATTAGGGGGTAAGTGAAAACAGGAAACAAAGGGGAAGCCCAGGCACATGGGTGCAGGGAGGGATGGGGAACACCACTTCCATTTTCCTTTGTCTTAAAAAAAAAAAAAAAAGGCAGGGGTGTGATTGGTTGGAAGGGTAGAGAACAAACCCCAGAACAGTATGTAAGCTCCAGAGGTGGGTAGTGGGAACAGTCCCCAAAGAAGTAAGAAGGGGAAAAGGTCAGGGTAATGCTTGCAGCATCAAGTTCCTCAGGAGTTTCTGTCGTCCCAGCTCATAGTCCTCCTCGTCCACATTCACCAGCAGCTTGATGGCTTCATGGCCCACAGCTTGCTTGAGGGAGTCTGTGATGAAGACACCTTTAAGTGCCTCTAGTAATGAGCCATTTATGTAGTCACGCCAGAATGCATCGAGGTAGGTGAGCTCAGAGAACTTGATGTCACAGATGATGGAGCCGAGGTCCCGGGATTTGAGGATGGTGTTGGCCTGGTTAAAGCGTTCAAACTGGCGCTCAAGTGGGTCCTGCTTGTTAGAGAAGACATTGCCCTGCAGAGCAGTCTCATGCTGGCAGTATTCAGCCCGAACCCGCAGTCTGATGTCTGTGGGAAAGAAAATACAGAGCAGAAGAGGTTATAAGTGAGTTGGGAGTTTACAACTTAAGTTTGAAAAGCTGAATGGGGCAAAGCAGGGAAGGTCACCTGATAGCTTCTCTATTTTCCCCAAGACAATTTCTTTTCTATGCATCTCTGAAATTCTTGTGTGATTTTACAGGTTCCCTTAAATGGGATATGCCCAGGTCACCATCATCTCCCATCACTCACAAACAGCACCATGCTTATGAGATATTTTTCTAATTAGCATAAAGGTTCATTTTAATTATCTTGATTGGTTCATCCTACAATAAGGATGTCATATCAGCATCTCTTTGATCTACTGTTAAATAAAAAGTTAAAATGTACCCTGCTGGGCTGGGGATATAGCTCAGTTGGTAAAGTGCTTGCCATACACAAGGCCCTGGGTTCAATCCTCAGCACCAAAAAAAAAAAAAAAAAAAAATATATATATATATATATATATATATATATATATACACACACACACACAAAAATAGAGTTCTTCCACAGACTAAATCACTCAGTCTCACTTTGTGCCAACAAAGTGAACCTTGCAGCTAGCATGGTGGCACACACCTGTAATCCCAGTGACTGAGGACTGCAAATTCGAATGCCATCCTGGGCAACACAGCGAGACCCTATCTCAAAAAAATAAAAGAGTGGGGCATATAGTGCACTGGTAGAATACCCTGGGTTCAATCCCTAGTACCAGGGGAAGAAAATGTAAGCCTTGCATTAATAACACTATTTTCCCTCAAGTCTACTCTACCTCTGGAACCCTTAAACTTCCTTACCACATGTCTGCTTTTCCTTGGGATCAGGTGTCACTGACTTCCGGCGTTTTCGCTGACTCCCAAGTGTGGCTCTCCCTCGGGCTGGCCGCTTGCTACACATCTGAGGACCCGAAGTTGGGCAGCACACCACAGGATAGTGGGGAGGCACTGACAAGAATGTAAAAGAGAAGAAAAAATAAGTTAAAGGCAGAAATTGACTCTTGGAATGCAGAAGGAATCATGTAGACTTATCAGCATTAATAATGTGACCTGAAAGGAGGATACATGAAAGCAACACAAGACCAAGGTGAAACATTAACAGCTCACCTGAATTTTCATAGGACTAGATGTGGAGGGACAGCATCCTTTCATTTAAGCTGGCAAAGCCAGGAATGTGAAGGGATCAGTGTCCTCTTGCTTGATTATGGAATCAGGAGGAGTAATATCTTCTCACCTGTTTTAGGGGGCTGGGGAGGCCTCGGTTCTGGATCACTGAGGGCTCTGGGGGTCACATATCGAATTGATGTCTCCTCCAGATACTTGTCTACAAGATCAGGGCACACTGTAGGGAAAGAAGAAAACATTCAGGAAAAAGTACACCCTTCCCTTCTCCCAATGGGCCTCAAAACTGATTCTCCTAGGAACTCCCCAGGGTCAAAGCCTCCCTCTTTGACTCTTATGCTGTTCACTCCTGGTTTTCTACAACTCTTCCTGATTCCACTGCCCTCACCCCCAATAAACCCTTACCAGCCCGTCTCTTCTTGAGGGTGACATAGGGAAGCAGGTCATGGCGAGTGATGATGCGCAGCAGCTGCAGCACCTGGCGGAAGTTACTCTCATCGCAGCGTCCCTGGCGCTCCAGTGCCAATAAGAAATCACGTCCATTTCGAATGAGTCCACGTTCATGGTCATCAATGACATCAACAAAGAGGAAGGAAAGCACGCGCACATCTCTGTGTGTCAGGTGGGTGCCCACGATGTCAAACATGCGGTGTAGACTATATAGCCCATGCTCCTGCTCACCATGTTCTTCTGGCCACACCTGGCTTGCCCGCCTCTTTAGGCCCGCCATGATGGGGGCTCAGGAACACAGTGCTTTCCAGAATCCCTGTTCAACAGCTGCTATTCCCAGTATACTGTAAGGATAGAGCAAGAACCTGTGAGCCATTCAATGGGAGGAACTAGTTTTTTCATCCCTATATTCCCAGTGCCTAACATGATTTCTGGCACAGTATACTGCTCAATACATGTTTATTAACTATTTTAAAAGTGTTTATTAAAAATAAACAGTAGGTGGGTATGGTGGTACACGCCTGTGATCCCAGCTATTCAAGAGACTGAGGCAGGAAGATCACAAATTCCAGGCCATTCTGTGCAACTTGTCAAGACTCTGCCTCAAAAGAAAAAAGTCTGGTGATGAAGTTCAGGGGCAGAGCACTCCTGGGTTCAATCCTAGTCCAAAAATAAAGAATAAATAAACCCTAGAGCTCTCCATACTCAACAGATGATGCTGAGTCCAGATCATTTTTTATATATTTTTTAAACATTTATTTTTTAGTTACAGGTGGACACAATATCTTTTATTTTTAAATAGTGCCGAGGATCGAACCCAGTGCCTCACACATGCACAGGAGAGCACTCTACCTCTGAGCCACCACCCCAGCCCAAGTCCAGATCTTACTGGAGAAATAGTCTCTTACCCTGAGAATGTCTATGCAATTTTAATACTACATATTCAGCAAAAGTTACTATTACATATTACCCTGAATGTACCTCTTGCCCCCAAACTCTGCTTTCCCCTCTCCTCAAACAGTTCACTTCTTGAACACAGGCAAAAATCTATAAGTAGAGAATTAATTCTTAATTCTAATACAGAAACTGCATCAGATGAATAGGTAAACTGAAAATGTTTAGTATTAACTAGTTTAAATTATGACCATATTGTTTCATTAACAAGCTGTGGAGCTGGGTGGCAAGTCACTTATCAGAAAGTCTCAGTGCCTTCATCCTTAAAACAAGGATGAAAAAAAAAACCCTCCTCAGAGTTGTTACCAATCCAATGAGAAAATAAATGTAAAATCACTCTGTAAACTTTATATTCCCATAATCTTCACATCATTTGAATATACCCTTCTTTTTTTGCTACCAACAATTTAACGCAGGGGTGCTTTACCACTGAGCCACATCCCCAGCTTTTTTATTTATTTATTTATTTATTTATTTTGGCTTTTTGCAGGGGGACAGGGTCTCACTAAATTGCTTAGGGACTCACTAAGTTCTGAGACTGGCCTCAAACTTGTGATCCTCCTGAGTTGCTGGGATTACAGGTGTGTGCCACCACACCCAGCCTGGATATACCAACTTTTAACTTCTCATGGATGTCATTTACAAACCACATCCACTGACCAAACACAGCCCTATGTTCATTACATAATCTGGCATTTGATTCACAAAGTTCATCAGTCATCCTGGTTGATGTCAATGACCCAGTCATTAACCAATCTTCCAGTCTAACAACTTTCACCTGCACTCTAGTCACTTCATACTTACTGCATGGCCAGAAGGTACCACCCAATACTATTCCACCCCTCTGACCACAAGCTCCAATCACCTAATCAGTTTCAATTTTAAATTCCTACTGAGACTACTTCCAATTTTTTTTTTTCTTTTGGTCCCAGGGATTGAACTTAGAGGCACTTAATCACTGAAGCACATCCCCAGTCCTTTTTATTTATTTTGAGAGGGTCTTGCTAAGTTGCTGAGGCTGGCCTTGAATTTATGATCCTTCTGCCTCAGCCTCCCAAGTCACTGGGATTACAAGCATGCACCACCTCATCCAGCTACTTCTAAATATTTCTTAAATCTCCTATACCTTGTCATTTCTACCACCACTGCCATATTTCAGATTCCAATGGTCTCTTGCCTGGATCACTGCCTCTTTTTTTTTTTTTTTTTTTTTTTGGTGGTGCTGGGGATTAAACCCAGGGCATTGTATATGTGAGGCAAGCACTCTACCAACTGAGCTATATCGCCATCACACCACACCCCAGCCTGATTACTGCCTCTTTTAAAAAGTTCTCCCTACCACTAATCTTTTTTCTTTCTTTTTTCAATGGTGGGGATCAAACACAGAGCCTTGTGCATGTTAGGCAAGTGCTCTACCACTCAGCCACACTTCTAGACCCCCAGACATCAAATTTAACCCACCTAAATTCATCTAATTGAGTTAGCTATCTAAAATGCACAACTGACTACATCATTTTCCTACTTAAGACTCATCTACAGCCTTCTCCTTACCTATAGGAAACCTCCAAATTCCTTTTACCAGTATACCAAGCCACCCAAGATCAGGCTGACTTTTCTAACTTCATTTCCCACCACATTCCATTCCTCCTAGCCCATGTCCTGGGGATCAAACCCAGGACCTCCAGCATGCTAGACAAGTGAGCCACACTCCCAGCATTTTTTTTTTTCCCCAAGGCTGGCCTTGAACTTGTGATCCTCCTGCCTCTGTCTCCTGGGTAGCTGAGATTACAGGCATACACCACCACAAAAACCCCCTTTTTAAATTTTTTATTTTGAGGCAGGGTCTCACTAAATTGCTGAGGCTGGTCTCAAACTCACGAGCCTCCTGCCTCAGCCTCCCAAGTCACTGAGATTACAGGTGTGCACCACTTCATCCAGATCCACTTTTTATTCTTTATCAGTTTTATTTTCCAACGTTATACATTTATGTGTTTATAGTTCACATACACTATGTAATTCATTTCTCTACACCTTTCTTCGGGTTATTCCCTTTGCCTAAATGCCCCTCATCCTTTATTCCACATAACCACTCTTTTTCAGATGGCTAACTCCTACTCCTACTGTAAAAGTCAGCTCAGATGCTACTTTCAAAATGCAATCTCTACACCCCCAAGCTGGGTTAAGTAGTCCTCTACTGTGCTCTTTTGGAACACTATGCATATTTCTTTTATATTTATTATCTCTTTAGATCCTGAGCAATTCATGGAGAGGGACTAAGTAAAATTCACCTTTATTTCTCTAGTGCCTCGCAAAGGACAAAGCGTGGCATTTGTTGGAGCAATCTGTTGTTGAACTAAATTGAATCTAATCTCTAAGAGATCACCACAAGCAATAACATTAAGAAACAAACTCACAAAAGTCCAAGAGTGAGAGAACCCCATTAAAAATAGACATGCATAACTCAGTTACCATGCAGACAGAACTAGCAGGCGGAGCTGCCTCTAGGCCAGAGAACTACCCACATCACACCACACCCTCTTCTCAACAATAAGATAGGCTGTTCTGTCCATTGTATACACCAAGAAACTGAGGCTAAACTAGAAAAGAGAATGAGGGCCTGAGAGTATAATTCAGCAGCAGAGTACCTGCTCAGTATGAGGGGCTAGTCATGGTGGTATATATCTGTAGTCCAAGCAATTTAGGAGACTAAAGCAGGAGTATCGCAAGTTCAAAAATCAGCCTTGTAATTTGTCAAGACCCTGTCTCAAAGTAAAAAATAAAAGGGGCTGGGGATGTAGCTCAATAGTTAAGCGGCCCTGAGTTTGATCCCCAAAACCAAAAAAGAAAGAATAAAATGATAAGCTACTTCATAAGAACCAAGTCAATGAGGACTCAAAAAGTAGAAGAGCTAGTAGGAAGGACCTGGTCCCTCTTCTTCAATAAATCAAAGATGGAAGCACAGAGAGCTGTATCCCCTTAAGAAAAGGGGAGGCCCATCCTGGAATCAACCCCAGAGCATGGGTTCTGGTATGTGGAAAGATAATATAACCCATACATAGATTGGAAAGCCCAGATGTTCCACCCAAAACATGGAAAAATAACTATTCAACAACAGACTGATTTCCCTCATTTCTTCCTCTCGTTTCACCTGCTGCTGTCACTGGGTACAAATGGAAGTGCTGTAGAAAAATAACTTCTTACTCATAGCAGGCAACAGGAGAAAACTGAGCCTCCTAAGAGCCCGTGCAACTTCTGCAAGTTCCCTATCCCACCTGTTCCTTTGGGCCAGCTGTTGATTATGAGGATTGCAAAGAAAGCAGATGGGCAGGTTTCACATTCAACCAATCAGAAAAATAGGTTGCTCCAGTGTTCCCTAATTCAAAGTATCCTTAAACCCCAGGAAATGAAGAAATAGTGTCCTCACATATTTTGCCACTAGAAAACAGAGCAAAATATGACTGTGGTCCTAACCATACATCAACAGATACAACTCTACAATAGGCCTTAATCCCCTGAGAGTTAAATCTACATGGGGGGGGGGGGGAGGGGATAGCCACCTTTAAGTGCTAGATCCTAGGCTGAATCAGTCAAGGTACCAGGAATCATCAGAACTTCTAGGTCAGTGGTTCTCGACCTGGGGCAAATTTGCACCCTCTGGGGGACATTTGGTAATGTCTGGAGACAATTCTAATTGTCATATGTAGGGAACCAGCATGTAATCAGGCCAGGGATGCTGCTAAATATCCCATAATGCACAACACAGTCCCCCACAACAAAGAATTATCTGGCTCAAAATGTCCATATCTATCTTTTCCAGGTGGAACATGATGAATGGTCAAAAAAATGCACATGACTTTCCACACTAGACCTAGAGAAGGAAGCTGTTAAGTCCCTCCAACCCAAACCTATCAAACAATATTCCAGAATAAAAGAAAGACCAGTCAAGCATAGGCTCATTTAACTCATAAATCCTACTAACACAAAGGAGTTCCATCCCACCCCATCCCTGGCTCCTATTTACTGCTGTTGTCATTCAGGTGAACTGCAGGGTAATGCTCTACTCCCTACTGCCCCATCCCAGAGGTCTACTCTGATCTAGTTCAATCTGGAGTTCTATGAGAATAAGAGAAATACAGCTGGGCACGGTGGCACACACCTGTAATCCCAAGGTGTGTAATACCAGCCTTAGCAACACAGTGAGACCCTATCTCAAAATAAAAAATCAAATTTGGCTGGGGATATAACTCAGTGGTAAAGTGTCCCTGGATTCAATTCCCAATACCAAATCAAGAAAAGATGGGGGGGCGGGGCGGAGGCTGGAATATCCTCTTTAAAACAGACACAAAGGATCCTGCTCTTCAGTCTCAGGGTCATTTTAAAGTCCTAAAACTAGACCCATAGTAGTCCCTTCTGGTTAAGTTGCTGATCAGACTTATACTGCTTATTCAATGAAGCAAAACTTAGCAGCAGTGAAAGTTTCCCAAGGCCATGTCCTTGGGAGAAATGTCAGGAGGCTGGCATGCAGGCTAGTAGACATCCCTCCCCACCTAATTATCATCTAGGATTTTGAGTTAACTCACTCAGCAACTCAGAAGGGGGCTATAGGAATCTATCCAGCTTCAGGATTAAAAGAATGTGACCAACTTCCTTTAAACCAAAATATACTCAGCTTTCTGTGGCAGTAAAGCAAGGGAGCTCAACTTAAAATATACAGATCCTAGATGAACGGTATCAGAGTAGTGAGGAGAATTTTCTGGTCCCCTCCAGAGAATCATAAAGAACTTCAGTCTTGGTATCTGAAACACTGCCAGATGGATCCCACTGGCTGGGATACTAATATATGAGTCCCCCCACTACAGCTTCCCAAGAATAATAATTTTTTTAAGCCATATATGTTATTTACCAAGAATAATTTTTTATTCTGATAAATTGTTATACTTCCCAGAGTTCTAGTGTGTACGTTTTTCTTTAGGAAGGTCCAAGTTAGTCAAGGGTCAACTGAGAGTCTATATGTATCTACAGGATTCCCCTCCTGACTGGTTATATTCTGTTGGGTTTCCATGTCCAAGCAATCCAGTCTCATCCCGTCTAGGGATGATATCTGTTCCTTTTGAGGTACTATGACTTCTCAGAAGTCCTGAGAGGAAGAACATGTAGAAGAAATAAAACAGTAATGTCTTAAAAATGAAAATGGCAGTCTAGTTTCTTCTCAACAGAGATGATAGATGTAATTTCACAGATATCTGACTTTCAAAAGCCCTTAGAGGAAAGTCATGTAGAAGAACTAAAAAGTGAATGATACCTTGAAGCTTGGAGTGAAATCTACATGGAAAATCTTAAAGATAGCAAAGAGTACATAGCTTCTTTCTGGTGGGATTAGGAAAATGTAACCAAATATCTGGAAGTCAGGTTACATAGCATGTTTTCAAAAGAAGATTCCAGGAACTCTGAACAGCTAGGAGAGAGAGTAAGTTTACCAAGCAAGGAAGGTGCCTCAGGAACCCTCAAAGGGCAAAACAGTAGACAAAGTACTAGACCACAGCTTTCCATATATTAAAAAAGTATTTTCCCAGAGCTGACCAAAAAGACTAGATAATAAACCAAAACTGGGGGCTTGTCCCAAGACACCTAATTTCCCCTCTCTTTTTTCCTCCTAAACTCCAGTTAGCTGAAGAGATAGTGACTGGAACAGATTTTAATGTACTGTTGGGTGAGTAAAAACTCATTTTCCCTGGCATCTTCCCCACAACTGGGATCAACCCCAATACAATTCTATGGCATTTCCATTGTTTGAGAATAATAAAAAGTTCTAGACTTACCTCTGCAAGAAACTTAATTTCCGAAGTCTCTTCCTAGCACAAGTTTCAAAGCCAGCAGAAAAACAAAAACAAATAAGGGGGGGAGTCAAATTTCAAGCTTTATTTTGAAATCTTGAAGGCCAATAGAGTTAGTCAATCTCAGTCTCAAAAACTCACAGAGAAGCCTAAAGCTATTTCAATCAAATTGATCCACTCCTAGATAAAGAAGAGAACTAACCCATAACAAAATCCCCAGGGCTCCCTCTCTCCTAGTCAATTCACAAAACAAACACCAACTTCAAGAATTCCTAGTCCCAATGGCTCATGGCAAATACAAATTCAGCAACTTATGGGAAAACCCATTATTACGCTCTGATAACCTCCTCAATACCTTATTCCACCTATTTTGTTACCATATTAATGTTAATGTTGACTTTCATCTTTAGAGAATTGTGAGGAGAAAGTGGTTACAGCCCCCCCCCCCAAAAAAGGCACTTTCTTCCCATCACTTAACAGTCCAGAACTATCCTCCAAATTCTATTTTCCCCATTGCACACAAATACAAAATATCCACTGAGGCAGCATCCACTCACACATGTACTTTTCAGCAGAGATCTTGTTTTGTTTTGAAGTATGCCTACTGACCCCCTCCCTTCTAGCACTTAAACACACACAAAAAAAAGGGTCTGGAAACTAAAGGGCTCCTTTAATTGGCCTGTCTAGATGCCAGCCGTCTTTTCTGTCTTCCTCCTCAGACTTTCAGAGCCTTCACCTTAGCATGCAGGGCTCCAATATAGCCATATCTATTTCCCCATTCTTGTATTGCTAATTGTTAAAAACTAGAAAAGTCCTTCACTCCTCCACACTCACTAGCAGTTTCCCCATTTTTCTTTCTTTTTGTAACTAGGAAAAACAAGGGAGCAATAAGGTAGGAACACTTTAGGAAAGCAAACCCAGTTGAACCCTCATTCAATCCCAGTTTTCAAAACCCACATGACCATTCCCTTTTGCCCTTCCCACCCCATTAAAAGCTAAGGGCCTGGCAACTGGAATTGGCTGCAACTGATGCTGCTTAACTATGCACTCTTCCTATCCACAGGGGAAAGGGAAACCCCAACCTCTATCACCCGAGCAGCTCCCCTGTCCTCTCTCTCATCCCAATCCCTTTCTTCCCAAACTTTCCTCCTACTCTCTCACTTTTTTCTTTACCTCGGCACACCCGACACTCTGTCCATTCCTTAAACCTTCGTTTTCTCCTTTTTTCACCCAAATTCTCCCCTAGGCCCTTCCCCCTCTCACTTCCAAATTTAACACTTTCAAAACCTCCCTCCACAAAGCCTCAAAAGTCCAATTCTCACCTCCCACCTCCTCTCAACAGCCCTCACAAAAGTCCAGTCCTCCCTCCAACCACATGCCACAAGCCCCCTTCCCCTTAAAACCCTCAGCCTCTCCCTCCAGCTCCTATACCCCTTTCTATCAGGCCAGATCGCGGCTCCACTCCCCACCTCGGCCTCTCTAATACCCCTGGCCTGGCCCAGTCCGGGCCCTTGTTTACGCCCCGCCCCACGTTCCCACTCCTGCGCCTCGACCCCTGCCCTCTCCCACAGTTGCCATCTCCCCTGCACGCCCCCCTCGGCTGCTCCCCTCCCCCACCTGGTAGCGTCCCGTCACCTCCCTCTCTGGAGGTTCTCAAGCTGGACGTCGCCACCGCCTCCCCCTCCACTTTCCTTCCCCAAACCCTTAGCTGCCCCGCCCGGCCCCGCCCCGTCCCGCTCGACTCCCCCTCCCCACTCCGGCCGCCCCTCCGCCTCACTCTCGGCTCAGGTTCGGCGCCGCCATGTTGGATCCATCCGCGCCGCTCTCCCGGGCCTGTCTCACGGCGCCGCATCCGGGCTTTAGCCACCGCCGCCGCCGCCGCGGGCGTGGGGGAGGGGAGAGACGGGCGGGGGTGGTTGCATCCTGAACAGCGCCTCCCGGAACCTGGCCGGTGAGTGGCGGCTTCGAGACCATAGTGAGGCATGAGCCAGAGCAGCCATACTAGGTGAGGGCAGCCTGGCAGAGGCATTAAGCGGGAAGTAGATAGCTTCACGTTCGGAGGAGAGAATAGACACTGGCAGCCATCTTACTTTGGGGCAAGCTGGCAACGCAGGTTTTTCTTGACGACGGCTTTGGGGCGGTAGGAAAGGGAGGGGAACTGTAGCATTCTTGAGTATGGAAACATTGGTGGCGCCAGAGCTGGCTGGTGTGGACTTCGAGACCCACTGAAAGACTGGGACTGGCAGCCATGACACATAAGGGCGGAATAGCACGGGGGTTGGATTGCCTCGTGAACTCGGGTGAAGGGTCAAGATCTGGATTTGACCTTTGCTCTGAGCTTCCTGGTCACCCGGACGTTCTGTAAACCCGGACTGTAGCAGAAAGCGCAGCCCAGACGCGCTCTCGGAATTCATTCTTTCATCATTTGCCTTTTGAACACCCGCTTCCTGTAAGGAAGTGTCGCCTGAGCCGAATGGTGAAGGACTGTTGGGAATTGATTGGGGCAGGCGGGCAGCGTCGGGGGGGAGGTGGCGCAGGTACGTTAGGCAGTTGCCCACAGCCTGCTAGGGCTAAAGGAAGAAGCGCTAAGGGCCTGGGGATATATAGCTCAGTTGGTTGTGTGCTTACCTCGCATGCACGAGGCCCTGGGTTCAATTCTCAGCACCACCACCACCAAAAAAAAAAAAAAAAAAAAAAAGCAGTAAGGAAAGGGAGAGACTAGATTACACAAGGCCTTATAAGTTGATTTTGCCCTAAGGGCGATGAAGAGCCTTTGAAGGGTCTTTGCGGAGGGGGTGACCAGTTATATTTGGATTTTAGAAAGATCACTGTTTGCCTGTGCGGGAATGGTGAGTCGAGTCTGCATTCCCAGCTACTCGAAGGAGGATCCCTTGAGCCCAGGAGTTGAAAGTCATCTGAGTTTTTAAAAAGTGGTGTGAGGGGGTGCTAGTGTGTAGGTGCTTAGCATATGTGAGGCTTTGGGTTCAATCCTCAGCGTCAAAATCAAAAACAAAACAGGCTTGCAATACGAATGATGGGGTGTAGGAGAAAAGTTACAGGTGAAGAGAATAATAGTACTGTGTCCTAAAAAAAAAAAAAAAAGTGTAGTGTGGATATATATATATATATATATATATAATGATATATATTATAATATATATCATTTTATATATATATATATATATTGGAGAATATAAATGTTACGACTTGAACAACTGGATAATAATGATTCCATTTTCCTTTTAGTTTGTAGTGCTAGAATGACCTTTACTGCTTGCGGGATATCCATTAGACCCAAAAGGTTTGAGATGTGTTTGTGTGCATATAGATAGCTGTTTGAGCCATGGGAGTGGATAAGATAACTTAGAGGGAAGAATACATTCATTTGAGGGAAGAAAGCTGAAGAGAGTACACTGAGAAGGGGCAGAAATAGGAAAAGAAGAAAACCGGCAAAGTGTCTAGCAATCTTGTCAGTGTGTTAAAAGTAACAGAAAAATAATAGTAATAATAAAGCAACAGAAGCAGGAGAGGGTGGTGTGCACCTGTAATCAGCAATTTGGGAGTCTGAGGCAGGAGGATCACAAGTTGAAGACCACAGCCTCAGCAACTTAGACCCTGTCTCTAAATAAATACAAAGGGCTAGGGTACCCTTTGTATTAATTTAGAGACAGCACCCCTGGGTTAAATCTCCAGTGCCACAGCTGAAAAAGAAAAAAATCAAGTAGACTAAAATGTGTTCATTGAATTGTGCAACAAGGTTACTTAACAAATTAGGAGAAAGCTATTTTATAGATATGTGGGATAGAGACAAGATTGAACTGGGAATACACAGTGTATACACACAGTTTTTCATGATACTGTGAAAAGAAGGGTAGCTGTAGGATGTTGCAGGAAGAATAATTCCAAAAACAAAGGACTTTTAGGTAACTGTGAGACAGTTAGATGGAAATGTCCTAAGAGCAGTTGAATATATAGATTTAAAACTTAGTAGAGGGCTGGGGTTGTGGCTTAGAAGTAGAGCACTCGCCTACTATGCATGAGGCTCTGGGTTCAATCTTCAGCACCACATAAAAATAAAATAAAATAAATTGGAGTGGCAACCCTCTATTGGTACTACTCTAGGGAAAAAAAAAAACCTTAGGAGAAGAATATGCCATGAAGGGGTGAGGGGGAATTATAAAATTGATCATTGGGTAGGAGATATAACTCAGTGATAGAATATTTGCCTAGCATGCATAGGAGGAAAAAATTAACTGGAGAGTGGGCCCTGGGAGAAATAAGAATTATACTTTTGGTTCTATCTATTTATTTATTTATGTGGTAATAGGAATTGAACCCAGGGGCACTCTACCCTACTGAGCTGCATCCCCAACCCTTTTTATTTTTTATTTTGAGTTTTGTTAAGATTCCCAGGCTGTCCTCAAACTAGTGATTCTTCTACCTCAGCCTTCCCACTAGCTGAAATTACTGGTGTAAATTCCACCATACCTTGCTGTGCTTTTCATTTTAGGTCCATGTTTACCATTTGAATTTGTTTTGCTCCGTACGTATATTATTTTTTATAAAAAAATTACTTTTCAAAACTCCTGTGACATAATCAGAAATTCAGAAGAATCAACATTTTAGTGGTAGTTGAAGCCATAGATTTGGATAAGCTTCCCAGAGAACAGGGGAAGGCTAAGAGGAGTGTCCTCAGGAATTCCAACACTTAAGGCACAAGTAGAAAAACTCTTGGAGAATCTTTGAAAAGGAACAGTGAAACCATGCATGGTGGCACGTACCTGTAATCCCAGCAATTTAGGAAACTGAGGAAGGAGGATCACAAATTTTGAGGCCAGCCTCAGCAGTTTATTGAGACTGTCTCAAAATAAAAGGGCTGAGGATGTGGCTCAGTGGTAGAATGTCCCCCATGTTCCATCTCTAGTACTGGGGGGTGGGGGAGACGGGATAAAGGATGAAAAAGAAAGAAAAAGCAAATAAGGAAAAACAAAAACTTTGAGTAGAAACTGTCAAGTGCATGACCCCCAAAGAGGCAGTTATGCATGGTATGCATAACATACCTATGCATAACATGGTATGCATAGGTATGGGGAGGTGACCAGCACCCCAACAGAGCAGGTTCCTGCCCAGTGTGAGCCATAGGGAAAATAAAAAGTCGAAATAATTAGTAAGAAATAATATAAAGCCGGGGCTGAGGCCGTAGCTCAGTGGTGGAGAGCTTGCCTCGCATTGTGAGGCACTGGGTTCGATCCTTAGCACCACATAAAAATAAATAAAGATTTAAAAAGTGGAGCACCTGATGGGTCTTCCAGTCCTGATAGGAACTGGGACTGAACAACTGAAAAAGGGCCTTGATTCTTTATTTAAGAAGGAGTACATCAAAGGCAGGGATAAGGTTTCAGTGGGAGGAGTCTTGTTTTGGCACTTGCTCCTTGTGTGTGTGGCAGGGATTTTGTGATAAACCGGTTGATTGGCGTCTGGCAAGTTATATCCATCTTCAGGAGGCAAAAGGGATCTGAAGGAGCTTCTTCATAAAAAACAGGATAGGGGTGAGGGTAAGCAGGCTGTGCTTGAACTTGAGCAGTGAACTAGAACTGGGCGCCAACATGTATGGGCATTCTCACATCAGGGGGTTCAGCCTGGGAGTTCCAAGACCAAGCTTCCTTGCCTAATAGCTCGAACATCACTCGGTTCACCCATGGTTCATACATGGCTTCCCACAAATAGGGAAGGAGTTTTTAGCTCCAAACACAGAAAATCATCACAAGAGTCAACTCCAGATCTTAAAACTCCCCAAGAGCCATTGGGCAATCCAGCCTCCTTGCTATTCCACCGTATCCTTCATTTCTGCCAGTTCCAGTCTTTCAGTGGATTTTCAAATTGACACCAGCTGGATCTGATGCCACAGTTCTTACCACAAGGCCAGCCTAGCAATTTAGCAAAACCCTAAAAATTTTTAAAAGGATGTAGCTCAGTAATAAAGCACCCCTGGGTTCAATCCCAAGTACCACAAAAAGAAAGAAAGAAAGAAATGGTGAAGAACTTGAAAACAGGAGTATAAGTTAAAGTTGAGAAGGCCAAGAACTAACCACATATTTAATGGGTTTTCCCCAAAACCACCCAGGATGATCACAAATGTTGCAAGGAGGTTACTTAACAGGTGCCGATGTCCTTAGGAGGACGGCTGAAGGAAAGTAAAGCCAGATAGCACACATTGCAAAAAAAGATTTTTTTGCAAAAGGATGGAAACACAATAAGCCTAAAAGTATCAATGGGTAGCAAAGATAAGGCTAACACACTGCCATCCCTATATGACTGGCAAAATAAACAGTCTCTAGAAGGTTGAAGGGAAGAGATAATTCATTTATAAGTCAGAGGCTGGGGTTGAACTCAGTGGTGTAGTGTGGGCTTGCACCAGCTTGTAAGTTCAAACCCTGGCACCTAAAACAACAAAAAGTCGAAATCAAAAATTTCCTCCCCACCTCTGAGTATTTTTTCCCTCTATAGCCACTGAAACTTCCTTTGTAAACAATCTCCCCTATATCCTTTCCTTGCAGATTGCTCATTAGCTCTTCCTAAAGGAATGGTCATCAGGTCAGAGGTAGTTGTGATGTATGGAAGGGGAATGTGTCCCTCAAAACTTACAGAGGACTTGGGCAATTTATTTATTTTTGTATACTGGGGATTGAACCCAGATGTGTATTACCTCTGAGCCACAATCCCAGCCTTCATTTGTTAATTTATTTAGTCTGGGAATACAGGCTTGCGCCACTCACTGCACCCAGGTTGAGATCATTGTGCCAGTAAAGAGCTGAGCAGATTTCCTGGAGTGGAATGGAGTAAGTACTAATAAGGAGCAACCACATAAAGGTGGACACTCATGCTCATTACTGAGAAAAATATTTCACAGTTTTGGGTTTTTTGTTAGCCACAGCCAGACAGCTACTCCTCCTTGGCTTAAACTATATATGATCTGTATAGTCAAAAGAAAAACCTAATTTCTTGCCTTATGTATTTATCCTGCCCTCTCACTGGGATTACAAGCACACACCACTGCCTAGCCAGAAAAATCTTTCTATAACTTAAGTTTGTTAGTCCTGTTTTGTATTTACTTGTCCCAATCTATCAGTCTATGCTGCTTCTCTGCTTCACCAGAATTAATATTTTTTCATACCAAGCATTCCCTTAAAGAAGTCTGTATTCTGTTAGCTCATTGTCACAAGTAGTTTCATGACCCTTCCATGCATATTCTGATCCTTGTGTTCTGCCAGGGCTTTACTCCCACTCTCCCCATTTTGCTGAGGATTGAACTCAGGGCTTCCCAGGTTAATCAAGCACTCTACCTCCAAGCTACTCCCCCAGGCTTGGACATTATTCTTTAATTCTGTTTGTGGTACTGAAGATGGAATCCAGGGCCTCAAGCTCTGGTGCTTGTTAGGCAAGTGTTCTACCACTGAGTTACATCCCCCGCCCTGGGCTTTGCTCGAGTGTTGTCCTACAGGGACTTAATAACCTGCCAATCTGCTGTATTTTTTGGTTCCCATTAACTAAGCTGCTCCAGTTACTCATTTTAACTCAGGCATCATACCAACTCCTAATTTCAGTGAATGTTGTAAGCTGTAAGCCTTTCTGGTGTCTCCTCGGTCCTGAATGGAAGCACAGGGGCCAAATTCGTTTGTTGAATCCTAATGATCTGCTATCCAAAAGTCTATTTAACTTGTTCCCTTTGATTAATTCCCCAGCTCTGACACTAATTTGACTGGGCAAGTTCTTAACTCAGCTTCCTTTCTCATCTGAGAAAGAAGGAAAGGTAATATCCACCTCAGAGGTATTATTTATGTTAAATAATGTATATAAAGTGTTAGCACAGGGCCTGGCACTTGGAAAATATTATCTGTTTATTATCTTTAAATAATATACATATAAACAATTTTCATCAGGTTTCAGCAATTCAACATGCTTTTTATCAACAACTCTATGCTGCCCCCATGGGGATGACTTGGTCCAAGACAGTGATTATTTTAAAAGTCATGATAAAAACAGCCCTGTCTCATCAATTTCACCAGCTAATTAGAATTTAATTTTCCTTTGATTGGTTGTTCAATTAAGCAAAAATTACCTTATATTCTAACTCTTTATTTTCCAACTTTCTTAAATAACATCAGAAAAACTGGCAGATTTTTCTGAAAGCAAGTTACACTGCCTCTATGATGTTCTCATCTGCTAATCTAGTTACATTGGCAAGAAAGGAAAATTAACTGGGTGTGGTGGCACACACTTGTAATACCAGCAACTGGAGAGGCCAAGGCAGGAGGATCCCAAATTCCATGTCAGCTTCAGCAACCCAGACCCTGTTTCAGAATCTCAAAATAAAAAATGAAAAAAAGCTGGGGGTGTAGCTCCATGGTAGAGTGTCCCTGGGCTCAATCCCCAGTACTGCCAAGAAAAGAGAGGCGGGGGGAGTCAATTATTTAGTCAATATATGTTAAGCATTTATTGTGATACCCATATAGCATAAGAAAATCAGTGGTAAACAGATAAGGTCTGTTTTTGTGGTGCTCACCTCTACCACGCGGCCTGCGCAGTGGTTTCATTAATGAGGTTCTAGGCATAAAGTTAGTTAGAAGAGATTGAAATAAAACACACAGACTCAGTTACCTTATTTCTATTGCTAGGTCCGAGAGGGCTCCCCTCTCTGGTTCCCTCCTCTAACCGCCCAGCAGGGCAGCAAGGATTACTCAGGGCTAGCAGGAGAGAGAGAGAGTGAACACGCCTGGGAGTAGCCCTTTATTGGGGAACAAGAGATTCAGGGGAGAATTCCATCCAATGAAGGTTGGGGGGGGTGGCTGCACTCCAAGGTCAGGGTCAGTGATTGGGTCCCCGGGGTCAGTGGTCAGGCACACCTCCACATGGATGGGCTCTCCCATCAGGAAAGGGTCGGGAAAGCTTCAACAGAGCCAAAGCGCCTCAGGCCCTTAACGGGAGTCACCCAATCACGTGTCAGAATGGCTTCCCACACTCACCATCTACATGGGTGTACAAATATAAAATTCTAAATTGAGATAGGTGCTATGAAGGATAAGAACAGAATGTTGTGACAGAAAAATTAATAATCAGTGAAGTTTATCTTTAAGGAGGTGCAGTCTGAAAGACAAGAGGCCAATCACCTTGAGCCACAGGAGTGGTGTAGGCTGAGAAAAGGATACCTGCAAAAGGTTGGAAGGAAAGGTAGAGCTGACAATTTGGGGGACTAAATCATATGGTAATGAACCATTTTTGAGGGATTCTGGAGATCATTGATTTTTAATCTCACTGCTAATAAATCACTGTGTATGTGTGTTTCTGGGGTTTTAACCCCAGGGACCTTCTACCACTGAACCACATTCCCAGACCATTTTTTGTTTCTTATTCTGAGGCAAGGTCTCACTAAATTGTCCGTGCTGGCCTCAAACTTGAGGTCTTCCTGCTTCAGCCCCCCAAGTAGCTGGGATTACAGGTATGTGCCATCGCACCCAACTCATAAATCACTATTTATTTATTTTTTTGGTGCTGGGGATCGAACTCTGGCCTTGTGCATGTGAGGCAAACACTCTACCAACTGAGCTATATTCCCAGACCCCACAAATCACTCTTTAATAACCATTAAAACTTTGCTAAGAATCAATAATCTTAGTTTTTTGACTTTCATAATCCCCATCTAGAATTTTCCTCTGTGAAAATGTAGATGTTTGCAACATTGTTTCTCCACTTAAGGGATACTGATTTCATTTACATAATATTGCCGATTTCTGGAATACTATGTGTCCAAGCTCAGTACTCTAAATTCATTTAAAATGCCAAGAATTTTGTCACTGCCATTCAGACAGATGGCACATACCTGTTATCCTAGTGATTTGGGAGGCTGAGGCAGGAAAACTGCAAATCAGGGCCAGCCTCAGCAACTTAGACCTGTGTCAAAAAAAAGAAACAAAACAACAACAAAAACTGGGTTTGTAGCTCAGTATAACCACCCCTTGGCTTCAATCACCTTAAAAAAAAAAAAAATCCAGCTACTCAATAGACTGAAGCAGGGGACTCACAAGTTTTAGACTAGCCTGGCAACTTAGACAAGGGCTGGGGATGTAGCTCAGGGTAGAGTGATAAACCCAGCCTAATTCCACCTTAAGATTAGGAGCCATCTCATCACAAAGTCACGAAAAGTTAATTTCTGTTTTACTATAAATTACTGCGATTTCTAACTTGCTTGGAATGCCTGCCCGTGCCTTGAACTCAACCATGCCTGGCTTTCCCTGACCAGATAACAGCCTTCTCTGAAACCTTAGCAGTGCCTCATAAATTCTGGTATTGGGATCTAAATTTACTCCCTAACTTGAAATGTTGAACCATTTAGATCATTAACCTACTATCTGCTGGGTGTCAAAATCCTGTTATATGTATGTTCTCGAGACACCCCCACCCCTTTTGAAACTTTTTGTGCTATAAAACCACGCTCCTAGAGAGCTGAGGTACTGTCTTCTAACCCATGGATTTCTGACAAGACAGTCCTGGCTGGCCAGAATTACAAGCTTGCTTTAATTTGATTTAAAATTAGAATAGGTGGTCTTTACTTTGCATCGTGGTTTAACAAAGAGCATCCCTGGGTTCAAACCCCAGTGCTAAGCGGGGGAAAAAGAGTGGGAAAAGGAAAGAAATTGATAGATAAAAAAGAAAATAGAGGTGGGAAAACTGTCATTTCAAGGAACAGAGAAAAGCATTTGGAAAAAAACAACATCCATTTGTGATTTTAAAAACAAAACAAAACTCTAAACACTAGAAATAAAAGGGAACTTTCTCAACATGATTAAAGATATCTATGAAAAAACTTGCAGCTAATGTCATACTGGAAAGATTGAGTTTCTTCCTAACATCAGAACATGACAAAGATGTCTACTCTCAACATTTGTATACACTATTGTACTGAAAATTTCAGCCAGGGCAATTAGACAAGATACAGAATGCTCATCACATTTATAGATGGACTATAGGATTTGATGAATTATAGAATTTGATCTAGAATTACTACCACAGGCTGGACTGATTCACTTAAGATATTTAAAACCAAAATTAATGTGTTTAAGTTTTTTTTTTAGAATTTTTTAATATTTATTTTTTAGTTTTCGGGGGACACAACATCTTTGTATATGGTGCTGAGGATCGAACCTGGGCCGCACACATGCCAGGCGAGCGCGCTACCGCTTGCTTGAGCCACATCCCCAGCCCCGAATGTGTTTAAATTTTAAAACTAACTGAAGATAAAAAATTTTTGCAAAGGATGACTGAGAACTTATTGTGTGCCTCACATTGGGTATAGAGAGACATTCTTTACTGGTTAATTACCAAAAATGTCTAGTGCTCAACCAGTGAATACCTCTTCTAGGATAGACTAAAGCAAGTCTTCTGGTAACTTCTAAAGTCCTTTTAACTTACTAATAATTCTCTAATTCGATTACATTAATCCTTCAGGGCAGGGACTGTATATTATACATTGATTTTGTATGGTTTCTGATAATTATGAGTTCCACACACTTATATTAGATAACTGCTTTGGCCTCTGGTATTCAGCTGGACAATACGTAAGGTAAGGAAGCTTTGAAGCAGAACTGCGTGTTTTAGGAAGGCAGTTCCCAGAAGGGTGCCTAGAAGAGCCTGAAATTGGAAAAACCCTCCAGGTTTGGGAAGACCTCCGGGATCGTTTTCCTGATTGTTTCTTCTGAGCATGAACGGAAGTCCTTCTCCGAGCCGTCTCTGGTGATTTAGTGATAGGTGACATATTCAGGACAGAGCAATCCGTTTCTGTTTCGTTCTTCCTGGCGCATCACAAGCGGGTAACCAGATAGCAAATGTGTCTTCCTTACAAGAAAAAAAAAAAGATTGCATTCAGAAAAGTCTTAAGGCAATCCTACTCCTCCTCTTCCCATAGTAAAGATGGCGGCGCCCGAGCGTAAGTTACAGACAACACCACTTCCGCATTCTCTTGCGCCCTGATCCAAGATGGCGGACGAGGCCACACGGCGTGTTGTGTCTGAAATTCCAGTGCTGAAAACTAATGCCGGACCCCGAGATCGGGAGTTGTGGGTGCAGCGACTAAAGGAGGAATACCAGTCTCTTATCCGGGTCAGTTGTGCTTTATGATCGACCGCGTAGCAAAGGGCTTGCAGGTAATCAGGTGTTCTCAGGAATAGGCTCCGTGTGGAAGCCGCTTCCGGTTTTTAATTTTAACTTCTAAATTCAGAGAAATGGGACGGTTTGCTGGGCTGGGTGGTTTAGGAAGAATGACGGGAAGTAAGCTGGAAAGAAAGACTCAGATTAGTAAAAGTGGGACTATATCTAATAGCTAAAGACAGCAGTATTTTAAGCTTACACCTACCCGGAAGGTGACGTGTCTCTCCTGCTCCAGGTGTTTGACCTAGGGGATGTAAAAGTGGTGGTCAGAAGTATTTGGTGGGCCCTTAAATCCCAACGCATCTCTCTGCTCCCTCTTTCATTCTCCGTAACGAAGAAAAACACGTTAGGACTGAAAATTCAAGTAGGTGTTAGTTGTAGAGAGTTGGATCGAGTGTCTCTCTATACCCAATGTGAGGCACACAATAGTTGGATAACTATTTTAGAAATAGTTAGAAATGAGCCATCTTATCAGCTAATCTTCCTATTATGGAAAGGGAAGAAAATCTTTCATAGTGTTCTCAGCAGATATCCTACTCATGTATTCATTCAGTGTGTGTGTGTGTGTGTAAAATCTCAATATCATTATTGTCCCTTGGGTCTAAAAAGGGGAAACAAAACCGAGTAAGGAGGAGCCTACCGTGGTAGACAGAAACAGTATCATACAGTGTTTAAATAGAGAGAAAGAAATGGCCAGGATGGTCTGAGAGCATGAGAAGCAATATCTAATCGAGCTTGAGTTTTGTCAAGGAAGGCTTCCTGGGAACAGTAATGTTTGGGCTGAGATTTAAAGGAAAATATAAGTAAGGCTAATAGAACATAAAGGTGGGAGAAGGATGCTTAAGACATGAGAACATCATAAGCAAAGGAATATAAGTTCTATGTGGCATGATGTTTATAAAGAAACAAGTAGTTCAGAGTTGCTAGAGATTCAGATAGAGGCAGGAAGTAAACAAGGCTGGGGAAATAGATTTGAGCACTTGAATTTTATTTTGTGGTACTAGGGATTGAACTCTAGGGCACTCTACCACTGAGTGACATCCTCAGCCATCCTTTATTTTTTTATTTATTTTTAATTTTTTTGTGGTGCTGGGGATTGAACCCAGGGCCTTGTGCATGTGAGGCAAGCACTCTACTGACTGAGCTATATCCCCAGACCCCTTTTTATTTTTTATTTTGGGACAAGATCTCTGTAAGTTGCACAGGCTGGCCTACAACTTGCCGTCCTCCTGCCTTAGTCTCCCCAAGTAGCTGGGATTATTAAGTGTGTGCCACCCATCACTCTAGTTTGAATTTTATTTGGAGGTGTTGGGATGCCTTTAAAGGATTTTAAGCTGATGAGTAACATGACCAGATTTGGGTGTAGGTCAGTGACACAGAGAAAAATACAATTGACCAGGGGTAAGGTTAAAGGTAGAAGAAAAGTTAGGAGGCTGTCATTAATCCAAGTGAAAGAAAGATGACGATCTAAATGAGGCAGTGTGGTCATAATAGAAAGGAGAGGTTGATTTGAAGAATATCCAGCCAGGCATGGTGGCACACACTTATCATTCCAACTACACAGGAGGCTAAGCCAGGAGGGTCACAAGTTCGGGGCCAGCTTCAGCAATTTAGTGAGGCCATAAACAATTTAGTGAGATCCTGTCTCAAAAATAAAAAGGACTGGGGACATAGCTTAGTAGTAAAGTAGCTCTGAGTTAAATCCCAGTATCAAAAAGGTCAAGGATAATTCCCAGGTTTTTGGCTTCATTGACTAAGTGAATGCTAACACCTCAACCTGAGATTGAGAATGAAGGATGAGAAACAGGTCTGAAGAAATACTGTAAATACCAGGTGGAAGTGCCAGGTTTCAGGAATATTCAAATTAAAGGTCGAAATTTGAAGACACAGTTGTATACTTAAGTCCAAATTTCTGAGGAAAGATCTGGACTAAAAATAAAAGATCAGCATGTGGGTGCTAGTGGAATCCAGGACTGCTTAAGGCCCTCCAGGAAGGGAGTATACCATAAGGTGAGTTGTGGGCTGAGGGCAGATACTATCAGAAATAAGAAAAGAATCCAGATGATATCTTTACATCTTTTGTGCCTGTTAAATTGAATGGAACCCAAGTCTTCTATTCTTTGCTCTGGGCAAGTCCCCAACTTACCAGGGTAGCCTTGTCTTTAGTTTTACTTACGTCATAAAAATTTGGTAAATGTACTGAGAGAGAAGTAATCATAATTTTCTTTTGTGGGGAGAGGGAATGCCCGTGGCTCCAATTTTCCCCTCAAAGATTTCATTCTCTGTTTTTAGTATGTGGAGAACAACAAGAATGCAGACAATGATTGGTTCCGTCTGGAGTCCAACAAGGAAGGTACCCGGTAGGTATACCCTCTTGGGAGGTGGGGGATGGGAGTCTTACCTGGCTTGTGCAGTTTGGTATCCCAAAATCCACTGCTGGAACTGCCTTGTGTCAGGTTAGCTATCTGTAATTCTATAGCCCCAGATTTCCCCAACTTGGGAGATGAGTCTCCCAGTTTAGCCCTAAGCCAAGATGTCATTTGAGTAAAAGAGGGATGGGCAAATTAAACTGAGATTTGGTCTTTATTACAGGTGGTTTGGAAAATGCTGGTACATCCATGACCTCCTCAAATATGAGTTTGACATCGAATTTGATGTAAGTGTGATGAAGTGGGAAATATGAAGGTTAGTGGAAGGGGAGAGATCAGATGACTATTAACAAGCTAATCTTTCTTGAAGAAACCAAAGAAAACTTTACAAATGGGAGGGGAAAGTTGAGGTTTGAAGCAAGCATTAGTTATAGCTTTTAATCTCCATATCAGGAATCCTGGCATGTCGAAGCTGCTGGGGAAGTTTGCTGAACATTTCAATTCAACCAAGAAATGTGTGGGAAGATTAAAGAGAGAGAGAAAGAAAGAAAGAAAAGAAATATGTGTGTTTGATTAGAGTAGTTCCTATCTAGCCTAATTCTGTTTTATTAAGGTTCTATAATTCCTCCAGATTCCTATCACATATCCCACTACTGCTCCAGAAATTGCAGTCCCTGAGCTGGATGGAAAAACAGCCAAGATGTACAGGTAGGACTGAAAATGAGATGGAGAAGGACTTAGGGAAGAACTCTCAAGGCAGAAATTTTTCTGAGTCTACTCGCTTAGAGGGATTTAAGCCTGGGCAAAGTACTTAGGTGACTTTGTTCTTAATTTTGAGCACTGGTGGTCTTCTTGTGTTCCCAGAGGCTGCTGTGCATTTTGGTGAATTTTGCATATCAATCTCTTTCTCTCATACCTCTCACAGGGGTGGCAAAATATGCCTGACTGATCACTTCAAACCCTTGTGGGCCAGGAATGTGCCCAAGTTTGGACTAGCTCATCTCATGGCCCTGGGGGTAAGTCTGGTATACTTGGTATAGGAAGGGGAGGTGTTGGGGTTAGGCCCTGGAAAAGTAACTGAGAGTAAACAAGGAATAATAGTGATGTCTCTTGAGCATGTTCCCCCAGAATCTCTCTCCAGGAAGGAGCTTCTGATGGAACAAGAGGCATTAACTGGGTGGTAGTAATCTCACAGGGTCTCCCTTGTATTGCAGCTGGGTCCATGGCTGGCAGTGGAAATTCCTGATCTGATTCAGAAGGGTGTGATCCAGCACAAAGAGAAATGCAACCAGTGAAGGATCCAGCCAATGAGGCAGGACAGTGGCTACGTTCCTTTCTTGTGCATCACTCTTCTTACTCATCTGATCACTTCCCCCTATCGCTCTTCCACCTTTGGTTGTTTCTAAGTTGCTGCAGCAGGCATTATTGATGAAAACAACATACACACAGTATTGTCACTGAATTTTTAAGTTAGGCTGCACAGGGAGGGGAAAGACTTGCTTTAGAAAATGAAGAGGCAATTTATATTCCCTTTCCAGGTAGAGCAATGGAGGCCTCAATCCTGGTGGCATAGGGAGTAGCTGAAAATGAGTACATAGCCTTTTTGATTTCTGTTGACAACCCATCAATAAAGCTGCTTCCCATGGTAACCTGTCGTTTTCGTTGGTGGCTTTTAACAGAAGGTGAGCAGCTAAAACCAGAGGCATATTGAACAGACACAGTAGGCTGGGAGGAAGTGGGGAATGGAGTATGCTTTGGTTAGGAGCTAGGGAATTAAAGAAAATTTGACTGCTCCCCCTGCTGCTGAGATCTGCTTTGTCCTTTAGCAGCATGCCATGCTTTTCCCTACTGCTTACGCCTGCAAGAAGGTTGAAGAATGGTTTTGCAGATCCAGCATTCCCTGCCCTCTAGGGATCTTCCTATCCCTATGTGGAGTACTAGATGCTTCTCTGCTGGTCGTCTGCTATCTGGACCCAGGCTTGCAGCTTGTCACTCTAGCACCCGCCCTGAACTGTGTTACAAGCTTCGCGGCCATTCTTGAATTTTCCCAGGACGGGATGACAGAAGCCTGGACCTCGGAACTTGCTTTGGAGCGATGGTTTAAAGACCACTCAGAGCAGGGCTGGGAACTAGCGGTTCTAAAGTTGGCAGCGTTTCCATGGTGTCTGCCCAGGAGCCGTGGGGGCGGGCTCACGCAAACGCAGAGGGGGAGGCAGGATTTAGAGTGTGGGTGCGCAGGCGCCTTGAGAGACTGTGAAGCTGGTGGCCGGGGGCCGGGTGGGACCAACAAAGATGGCGGCGGCCCTTGCGGCGGGAGAGATCTGGGCAACAGCTGCGGCTAAAGCTGCAGCCCGGCCGGCGGGGGGGCTGCACCGGGGTAGGAGGGGGTGACCCTGAGCTGGAGTCTGGCCCTGGCTGGCCTCCCCTGCCACCTCGCAGGGGGACAGGTACGGGCCGGGGTGTTATGGCGGGGGAGGGGAAGCTGAGGGAAGAGTGCTCCAGACCCCAGAGGGTTCTCCACAAAGGCACAGCCTGGTGGGGCCCTGCGGGGCCTGGGAGAACTGGGCTGGAGGGACAACATTCCTAGACCGCAGGGAATACGCCGCCGGACCCTGTAGCCAATCAGCGGTCTCGGCCTTTTTGCCCTCGAGGGGGGCGGACCCGGGTAAAACCCTGCTGTGGTGGGTGAGGTGCAGAGATTAGGGGTCAAGAGTTGTTCGTCCTGCATCTCGAGTTTTTGACCCCTGAGCCCCAACACCATGTCAGAGCTCGTAGGTGGGGGAGGGAATGGGTCGCAAATCACCCATTTAGTTTGCTTCATTTGCAACCCGGAGGGGCAGGGATTTGAGGGTGGAATGCTGTCTTTTGAGGAGTTATTCTTGCATCCATACTTGAATTTAACCACAGGACCAGGGTACACCCCACTTGACTAGCCAGGTATAAGACCTCTTTTTATGAGTTTTGGATTATTAAGACAATTGATTAGCACAGCCTTTTTAGTAAAGTTGTATTCTCTAGGGAAAGAGTGGGGGTATTGAAAGGGTCAAAATCATGAGCTGCTATCTTTCCTTCATTTATTTACTCAAGGGCTACTAAGTATTTTCTTCGTGGCAAACTCTCCTAGGTCCTGGGAATATAATGACTAATCTGATAGACATGATTCGTGTCTTCAGTGCATGTGCAAACTAATGTGGTAGCCTAGGGTCTCATCTCCCTCCATAATTCAGATGCTGACCGCCTCTTCTCCTCCCAGGTCCAGCCTGTGGTGTCCACAATGCCCCAGGCCTCTGAGCACCGCCTGGGCAGGACCCGAGAACCACCTGTCAATGTCCAACCCCGAGTGGGATCTAAGCTACAATTTGCCCCCAGGGCCCGCAGCAAGGAGCGCCGCAACCCAGCCCCTGGGCCAAACCCTATGTTACGACCTTTGCCTCCTCGGCCAGGTCCCCCTGATGAACGGCTCAAGAAACTGGAGCTTGGACGGGGTCGGACCTCAGGCCCTCGTCCCAGAGGCCCCCTTCGGGCAGATCATGGGGTTCCCCTGCCTGGCTCACCACCCCCAACTGTGGCTCTGCCCATCCCATCCCGGACCAACCTAGCCCGTTCCAAGTCTGTGAGCAGTGGGGACTTACGTCCAATGGGGATTGCCTTGGGAGGGCATCGTGGCACTGGAGAGCTGGGGGCTGCACTGAGCCGCTTGGCACTCCGGCCTGAGCCACCCACTTTGAGACGTAGCACTTCTCTCCGCCGTCTTGGGGGCTTTCCTGGACCCCCGACCCTGCTGAGCATACGGACAGAGCCCCCCACTTCCCATGGCTCCTTCCACATGATATCTGCCCGGCCCTCTGAGCCTTTCTACTCTGATGACAAGATGGTGAGGAATTGCCAACACACGTGGCCTTCCAAGCTCCTATACCTTTATGCCTCCGGCTTTCTTGTCATCATGTGATTTTCCTGTCCCTTTTTTTCCTAAGTTCCTTATAGCAGTGGATCCTCTCCTCTCCCTTACTTCTGGGCCCTTCTAAACCCTTTTCTGGGTTGTCTGTGAGTCCCCAGCATGGTGTGCCATTTTGGTCCCCAGGGAATTAACCCAACTATTTAGAATACTTCTTTGGGTCCCCAGGCTCTTCCTTTCCCTTACTGCATTTTCTCTCTTAGGACTCTGCCTAGGCCTAATTAATCTCTGGAGTTGAAGAGGGGTGGGTTCAGAACATCTGAGCTAATGTGGTTGCCCATTTCCCTAGCTAAGTGAGCTAGGCTGGTTGCAGTTGGTGCCTGCAAGAGAGGGTGCAGGAAAGGGCCACGGGGGCAGGAGGGGGCTTTGGAGGTAGCAAGGTGGGGGTGAGGAGCAGCTGGGCAACCATGCCAGTGCTTGGGGAGTTGCCCCAGGAGCTGCAGCGCCGTCTAGCTGGGCAGAGGAGTAAGTGGGGAATAGGTGGGACAGCCATGGCTGAGTCTGTGGTACACTCAGCTGTGATGGGCTTACTGCTTATGACCAGTGAGGTAGGGAGACAGTGAGGGAGAGGGTAGAGTTTGGGCACGTATAGGGTGGGGGAGGCAGCAGGCAGCATGCTATTAGAAGATTAAAGTGGATATATGGGAAACTGCTGACTGTACCCTGACATTTCAGGCTCATCATACGCTGCTTCTGGGCTCTGGTCATGTTGGCCTCCGAAATCTGGGAAATACAGTAAGAGCCATTCTGTTCCTCCTTTCTAAAAGGAAATGTGAAATGATATTGGGGGTAGAGAGAACTTGGGGAATTGGGGAAGGCATGTAGAAGGAGAGCACTGAAGCTCTCCTGAGTTTCCGGGAGAGATAATGGCAGTATCTCTGCTGCTTCCCAGTGCTTCCTGAATGCTGTGCTACAGTGTTTGAGCAGCACTCGGCCTCTTCGAGACTTCTGTCTACGAAGGGACTTCCGGCAAGAGGTACCTGGAGGGGGCCGAGCCCAAGAGCTTACTGAAGGTAGGACAACTCCTCCTGCTTCCTCTATTTATTTTTCCCCAAACCCCTTGCAGGTCCATCTGCCAGTGCTCATGGCCTCCAACCCATCAGTCTAACAGTTGTATCCATTTTTCCCACTGCCTACTTTCCTAGCGGTTGTTTTCTACCCTCCAGATGTCCTTTTGCCTGCATTTTTCAGATATTAACCTTTGTTTCCCTTCCCCAATCTCACCCCAACAGCCTTTGCAGATGTGATTGGTGCCCTCTGGCACCCTGACTCCTGTGAAGCTGTGAATCCTACTCGATTCCGAGCCATCTTCCAGAAATATGTTCCCTCCTTCTCTGGATACAGGTGGGAGAGCTGGAGGGTATAGATTTCTCTCTGGTCATGTCTTGCGGGTAGTGCAACGCAGGGACCCCAGCAACATTGTTCTGAGCCTTGATGTTCTCCATCCAGGAAGTAGGAACCATGTCTGGGCAGGGGATAGTGTCTGTGGACAAGGAAGGGGTCAGTTTCCCATATTATCTGTCTGGCTATAGCCAGCAGGATGCCCAGGAATTCCTGAAACTCCTCATGGAGCGACTGCATCTTGAAATCAACAGACGAGGTCGCCGGGCTCCACCAATCTTGGCCAATGGTCCAGCTCCCTCTCCACCTCGCCGAGGAGGGACTCTACTGGAAGAACCCGAGTTAAGGTAAGGGTTGCTTCTCCTCCTTTCTCTCCCCAATAGTTTATCAAAAGTGTTCATCCTTCACAGAGTTGAGCTTGTTAAGATTAGAGATATAGGGCTGGGATTGTAACTCAGTGGTAGAGTGCTTGCCTAGCTCTCATGAGCCCTTGGGTTCAATCCCCTGTATCACCAAAAATAAATAAACAAACAAACAAACAAACAAACAAATATTAGAGCTGTAGGGTTCAGGGAAATGCTTCAGAATAAAAAATCGTCTGAGAGGGGCTGGGATCATGGCTCAGTGGTAGAGTGCTTGCCTAGCATGCTTGGGGCACTGGTTTCGATCTTCAGCACCACATAAATGTAAAATAAAGATATTGTGTCCACTTAAAACTAAAAAATAAATATTTTTTAAAAAGAAAATCCCCTGAGAAGAAGTGTGGCAGTAGAAAAAGGAAGTAGGCTGAGGAGTGCAGAAAGAGACAGAAGATAGTGCCAGGGAATCACAGAATCAAGAGAGGAGGGAATAATTATAACAAAGTACATAAAAAGGGCTTGAAGCCAGGTGGAGGAAGACAGCATGTTCTTCCGCGGTATGTGTTCCCATCTTTTCTTTCAACTTGGATTTCCCCAGAAATTTTCCTGAATTACTCCTTTGACTTTAACTAGATAAATTTGGAGGCAGAGTTGGGGTGTGGATGAACTACAAGGCTCTATGGATCATTTTAGGTGTTGGGGGTGCCTTGTTTCCTCCTGTCTCATGAGTGCTCCCTACTTCTCTGATCTATATGGTAGTGATGATGATCGAGCCAACCTAATGTGGAAGCGTTACCTGGAGCGAGAGGACAGCAAGATTGTGGGTATGAAATGGGGCAAAGCAATGGGGAAAAACTAGTTTGGGGCTTGGGCTTGGGGGAAAAATTGATTCTGTCAAGGGGTATGGGAACAAAACTGGATGATGAAGATGTGAAATGGAATGAAGAGTTTGTTAGGAGTATTGATAGTGAGAAAAGGAAAGTCATGCAAAGGGGCATAAAGAGACAGGATTTCAAGAAATCATGTCAGGCACCCAACAATGACTTTTTCTCCTGCCCCTTTGCTTCTGTCTAGACCTGTTTGTGGGCCAGTTGAAAAGTTGTCTCAAGTGCCAGGCCTGTGGGTATCGCTCCACGACCTTCGAGGTTTTTTGTGACCTGTCCCTGCCCATCCCCAAGGTGGGATTCCAGAGGATTCCAGGGGTGGAAGGAACACAGGTTCTATGATCCAAACCTACCCACCCCCAGAGTGTGGGCGGGAACCCTGTGGGTCTCTAGAGTATAACTGAAGCCTAGATTGATGAAGAGTAGGAAAAGAAAATTCAGAACATGCTGACCCTTACTTCCCCTTTTCCCCCAGAAAGGATTTGCTGGGGGCAAAGTGTCTCTGCGAGATTGTTTCAGCCTTTTCACCAAGGAAGAAGAGCTAGAGTCGGAGAATGCCCCAGTATGTGGAGGTTCACAGGGGCTATAATAAGGGTGGGAGAACTGGGGAAACTCCAAAAGGAGAAAAGGGTACACGTGTTTCCTTAGTATGGGGAAAACCATTACATGTCTGCATTCGTTTTGGGGTCTCAGATGTGTCACGGTGCTCCAAGGGCAAAGGGGTGTGGCCCAGAGGATACAGAAGTAATGGAGAACATTCTAAATTTGTGTGGTTTGGGATGTCAGAAAACCAGCTGAGGAGGGAACACATTAACTTAACACTGTTTGGCATTTATTCAGGTATGTGACCGATGTCGGCAGAAAACACGAAGTACCAAAAAGTTGACAGTACAAAGATTCCCCCGAATCCTCGTGCTCCATATCCTAATCCTCAAATTCTTACTTCACTTAGGATAACTCCCATACATTCTCTTTCCTCACCCTGTACGTTTGCAGAGGCTGGCCATTTGGGAATTGAATTTTCCTTAGAAAAGCCTGCCATCCAGCCTTCTCTTGGGGGAAAAAGGGGGACAGCATTTAGGGCTGCACTTGCCCTTAGAGACCCTCCACCTCCCAAATGCTCCTTAACCAGGGCTTAGATCTGAATCGATTCTCCACCTCCCGAGGGTCCATCAAGAAAAGTTCAGTAGGTGTAGACTTTCCACTGCAGCGACTGAGCTTAGGGGATTTTGCCAGTGACAAAGCAGGTGAGTCTGGTGGGGAAGGTCCTGAGGAGCTTAGGAGGGGGGCTCACCTATGGTTATAGAACTGGATCATCTCTAACCCCATAGGAAGTCCTGTTTACCAGCTTTATGCCCTCTGCAATCACTCGGGCAGCGTCCACTATGGCCACTACACAGCCCTGTGCCGATGCCAGACTGGTTGGCATGTCTACAATGACTCTCGGTGAGAACAGCCTCCACTCCCACTGCAGCCCTGACACCCTCCCCTTCCATGTAACCCCAGGAGTGCAGAGGGCCCAGTGAAAGGAGCGGTGGGGGTCTTTCCTGATCTCTTGCTGGATTATCTGAGGTTAAGTCTTGTGGGGAGCATAAAATATACAGGAATGACTACAACTCTTTCCCCATCTCCCTTTTTCTTAGTGTCTCCCCTGTAAGTGAAAATCAAGTGGCATCCAGTGAAGGCTATGTGCTGTTCTACCAACTGATGCAGGAGCCAACTCGGCACCTGTGAAACCCTTTCAACACCCTTAAGCCCCAGGCTCCCCATTTACCTCAGAGACGTCTATTTTTGTGTCTTTTTAATCGGGGAGGGGGGAGGGGGTGGTTGTAGCTCCCATTATTTTTTTTATTAAAAAGTACCCTTCCACTGGAGACTCCCTCGTCTCCCAGCCCTGTGTACAGAGCTTATCAGGCCCCTGCCCATGTACAGCCCCCATACCCTCTGCAATCTCACTTTTTGTGAATAAATTTATTAAGAAAAAGTAATGTTCTTATTTGTATTTGTGCTTGGGGGTGGAAATACAGAATTGGGGCCAATTGAAATCTTCCTGGGACCCAGCTCCATATTTGAACAGGTGGGGCGCCCTCAGGGCCAAGGAGGAGGGGTCGGGAGTGGAGCACGACCAAGACGTGCGTGCCCAAGCAGTGAGGGTTTTGTATTGGAAGAAGGCGGCAGGCAAATCTTGAGATTCGTGAAGCTGCGGGGAAGCCTGAAACTGGTGCAGACACTGGGAAGACGGGTTTTGCCGAAGATGGGGGCTGCCCCTCGAGGGTGAGGCACTCAAGAACCCCTGTTGACAAACACTAGGTACGTTGCCGGGCGGCCCTAGCTCCCGTAGGCCCGGACTGTTGCTAACATCAAGGAGCTGTTTGTGGAGCAGCCTCCCCGCGGATTGGCCCCTAGTCTCCCGTCTATTCTCTCTACAACCAAAGCTCCTGGGCCCAATCCCTCTAGGGTTCTCACTCTAGCTGGACTTGGGAAGCCTCAGCTGTGGAATGCTATTTCCCGGATTCAGCACTCGCCATCTTAGCCCTAGGGAGGAAAGCGCCCGGCTACAACAGCTCCCTTCAACTTGGCACTGAACGGGTCAACCTCTAGTTCTATCCACAGAATCAACTCTGACAGCTGCTGTCGCTCCGCCTGTAACGTCACTGCCGGTTCAGTGTTTTCATTGGTGATTGTGATCCGGGGTCTTTCAGGACCCACCAATCCAGAAGCCGGGAAGAGAAGCTTCCCCGCATGCCGCCAGAATAGAGAGGACCTAAAAGGGGTCGGGGGCGGGGTTGGCAGACCTCAAGTATTAGGTGTCTCCAGAGGCGTGGGAAGTAGAGCTCCTCAAAACTCCGGCATCCAGCCTGCCGACTCACCCCTGCAAGGGCAGATAGCGTGGGCGTGGCCCTTATCTCGCCCTGCGGAGCGCCGGCGGGGAGAGGTTTCCGTACCTCTGCCTCCTTCTACCTCATTTTCTCTTGTCCCTATCTAGTAGATGAACTCTGGCCCCTGGGCGAAGACCTCGCTTGTCCACCAACCCATCCGCGAGCTCTGCCTTAGTTTCTTCTAAATCAGTGGGTGGCCGAGGGTGGAACGTGGAATCAGCGGGGCTTCGGGCCCAGGGTGCCTCCCAGTCTGTCTGTCAGTGTCGCCCCTTGTCTCCAAGCTTCCCAATGAGCCGGACTGTGGTCGTGCTGGGCGGAGGCATCAGCGGCTTGGCCGCCAGTTACCATTTGAGCCAAGCCCCACGTCCACCGAAGGTGAGTACTTCATCCGTGCCAGAGGTAGCCTCATTTAATACTCTTTAAATTTCCAACAAAAGCTGGGTGGATCCTGGCCGGTAGTGCGCCCAACTCCCACGCCCCGCGGCTCCAGATGGTACTGCAGTGGCTTCTTCTTGTCGCCAGGTAGTCTTGGTGGAGGGTAGCAAGCGTTTGGGAGGCTGGATCCGTTCAATCAGAGGGCCCGGTGGTGCGATTTTTGAACTTGGACCTCGGGGAATTCGGCCAGCCGGAGTTTTGGGAGCCCGCACTCTGCTCCTGGTGAGAGGCTTGTGGAATGTATAAGGAGAGGTTGCAGAGGCGGGGTTTTACTAAGGGGTTAGAGTTTGGTGGGCCAGACCCTTTGCTTAGTTTCTCCTCTTTCTGAGGATATGTGGAGAGCAGATTTCTGAGCTTGGCTTGGACTCAGAAGTGTTGCCTGTCCGGGGAGACCACCCAGCTGCCCAGAACAGGTTCCTGTATGTAGATGGTGCCCTGCACCCCCTGCCTTCTGGCCTCAGGTAACACCCCCCACGTCTTTACTGCACATCCTTTTGCTTTGCCCCTTCCTCGCAGCCCTTCCATTTCTTCATCTCCATGTCTGTCAGCCCTTCCAGCAGAAAAGGGCCAAATGAATGGAAGTAAGCCCCTGGATCTGGGAAAATAATACAGGAGGCTTCCTCTTCACTATGCCTTCCTCCACACAGGGGGCTACTCCGTCCTTCACCCCCCTTCTCCAAACCTCTGCTTTGGGCTGGGCTGAGGGAGTTGACCAAGCCCCGGGGCAAAGAACCTGATGAGACTGTGCACAGTTTTGCCCAGCGCCGTCTTGGACCTGAGGTGACACTGCTCAGAGGCCTCCAACCTCTCCCTGCCTAAATCAGCTTCAGAACCCCCCCCCCCCCGCCCCACTCAGACCTACCCTAGGGGCTCTTTTGTGTCATTTGGGATGCCCTCTTCTTGTCATACTCCACTAATCTCCAAAACTCAAATCCTTCCCTACCAAACAGGGGCAGTGGAAGCTTATTCACTGCAGCTTATTCCTTGGCCTCTCAGTCTCAGTCTTACTCTTAAGGTGGCATCTCTAGCCATGGACAGTCTCTGCCGTGGAGTGTTTGCAGGCAATAGCCGTGAGCTCAGCATCAGGTCCTGTTTTCCAAGTCTCTTCCAAGCTGAGCAGACCCATCGTTCAGTAATACTGGGGCTCCTGCTGGGAGCAGGTGAGGGACAGATTGGTTCAAAGAGTGAAGATATTAAGGACTTCCAGAGTCAGGCAAGGGGTGTTAGTTTGGTGATTCTTTTCTGCTGCTTTTTCTTCAGGGAAGAGCCCACAGCCAGACTCAGCACTTATTCGCCAGGCCCGGGCTGAGCGCTGGAGCCAATGGTCACTCCGTGGAGGGATGGAGACGTTGCCCCAGACCCTTGACACCTACCTGACTAGTAGGGGAGTCAGTGTTCTCAGAGGTCAGCCAGTATGTGGGCTCTCTCTCCAAGCAGAAGGGCACTGGAAGGTAGGGTAACTTTCAGCAGTGTAATAAACCTGTATCAATGTTTTTGTTGTTGTTGTTGTTTTTAATATTTATTTAGTTTTTTGGCGGACACACATCTTTGTTTGTATGTGGTGCTGAGGATTGAATCCAGGCCGCATGCATGCCAGGCGAGTGCGCTACCGCTTGAGCCACATCCCCAGCCCCCTGTATCAATGTTTCCATCTTTAAGTAGTTTAGCCAGGCCAAGGCTGGTAGAATTGGAATTACTCTTTTCCTTGCCTTAGAATATTTAGAGTCAGGTCTGGGGGCACACACCTGTAATCCCAGTGACTTAGGAGACTGAAGCAGGAGGATCACAAGTTCAAAGCCAGCCTGGGCAACTTAGTGAGACCCTGTCTCAAAATAAAAAGGGCTGAGGATGAGGCTCAGTGGCAGAGCACCCCTGGGCTCAATCCCCAGAATTGGGGGAGAAAATAGTTATTTATTCATGGACTATCCCAGGTTCCTAGGGGCCTTATTTGTGGACCTTCCTCCGAGACCCCTTTGATGCAAGTCTGTGGATAGAAGTTGGAATTATAGGGGCTGGGGCTGAAGCTCAGCAGTAGTGCACTTGCCTGGCATGTGTGAGGCACTAGGTTCGATTCTCAGCACCACAAACAAATACATAAATAAGATAAAGGTCTATCAACTATTAAAAATAATTTTTAAAAAGGCTAAATGTAAAAAAAAAAGAGTTGTAGTTATAAGTGGTCAGAGAAGGGGGAATATAACTTAGTGGTAGAGCACTTGCCTAGCATGGGTGAGGCCTTGGGTTCGATCCCCAGCATTGCCAAACAAAAGTAGGAAGATAAATGGTCAGAGAATCAGAGATGAGGAAGGAACAACCCAGCTTCACCTAACATTCCAGAGCAGCCACACTGGCCTCTGGCCCACTTCCTAAGGTGAGCTTTATGCAGATGATGCAATCATTCAGTGTCTTCATCCTGAGTTGGCACCCAGTCTTTCCTGCTACTAGGAAACTGAGAAGAGTACAGTAAAAATCTCACTTCATCCTTAAAGTTCTCTCAATATTGCTATGTCTCTCAAATGTTTTCATTTTCTCAGGTGTCTCTGGGGGATAGCAGCCTGGAAGCTGACCACATTATTAGTGCCATTCCAGCTTCAGGTAATGGAGTAGTCCTTTCCCTTTCCCCAACCAGCATGAAGCAATAACTGTTTCTTCCTGGGCCAGCAGGACCACATCATGCCCCTAAGCTGATCATCCCTATGAAGTCTAATCTCAAAGAGAGCTGACAAAATTGTAGTATAAATGTCTCCTGAATCAGGCCTGTTCTCCTCCAGCACTCAGCAAGCTGCTCCCTACAGAGGCAGCTCCTCTGGCTCAAGTCCTTAATACCATCACTGCTGTGTCTGTGGCTGTGGTGAACCTACAGTACCGAGGAGCTCGCCTGCCTGTCCAGGTATAGTATGGAGGGGAAAAAAAGGTGTAGCCTCAGATGGAGTTTTTCCTTCTTATTTTTTTTTTCCCTTCAGGGATTTGGACATTTAGTACCATCCTCAGAAGACCCAGGTGTCCTGGGAATCGTGTATGACTCAGTTGCTTTCCCTGAGCAGGATGGGAGCCCCCCTGGCCTCAGAGTGACTGTGAGAGCAGGACATGTTGTATAGTGGGCTTTCCAAAGGGCTCTTTTTTGCCCCATTGTAGGCAAGGCCAAGCTGGTCAGTGCCATATTCCCTTCACAGGTAATGTTAGGAGGTTCCTGGTTACAGACGCTGGAGGCTAGTGGCTGTGTTTTATCTCAGGAGCTATTCCAGCAACAGGCACAGGAAGCAGTTGCCACACAATTAGGACTGAAGGAGCCACCAAGTCACTGTTTGGTCCATCTACACAAGGTGAGTTGGGGTAAATTCCTATCAGTTCCCTATTGTAGACCTTGCATACAAGGTATATTTGTTACTGTATGTCAACCAAGGCCTGGAAAATCAATAATAAACTTTATCCTGTATCCCCTTTCCTCTTCCCAGAACTGCATTCCTCAGTATACACTAGGCCACTGGCAAAAACTGGGTAAGGTGGGAAAGCAGCTGGGCTGAGGGCTGAGGGCGAGGAAATGAGACCTGTAGCCACAAAATTCCTTTTATTCTTTCCTTCTAGAGTCAGCTATGAAATTCCTGGCTGCTCAAAGGTTGCCCTTGACTCTGGCTGGAGCCTCCTATGAGGGGGTTGCAGTCAATGACTGTATAGAGAGTGGGCGCCAGGCAGCAATCAGTGTCTTGGGCCCAGAATCTAACAGCTGATCCTCAGCTCCCACTCATGAAAATAAAAGTCACTGGATCTTAGCATGGTATGGCTATTCTGGCATCTATGGTCTTGAGGGTAGAGGGGGTTCAAGGAGACGTAAAGTGTGCCTGGGATGCAGAAAGCAGGAGCAGAAGCGAGACAAAGTCCTTTATTAGAAAATATATCAAAATCCCAGCCCCCTGAGCCAGGACCAGAAAAGGGAGCTACTCCAGCACTGGCAGAAAGTGCCCAGGGAGGGGCTTCCTTCACCAAACAGCTTCCTGGGAACCATAAATAGAATAAATATTCACAGAGGTCCCAGGAGAAGCCAGATCACTCTTGGAAGAGAGTGGTCTCCATGGAAGAGGAAGGGACTTGGGGTCCAGCCCTGCTCCTACCCCAGAGGCAGGGGACTCCCAGGAGTTGTCACATAAAAGTATGACATCAAGGATTCACAGTCATAAGCCCTGGCAGGTGACCCTAGAAAGAGGGACCTCCAGGTCTAGAGGAGCCCAGCTCCATTCTAGCAGTGAGGAAGGCCCCTGCCCCCCAACATAGCACTAGAGTTCAATTCCCCCACATCCCTCTAAGAGCAGTGAGGAGCTGAGGGTAGGGAGAATACAACCCTTCTGATTCAGTTTCATGATTAAGGTGGGCAAGGAGGAGTCAGTGTGGACCACGGCGGGCTGTATGGTTGGCAGTAGGCAGAGGGCCAGGCCTAGCTGGGGGCCGGCGCTGCAGCATCTCTTGACGGAAGGCCTGGGAAGAACCAGGTAGGTAGCGGGGACCAGGAGGAGCCCGGGGACCTCGAGGGTCAGTCCCAATGTCTGCTGTGACGTTGGTATAGAGAGGACCCAGTTCTCGAGCCAGCAGTCGGTATGTCAGTGAGTTCATCCCATCTTGAGTCCAGGAGTTCTGAGTACGGACCAGGAGGTCAAATCTAAGGGTTAGAGGTTGGATACTAAGACCCAGAAAGGAACAGCCAGGAATCTAGGGACCTTTGGGTCCTGGCTAGGAGTATGTAACCTTGAGAATTTAGTAACAATTACCAGGTAGTTTTCCCTTCCTACCTGTGGGGATTTTCCTCGTTGCCCTTATCTCCTCGATGCTTTACCATCTTATAGTGTCCCACAGATGTGGGGGGCCGAGAGATCTTCATCCCAGCCAGGCGCACCCTATGGGGAAAGTGAGGGGATCTTGGAGGATCCAGAATGAAAACAAGCTGCTGATAGGTAAACAAGAAAAGCAAAGCAAGGAAGGGACTGCGTGTTTCTATACACAAGGAACAATTATTACCAGTAAGGATTATAAAAAGTGCCTAAGTATGAGAAGGTAGGAGAAAATCAAACAGCAAAAAGGAAATACTTGAAGAGAATGTAAAGGCTGAATGTATCCAAATCTTTAGGGCCCAATGCCAGGCACCCTGGGGCCTTTAAACAATTGGCAAAGGTAGTTCTGCCCTCCTACCTTTGTTTCCTAAGTAGCTCCTAGGAGCTGTCTTTGCAGTCTGGGAAGGACAAGGAAAGAAACCATTTTGTTGAGATGACATGATTGGGTATTGCAGACCCCAAACCTTTTTTCTTTCTTTTTTTTTTTTTTTTTTTTTTTTGTATTAGGAATAGAACCCTAGGCCTTGCACATGCTAAGCACATATGCTCTACCCCCGAGCTACATCCCCAGCCCAGCAATTCTTATTTAGAATAGTGACTGAGTTACCCTCAACTCCTCTCCCTCTGCTACCATGTGTTTTAAAAAAAAAAAAAAAAAGCAGAACCAGGTAATCAGGATCTTAAGTTCCAGTTCTGACACAGAAGCAAAGGTGAAGATGGCCTGTGAAGGAACTGAAAGAATAACAGACATTTAGAATTTGTTGGGTGCTTTACACATAGAATTCACATAAAGGGCCGAGTATGGTGGTGCATGCCTGTAATCCCAGCGGCTCGGGAGGCTGAGACAGGAGGATTATGCGGGGATCTTGGAGGATCCAGAATGAAAACAAGCTGCTGATAGGTAAACAGCCAGCCTCAGCAGAAGCAAGGTGCTAAGCAACTCAGTGAGACCCTGTCTCTAAATAAAATACAAAATAGGGCTGGGGATGTGGCTCAGTGGCTGAGTGCCCCTGAGTTCAATCCCCAGTACCAAAAAAAAAGAATTCACGTAAAGATGTGATTCCAGCCAGGCACTGTGGCACACACCTGTAATCCCAGCAACTCAGGAGGCTGAGGCAGGAGGACCACACGTTCAAAGCCAGACTCAGTAACTTAGCAAAGCCCTAAACAACTAAGTGAGACCCTGTCTCCAATTTAAAAAAAAAAAAAAAAGGCCTTGTGTCAGTGGTTAAGTGCTTCTGGGTTCCATCTCTGGTACCAAAAATAAATAAATAAATAAATAGGCAAGACTAAACCACCTGTAGGCCCATTTCCAGCTCTGGAATTCCATGATAATATTTCCTACTGATATTTTCTCCTCTCAGGAATATAACTAACCAGATCTAGAAAACTGAAAGATAGAATGGGCAGTAGTATGCAAAGCCTTATGTAGGTATACTGAAAAGCAAAGGGAAAGGAATAGATTTAGTGCAGGACCAGGGAGCTAAAGTTTGGTGTTGAAAGGCTATGTTCATAGGTGGTCTTACAGGATGGGGTGAGGAGGGAAGTGGTGCATAAATCTGACCTGGTAGCTATGTCGTCATCCTCACCACCCCAGCCCCAGTATTCATTTGGGAAGCCATTCATCTTCAGGTACTGGTCAGGAGTGAGGGCTGAGACTCCTCCGAAGTACTGGGGGTACGGGAGGCTAGGGAGAAAAAGATCCTTGCATTCGACAGGTCTTCTGGGAAGACATCCCTACCCACAATTCCCTTAGCTGTCCTCTTTTCTTTGGATGGTTCCATCTCCTGCTTCCCAGCATTCTTCTATGTCCTTTACCTGTATCCAAACTTGTTCATGGCAACAGCAACATGGCGGGGTCCTCGAGGGTCACACACATAGAGATTGTGGTCATTTTCTGGCAGGAGGTCCACATCATGCAAGAACAGGCAGTCCCACTCTTCATCACGCAGTGCTTCCCGCACCCCAACATTGAGCAGTTTTGCCCTGTTAAATGTTCCATTTCCAGCCTGGAAGATAATGGAAGGGAATCAGGCTATTTCTGTAAGTAACATGAAGAAGAGGGGCTTGAGCAAAAAAGGAAAATCGAAGTAAGATACCAGACAAGGAGAAAGAAGGGAAAGGCAAACTATCTTTTTCATTTTTTTCATTTAGTCAATTCAACAATTTTTTCTTGCATTCAGTATGTGCCTGACATTTAGTTGCTGCTGTTTAGCATTTCATCCTGACAACCAATAGCAAGGTGGAACAGGTGGCATATTAGTAATCTATTGCTCTTTGCCTCCAGGTTCTACCCAAGGATTCCACTCCACATTTTAGAGGGTTAAGAATCTTTCTCAGGGCTGGGGACATGGCTCAAGTGGTAATGCGCTTGCCTGGCAAGCGCGGGGAGCTGGGTTCGATCCTCAGCACCACATAAAAATAAAATAAAGATGTTGTATCCACCAAAAACTGAAAAATAAATATTTAAAAAAATTCTCTCTCTTAAAAAAAAAAAGAATCTTGCTCAAGGTCACCCACATAAAAATGGCAGAACTAGAATTTTAGCTCAGATCTGCCCAATTTCAAATCTGCACAAGCCACTCAACAAAGGAAAAATCATAGGAGGGTACAAGACAATAGGAGTATCCTAATCAGAATAATAAGAAGTATGAGGGACTGGGTCTGTAGCCCAGTGGCAGAGCACTTGCCTAGCACAGGTGAGGCACTGGATTCGATTCTTAGCATCACATAAAAATAAACAAAATAAAGACATTCTGTCCATCTACATCTACCAAAAGAAAAAAAAATAAAAATTTTTAAAAAGAATAAGAAGTATGGGACTAAGTTTAGAAGAGAAAGGTTAGGTTCTTCTCCACATTCCAGTCTTCCCTTTTAAAATTATTCCAGGTAAGAGTGGAGTGGCATTTACTGAAGGCTTCCTTACTTGAAGGAAAGAGTAACATAGAGATTGGAGATACCTGGTGGATGACATAGATTCCATAAGCAAGCTGCTGGCGTTGCAGGAAGGGGTGCAGGTGGTAGAGCAGCAGGCGTAGGTGGTGCTCCCGGGCACGATGGGGCACAATGATGGCTGTCCGGGAGCGGGGCTCACACCCTGCTGGCCGGTACCTGCCTCCAGGTTCTACCCGAGGATTCCGCTCCACAATCTCTGCTATCGATGGTACTGGGCTAAAGGACACCGACACGGGGCCCACTGTTGGGAGGGAATGTCACATTAAGGAATTAGAGGGGCAGGGAGAAGAAAATGAGCATCAGGGCCTGGGAATACCTCTGGATCTGGAAATCTGGTTCTAGGCTCAATTCTCCCCCAGGCTCACTCAGAAATCTCACAAGCCTTGGATTTCCCCTCATCAGACAACTCTACAAAATCTGGAAGGTATTTACCTAGCCTACCTTCTTTGTAGGGCTCTATAACTTTCTCCTGCCCCACAGGATTTGAAGTTAGAGTTGAGGATGAGAGAGAACAGGAACTTCTAACCAACTAATTAAACCAGGACTCAACTTCATCTAGCCTGAGGCTGGGAGAACCCATAAATGGGAAGGCAGTGAACCAGTGGCCCAATCCAAGAACATGGTCCAAACTCTGACTTTAGAGTAGACTCTATCTCAACCTCAGCCCACCTTCAAAATAATCTGTTCTAAGTCCCACTCCATACCTGCCCAAGGCTCCCTGCCCCCACACACTGTCCTTTCCTTCACCTCCTCCTTCCCTTTGCACTCACCTAAGAGAGGAGATCTTTCAGGACAGTAGGGTAGGCCTTGAGGAGCTGAAGGACCCCCTGGAGCTACAGGGGCCCCAGGCAGATGACTGAGGTTACTGTAGACATCTCGGGGGTGAGAATAGTCAAAAGTAGGCCCCTGGTCCCGGCCAAATAGGGCACTAAGGCTCCGGAAGCCCCCTAGTGACAAGTACATCATGACGGCCAGCTGGGAACCCACAAGCAGGGCCAGTGTGCAGGGCCGCTCCAGCAGCCTCCGCAACATCCTGAGGTGAGGTCTGGGGAAGAAGAAAGAGGAGTTCTGGGAGTAGGCTAGAAAAGAGCAAGCCAGCAAGGAGATCATTGAGAGAAGAGGAATGAAGGTGATGCCAGGAACAAAAAAGAAAAGCAGAGAACAGAGTTATAGGAAGGAGCACACAAGTGTATGGTCACACAAGGAAAAGAAATAGAATGTAACCATCAACAGCCCCCACCACCTGTCACTTCCAGCCCAAGTTTCACTCTTGTCCACCTCCCCTCGAACCACTCCTACCATCTACTTTCAGTTCCCACCTCCAAGAATGTTTACATCATTCAAGTCCCATGTCCACTTCAGAAGAGTCTCTAGAGAACCCTTCTAATTTTAGAGAGCAATAGAGAGACTCACCTAGATTCAAATTGTCTTCCTCCAGATCATGGGGGCTCCAGGGGGTCCCAGGGGGGCAGAGATGTGAGGCATTATCTAAAATTGGAAATGTCACAGAGGACAGAGAAAGGCTCCATCTAACACTCCAACAGCGAATATGGGACCAACTGGAACAGAAGTGATCAAGAATAGCCAGCCACCTGCATGGGCAGAGATCAGGTAAAGCAGGTTTCCCATCAGGGGAAGTGAGGGAAAGTGGTTGGAAATGCCAAGTCTCTGGCCTTTCTCTCAGGCTACTGTGGAATTACAGTGTGATAGTGTCAGAGTTGTACTTCACTCCCTACCCCACCACACCAGCACGGACTAGTTTGGGGAGTGGGGACAGGGAAATAAATGAAGACACTGTTTTATCCCAAACCAAAAACCCGTTTAAGAAGGGAGACCGTCATGACAGAACTGTCAAAAACCCGTTTAAAGAGGCGAGACAGTAGAGACTGTGGAGTGGCCTCGGGAGAGCCCAGGACGAGGATAGAAATAGGTTCCTTCCGTTTTCATGTGCCAGGGAGCTAGCTCCGCAGGTTCAGGGAGAATGATCACCTGGGAGCTGCAAGCAAACATCCCTGGAGCGCGGCGGGGTGCACCGCGCGGATGGCATCCTTTACCTTTTCCGCCTTTCCCCAGCCCCAACAGAGGTGGAGAGCAGGGTGACTGCTGAAGTGCGGAGACAGGGAGGGCTGAAGCAGAGACTGTCGGGGTACCTAGGCGGGCTCACCTGGAGGGGCGTGGCCGGCTTTCTGCCTGGGGTTAAAACCCAGTCTTTTCCGAGCACGCCCACCCCAGCCCAAGCTCCTCTTGCTTTTGCCCTACCGTGCAAAAGGAGCCCACCCGGTCCCCGTCCACAATTCCCTCTGGAACCTTGTCCCTAGCTTGTTTCCATCCCTTACCCCAAACTTCACCCTCCCTTCCGACCGAACCTTTCTCCGAGGCCTCTGTCTCCACGTTCCCTAGCCCACATACCTGGTCTTCTGTCTACCTCGTCACCGCCACCCAGACAGCCGGGCGGGCATCTCTGCCGCCATCTTGGAAGCGGGCGCTGCGGGGCGGAGCCTCGCGTCATGGGGCGGGGCCGCCGGGCGAAGCGCAGGGTTCCAGCGGCGCGTAGCCTGGAGGCGTCTGCCGAAGTGCAGCGGGGGCGGCGCGGGTGGGTTTCTTGCTCGCGGAGAGAACCGAAGGATCCTACACCTCGCGGAGTGAGCTGGAGGATCTCAACTCCAACTCACAGTCTTCTATTGGGATTCCATTTCCCACCTCTCAGATTTGTAAAGACAGTAGCTCAACCCCTTCGTCTTTCATAGAGCCCAAAGGACTGTCTTAGAGGCCGGAGGGAATGTTTCTGGTGCAGTGACCTCACTATCCCCCCGAGGGGAGTGGGAGTGGGGGGGTAGGCTGAGCGCCTTTCCCAGTGTCGATGACACCTCTTGCGGCGTCGGGCCACTTAGTATCAAAATTGTTTCTCGCTCAGGCTTTAATGTTGCAGACTGCTGCAGCTCATTTTGTATCTCCGTGGTATCTGCAGGCCTTGAAATAGAAGCAGTGAATAAAACACTGAGTGTGGAAGAAAAGGCAGCGCCAGTTTTAATATAAAAATATGTTTCCTTAGGTATTATAGTAAAATGGACGCTACATTGATAATGCAATATGTTGCTCTTTTGGTTTCTAATGGTAAGGGACTTGAAATTACTCAGTGTCTGCCTCAAAAAGCTGATGGTGTCTTGTGCACGTGTGGCAGGGAGGAAGGGATATAAACAGTATAGGGATATAAACAGATATAAATATGATATCCCAGAAATGGCAACTCATTCACACGTGGAGATTCCGGAAAGGCTTTCCAGAAATAGTGATGGCTAATGGGAAACCTGAAGACCTTGTGTATAGTATATTCTGCTTTATATGATTCTGTTTTCACGGGCATTAATTATACAATTTAGTATAAGAACCTAATCTGTATGCAAAGACCATCCTGTCTGGTAGAGATTCTGTTAATCTCCTACTCCTTCCTCACTTATGGAAAAAAAGCAACTTTTGCCCCCACTTTCTTATTTATTTTTGTTTTCCTGATCTGTAAATGTGTCTGTTCTCTGGATTTTCTCTTGTAACGATTAGAACATTTGCCACTTCTTTTGTGATATAAACAATAAGCTCATTTTTACATGGAAATCAAAAGACTGTCTCCTTAACCAAACTTTAAACCTTTCTTCTGAGCCGTATTTTTTTTTTTTTTTTTTAAATGAGGTCATATTCCTGAGTCCCTCTTGGGCCTAGGTAGCCAGTTTTAGCAAGAATCCTGCCAAGACAGATAAGAGAGCACTGGATATCTGACAACCCTCAACTACCTTCTGTAAAAATCCTGTTATCAGTTTATCTAGAATTCCCCTATCCTTGATGTAATTTTGCTTCCATCCACTGACCTTCTCATTTTGCCTATAAATCCCCACTTGTCCGTGCTGTATTAGGATTTTGGCCTGATACCTCTATCTCTCTCTCTCTCTTCCCCTTTCTCCCTCTCTCCCTTATTGTGATAGTCTTTTTTACCTCCCCGATAACCCTAAATAGTCTTCTGCTCTAGTTTAGCAAGTGTCAGGGTAATTTTTTTTTTAACAATATAAAAGTTAAAAATATATTTTTTTTAAGATTGGGGAATTGAACTTGGATGTTCTACATCTGAACACTGGACCCCAATCACTTTAATTTACAACTTTTTGTTGTTGTTGTTGTTGTTGTTTAAGGTACCAGGGATTGAACAAACTCAGGGGCGCTTAACCACTGAGCCACATCCTCAGCCCTTTTTATTTTTGAGACAAGGCCTTACTAAATTGCTTAGAATGACTTTGAATTTGCAGTCCTTCTGCTGCAGCCTCCCAATCTGCTTGTATTCCAAGTGTGTGTCCTGCACCTGGGTACAACTTTTAATGTACAATATGAAGTCTGTAATTTCTTGAAATTTTCATTTGCTCTTGATAAGAGTTGAGTCTATACTTTCAATTTTCATCATCAGGAGGGATGCCTAATTCTTCATCTGTCCACTGGGAAGGATCTGGATATGTAAAATGACCCAGCACAGCATCTGAGTCATACCAAAAGTGCTAGAGAATCCAGAAGCAATGGTCATACCAAAGACCTCACCTGGATCACCTAGGATCTGGTCAGCTGGGGAAACTGCCTATGCCAGGGCTCAATATGTACAGCACCACCAGCATGATTTAAAAAAGAAAAGAAGAAAAGTTCAAGTTTAAAAGACTTTGGGAGCTGAGGATGTAACTCAGTGGTAGACCTTGATGTACAAAGCCATGAGTTCAATTCCCAGAACAAACAAACAAACAAAAAGCATTTAGGTTGGATGAAGTTACCTTTGAGAACTTTTAGAGACAAACAGAACTCAGTAGACTGATTGACTATGCCAAGTCTTGAAGTTAGAGGACTCCAAGATGACTCCTGGATTTTTAACTTGAACCAAAGGGTGGATAATGAATGAGGGTTTTTGCTTGTGCTAGGGAGCAAACCCAAGGACTTACATGCTGGGCAAGTACTCTACCACTGAGTTGCATTCCTAGTTCTGTGGTGTCATTTAATGAGCAAAACTTAGGGGGAACATATTTGGGGAAAGGGCAAAGATGATGAATTTTGGACTTAACAAGTTTGAGGTGACTATAAAGGGTGAAAATGAAATAATGCTGGATTTGAATACAACACCAGCTTTGAAATACTTTGGTGGTATGACTAAACAATATCCTCTCTAGGTTTCATTTGTAAAATAAACTTTTTTTCTTAGTTGTATATAGGCACAATACCTTTTATTTTATGAATTTATTTTTATGTGGTGCTGAGGATCGAACCTAGGGTCTCGCACATACTATTCGAGTGCTCTACCACTGAGCTAAAACCCCAGCCCAAAATAAACTCTATCTTAAGAGATTTTGGTATAATAGAACCATGGAAAAGTGCCAGCAAGCAGCAGATATTCAACGCATCTGAAATTTGAGCACAAAATAGGAGCCAAGTAAAAGCCCTGATTTTTTAAAGGAGCTCACTATAGCAGAAAGGACAGACTTACACAGCTCTCTGAAGTGTGGTTCTCTCAGAGGATCCTTTTCTGAGCCTCTGCCCCACCTTGGTGTTTTGTTCTTGTACTTTCTTTTTTTTTTAATATTTATTTATTTATTTATTTTTTAGTTTTCGGTGGACACAACACCTTTATTTTATTTTTATGTGGTGCTGAGGATCGAACCCAGCGCCCCAAGCATGCCAGGCGAGCGCGCTACCACTTGAGCCACATCCCCAGCCCTTGTTCTTGTACTTTCTATCTCCCTCTGTATCTGTCTTCTCAAAAGCCTTCACCCTAGCCACACCCTGAACTTAGTCATCATCTATAACTTCTACATTTCTGAAAACTCAAGTTGGAATATGTTGGTTTCCACCACAACATCCTGTCTTTCTATATTCTGATTAAACCCTTGGTCCCCTAGTGGTCCAGTCATGATACTTAACACAGAAGAAACATATTTTAGAAATCAAACTAATAATAAGCTGTAAACTTATTTATACTGGGTATGGTGGCACACACCTGTAATCTGAGTGACTAAGAAGGATGGTGAGTTCAAAGCCAGCCTCAGCAATTTAGTGAGGACCTAAGCAACTCAGCAAAACCATTTCTCTAAATAAAATTTAAAAGGGGCTGGGGATGTGGCTCAGTGGTTAAGCACCCCCTGGGTCAGTAAGTAAGTAAGTAAGTAAATAAATAAACTACTAAAATTATTTAAATCTTGATTTCCTTTTTCAAATAAACATTACAGGCAGGGGGAGGGGTGGAGTGGGAGCATATTCCAAGTGTAGTCCAGTGACACTTAAATCATTTCTCCTATTCAACATTTTTCACCTGGATAAGCTTTTCCCCAAACCTATCTCTTCCACCCTCACTTAGTCCCACACAATTTTTATCTTCCAGCTTCATGTCTGGAAGATAAAAACTTATTATAAAAACTTATTTCACTTTGATTTTGCATAACAGAAAGGCTCTGGAGCTGACCTAGCAAACAAATTCTTTCTCCCAATCCTCTATCCTATGGGACTCCATGGGGGTTCTTGGAACCTTACAGCTTATTCTGGAAAGAGAGGCAGAAATGGCTTCCAGGAACACAACTGTGACCCTATCCTGTGCTGGGTGCCCCTCCTCTAACACATCACCTACAGACAGGTCTGGAACTTTTGCCCTACCTGTCTCAGCCACAGATTGATTGTTTATAGTACTAAGGATTTAGCCCAAGGGCACTCTACTATTGAGCTACATTCCCAGCCCTGTTTTTTAATTTGTATTTCAAGACAAGAGTCCCATTAAGTTGCCTAGGCTGACCTTAAATTTGGGATCCCCTGCCTCCAGCCTCCAAAGTCATTGGGATTACATTTGTGTATGTTTACTCATTTTGTGAACTCTCTGAGGATGGGGACCATGTTTTCTTTTTTTTTTTTTTTTAAGAGAGAGAGATAATTTTTAATATTTATTTTTTAGTTCTCGGCGGACACAACATCTTTGTTTGTATGTGGTGCTGAGAATCGAACCTGGGCCGCACGCATGCCAGGCGAGCGCGATACCGCTTGAGCCACATCCCCAGCCCCATGTTTTCTTTTTAATGTCCCCTGAAAGTAGCCCAGAACTTTTGGCAAAAATTCTACAAAAAGCCTATTTTAGATCAGATCTAGACAGTTCATTGGTATTTTTTTTTTTTAAAGAGAGAGTGAGAGAGGGAGAGAGAGAGAAGAGAGAGAGAATTTTAATATTTATTTATTTTATTTTTTTTTATTTTTATCGGCGGACACAACATCTTTGTTTGTATGTGGTGCTGAGGATCGAACCGGGCCGCACGCACGCCAGGCGAGCACGCTACCGCTTGAGCCACATCCCCAGCCCCATGTTTTCTTTTTAATGTCCCCTGAAAGTAGCCCAGAACTTTTGGCAAAAATTCTACAAAAAGCCTATTTTAGATCAGATCTAGACAGTTCATTGGTATTTTCTCATGCTAATGCAGGATTGGAAGGGAGGACGGGGGAAAAAAGATTCAAGGGAAAGAGAATCAGCATGTATTGGTCACTACTAGAAGCCAAATGCATTGATTGCTAAGCATTTACATTGTTCAACCTCTCCATAAGGCAGGTAGAAGCATACCCATTATACAAATAAGGAGAGCAAGGTTCATGGAGATCAAGTGACTCAAGATCACATCAGTACATATAAGTAGCAAGGTTTGGATTCAGCTTGACTCCAAAATTCTGTGTCTTTTCCAAATGCTGTGAGAGCATGATTACAATGGTTTACAATCCAATGGTTTATTTATTGAAGAAACAAATGGGATGAACAATTAAGTCAATCAATATATTTTACTTTCCAGGGCAGTTTTTAAAAGATTTTCAGCCCTCTAATGCTCATTTGTACCTACATTATGTGAGAAATAGAAAGTCCCAGTGGTCCATTTTCAGAAAATAGCCTTAATTGGATTAAATTGTAGCCATTTTAATTATAGTCCTTCCCTTTGCTGCCCTAATCGGAAAATTAGCCAATCATATAGATTGTATCCCGAGCTCCTCCAACTGGGGCAAAGTGTAGGGCTGCATTAGTAGGCAGACTACCCACCCAGGTATAGCTAGCTAGCCAGGTTCCAGTAGCACATCCTCCTGGCAGAAATAAAGTTTGCTTTGCCCACCCACTTTTAAGCACTTGTCTGATTTCTTTTGGCACCTAGGTATTTCTAACAATTATCAAAAGAGTATACTGGTATATCTCTATGAAGTTGGATGTATATGTGTAATGTGTGTCACTGTTTGTGTTTGCAGGGGGCCCTGTTGCTGGATGACCAGAAGATCATAAGGGATGCTTACATCTTCTTTCTCCCCTCCCTTTTCTTCCCAAGGCTACTTAAGTACTCTGGGCCTGTCCCCATATAAGGTCCTGTCTGGGGAAACTTCAGTGTTGTTGCTCCCCCACCTCCCCTGACCCCCCTCTTTCTGAGCATTTTTAGAACTGGTGGTTTCCTCCAGCTGTCAGCTGGTTACTCTTGCTGCCAATGATTTTGGCTCCTCCCCAGCAACAGTCAGTGGGGAAGGTATTCAATTGGCTCAGAAGCATCCTCTTAGCCAATAAAATGTTAAGACACTGAAATCAATTTTCTTGCCCCTTCCTCCCCCACAAACCCTGACCAATGAGATTCTGGTTTTGTCACTTAACTGTCAATCTGGTATTTTAAAAAACAAAATACTGTAATACTGAATGAAGATGAAAGAAGTGGAACTAGAGATGGAGTAGAAGTATAAATGCCCATTCCACAGACCCCTCCGGAAAGTCTGGCTCTCTCACATCCAACACAAAAATAGTAGTTGGACAAATTCCCAAATTTCCTCTCTTGTAACCACAGAAGCTGAGAATCTTGGGGGCAGGAGTTGTTTAAAGAAATTGAACCAACTCAGTTCTTGCTTCAATCTCCTTCTCTGCCTCAGACTCTCATGTGTAACACTTGGCACCTCATAACAGGGTTGTCCAAACTCTGCTTGAACTTCTCTAGGGACAGGGCACATACTTCCTTGTCAGTCACTGCCTCTTTTTCCAGCTCATTATTCCCTCTTTTCACTTTTAAGACCATACACTTGAAAAGTTCCAATGCCTTCTTTCTTCCTGTTATTCCTGGTTTTGCTCCTTCCTATATACCACACCTTAGCTAGCTCAGACCCATGAAGGCACTAAGTAGAGACTGGCACTTCCAGGGAGGGGTATGCCCCACACCCCTATCAACAATTTATTAGCCCCCTGACTTCAGGATATCAGGTGGACCCTATAACCTGGGTCTGGGGGGATAGTATGGAGAAGGTCATTCCAGAATGGGGTCAGGCCTTGCCTGATATTAAGGGAGGGAACACCCTTCACTTCTCTTTGAAAAGCTAGTTCTCTCTGTTCCTGTTTCACTCTATGCTCCCAACCACCTACTCACATAATTATAGAAGTAAACTCCCAAGTTCAGTTCAGTCCCTTCTGGAAAACTTTTTTTTTTTTTGGCAGTTATTGGGGATTGAACCCAGAGGCAGTCTGCCAATGAGCTGCATCCCCAGCTCTCCCCACTTTATTTTTCAAATTTTATTTTAAGACAGGGCCTCACTAAATTGCCCAGGCTGGCCTTGAATTTGCAATCCTGTCTCAGCCTCTGAGTCACTGGGATTACAGGTGTGCACCACCACCCCTAGCTGGAAAATATTTCTGTATGCCAGTAAGAACCCTACCCATTGAGCAGAGGGTTTCTTTTATTTTATAGTCCTGGCAATTGAACCCAGGGGTACTCTACCACTGAGTTACATTGGCAGAAGTTTTCTTAAAATAACATATATGAAAGTGATTTACAAAGTTTGAATTGCAAAGAGCATTAAAGAAAGGTGAGCCAGGTGCAATTGGTGCACACCAATAATCCCAGTAATTTAGGAAGCTGAGGCAGGAAGATCACAATTTCAAGACCAGGCTCAGCAATTTAGCGACACCCTCTCAAAAAATAAAAAGGGGTAGGGTCATAGGTCAGTAATAAAGAGCTTCAGGGTTCACCGTGTGTGTGTGTGTGTGTGTGTGTGTGTGTGTGTGTGTGTGTGAGAGAGAGAGAGAGAGAGAGAGAGAGAGAGGGAGGGAGGGGGGAGGGGGAAAGAGAGAGAAAATCGCCATCTATCCGAGCTGGTGACCTATGCTGGGTTCACAAAATCTGACTATTCCAATAACTTAAGAAAATGGTAAAGAAAGCACGCAAACACACAGAAGTACCTTTTCAAAATTCGGGGATGGCTCTGTGACCTTAGGGGTTTGTAGAAAGAGAGCCACTGGAATTCCTTATTCTTATATAGAGGACACACAAGGGGATGTTCCATGGAACATTCTAAACCAAAAAGGGCAAAGGGGTAGGAACCGGTGGGTGACGCCCATTCCTAGAGCCACACCTTCCTTGTCCAAGCAGAGGTAAAGCTCAATGTATTGCGGGGTGCAATAACTGTTCAGTACCCCTTTACTCAGGACTTAAAGGTGTGCACATAACTTCTGTCCAGAGTGGCTCCCAACAAGAGAGAGAAAGAAAGCCCTTCTCCTCAGGCTCACCCTTCATACCCCTATAGCCCATGAAGTCCAAAGCTCAGTCTTTGCACAGTTTATTTTGTCCTTATCTTATAGTCCCTTGGTTGGACCCATTTGTTTCTCTTGTGGAAGTCTAACACCCAACCTTCTCCCCAGGATGCAATGTGGGCTCCTTTAGTACACAGTCATATATTGTTCACGCTGTACTTCACATCCATTTACCACAGGGCTCTGCTCAGTGTACCGTGAGCTCAAAGTATGAAGGTCCGTGAACATATTATTGGTGATCCAATTTTGTTAGCTAGATGAAACAATTGAAGATCTCTCTGATCTTGATCTATCCTGTTCCTACCTCCTCATGCTTGACTGGTACCAGAGGAAGCACCAGGGCATTCAAGCACAGTAGTGTGACATGTTTGCTGGAGAGAAAAATGTGGGTGGCCATTTTCCCATGGCTGCAGTGGGAGCAGACACTGTGCTGGATGGTACAAAGCACAGGGCATTGTGTAAGGCTCTGCCTAGTACTGAAGTTGATTAGCAAAGCCCAGCACCAGTGAGCACAGCACACACAACTTCTACAACCTCCATGACCAGCCTCAATCCCATAGTCCCAGCTCTGTATCCCAAGCCATGTTTGGCAGCCCAGTAAGGGCTATTATGGCAGAGTGATGTGTCTTTGGTTCCCTCATTTTCCCTCCCCTCTCACCTCAGGGTATTCTTAATCAATAATTCTTCCCTTTCCTTCACATTCAATCCTTTCCCTGACCCTTAGCTTCTAACACTCAACACTCCAAATTTTTACAGGGCCCACTTGCTATACTTGTTCATCCCTGTCCCATGCATGATATGCACAGGACTACCCAGGTTCTTTCTCAAGCAAAATTGCCTGCTTAGGCAGGAAAGTAGGGCTGCTCTTGCTCCCTCCTGCTATGCAAATACTCTGCCACTACTGAACACCTGGCACCCCTCACCTCAAATCCTTTTTCACGCTATTCTTTTTGCCTTGGTGCCTACCCCTACTGCATTATTATTTTCATACTGAAGATTGAACCTAGGGGCACTTTTCCACTGAGCTATATTCCCAGCCCTTTTTATTTTTTATATTGAGAAAAGGTCTTGCTAGGTTGCTTGCAATCCTCCTGCCTCAGCCTTCCAAATCACTGGGATTACAGACTTGTACCACCACACCTGACTCCTACCCAATTATTTTTGTTCCTCATACTGAATTCCATTATTTTGGGAGGGAGTGGGAGTACTGGGGAATTAACCCAGGAGTATGTTACCACTGAGCTATATCCCCCAGTCCTTTTTATTTTTTGTAACAAAAAAATTGGTTGAACACATTTGGTTAAAGTCTCACTAGATTGCTGAAGCTGGTCTCAAATTCATGATCCTCCTGCCTCAGCCTCGTGAGTTTCTGTGATTACAGGCATACACCACTGTGCCTGGCCTGAATTCTCTTCTAACTTCACATCTTCAAAGAAGACTGCTGGGTTTATATTATTTGATTCTGGGGACCCAGTCTCACTGAGTAGTCATGAGGGTAACTTCTCACATTGCTGTAGCCTTTACTATTTGAAAATATTTAAACATTTGCTCCTGGAACAAGTATTATCTGGGAACAAGTACTATTAGTTCCATTCCATAAATGAGTAATCTAAAGTTCTGTATCAGTGACTTATCCAACACCATCCAGTTAATAAGGTACTAAACTCTAGCTCAAATTCAGATCCATCAGCTCCTGCTTCAGGACTCTCTCTATTAAAAGAGTCCTCCCTGACTTGACCCCCTCAACTATTATTGCTACTATTAAACACCTGTTTTGTGTTGATGTAGTTAGTTGATCTTATTTTTGCACCTTCATGTTCTCATTGCCAAATGCTTTTGTGTGTGTGTATGTGGTACTGGGAGATTGAACCCAAGACCTGGGGCATACAGACAAGTGCTCTACCACACATGCACTTGCCAAGTGTTTCCTGTGAATGAAGCACCACAGGAGTAGGGACAGAATGTCTTTTCTCTGATAGTCCCTTGGAATCCAGGATTGGGTTCTGCCAACCAAAGGAACTATGCTTGCGGGTGAGGGTAGCCACCATTGATGCAGATCTTTGCCACCTTTAAGCACTCTGCAGACCTTGTAGAGGGTGGATGTGAACAGAAAGGTGATAATAACTAACAGCAGCTGCCATTTGTTGAGCACTTACCAAGTGCTAGGCATTATGCTAGTTATTTATTTACATTATTTAATCCTTACTACACATTTCTAAGGGAGGTATTATTACTGGCAAATGAATAAAACTAATGTTTAGAGACATGGAGCCAAGGCACAACCCACATCTGTCTGACTCCAAAAGGAGTACATAAATAGCAGAATTCAATTTATATTTTAGAAACTTAATAAACCCTCACTCCTTAAAAGTCCAACCTACTCTTGATTCTTCCTTTCCCAGCAAATAAAATTCAGGGAGAGGAAAGCAAGGCAGGTTATACCTCAATGTAAATACACAGACTTACACACACACACACACACACACACACACACACAACACACAAACAATCATTCATGCTTATCACTGCCACCCTCAAGTTCCTAGCCAGGGTGAGGGCTATGAGGGGTGGGGGTCAATTTCCCCAGGACCAGAGTCCTCCCCTTCCCTGGTGCTAAATAAAAGTGAATAAATACTAAATAAATACAACTTGGGCCCAGGGCCCATCCTGCCTTCCCCCTCCCTCCCATGACCTGCAGGGCTGAGGGAGCAGTTTAGATAGGGGACTATCTCCTAGTCCCTTCCATCCACAAATTCATCACTGCCTCCCAGGGCAGGAAACCAGGGCAGGGCCAGCCTGCACATTAGGGCAGAGAGGAGAAGCAGGTTCACCCCCATAGCCCCTTCCCACTGTGTCTTAGCAAGAGGCAGCTGCAGAAGCCCCCTCATTCTTCCAGCTGAGTCTGAGGCCCCGGTGCCCAGAGTGGGCAGCCGGGATGGTGAGGTTATTTCCTGCCTGCCCAGGAGCGCCGCCGAAGGATCTCCAGAATCTGTGCCCGGCGATGTAGCCAGTCCTGGGGAGGGGGGCGCGGTGTTGAAGGGGCTGGCCGGGGCACGAAGAAGCTGTATCGGAGGCGTGCATTCTGTGGGTTGCCAGCCACCAGAACTTGCAGCATCAAGGGCTGGGTCAGTGGCCCATGGCCTGACAGTGTCTCTGAGGCCGCAGTGGCCCCACTGTATCGCAAGCTGACTGCGCCAGGCAATACCACATCTGTGGGGGAGGGCATCAGTGTGTATTCACCATTGAGGGCATAGGAGCCATCTGGAAGCTTCAGGGCCAGGTAGATGCTCCGAAGGCCAGGGGCTCCCTGCTGCCGGACAAGGATATGGGTGGCCCCTGCAGGGATAGTGACCACATTGTTGTATCCGTACCTGTGTGGAGAAAAGAGATAGAGAACTCAGCATTTTCTAAATTTTCTCAGTCTTCTGAGGTGTGTTTGTCCGATTGTATGTGAGTAGAGGGTCATCTCCTCAAACCTACATGAACTGTTGCAGATCAGATCTACATGCAAACGTTCCCTCCTAACCATATACCTGGACAGGAACACCCACTACTCTCTTTTTTTTTTTTTTCGGGGGGGATGGATTGAATCCAGGGATGCTCTACTATTGAACTATATCCTTTTTAATTTTTATTTTGAGGCATGGGCTTGCTAAATTGCTGAGGCTCGCCTTAAACTTGCCATGTCCCTGCCTCAGCTCCCCAAGTAGATGGATTACAGGTAGATGCCACCACATCCAGCTATACCCACTATTCTCTTATTCAGGTGCCTCCTAGTGCCCCCCATACACACTTTTTGATGCCTGTCCAGTTCCTACTCTCCAGCCTAGACTCAATTTATAGTCACTCCCAAGGAAGTCATCCTTGATGCCCATAAGGGCTCTCACAGCACCCTGTGCCACTCTCTGTGGAACATGTGAGTCATGGCATCATAACTGCCTACTCATCGGTCTCCCCACTAGACTGCAGAAACAGTGTTGAGTTCACTTCTGTATCCCCAGAACAGCATCCATAAAGGTAGAGGGCAAAAAACAAATGGTGAAGGAACCTGAATTTTCTGAAAGAGCCTGACAGCTTGCTGCAGCTGGAACCATCCCCACCGCACACCATGCACTTGTCAAACTTCTTTTTGGAACCAATGATGCGGTCACAGCCAGCATGGATGCAGCGCCCCTGGACACAGACTGAGGAGCTATCTGGGGAACAAGGGGTTCCGTCTACCACCTGAAGAAAAGAGAAGAAACAATATAATGGGTTCTTCCTAAGTGAGAAGAGGTTGATAAGCCAAATACAACCCAGGTCCCAACAGGAAAGAGGTGTCAGAGAAGCTGAGAGAGGTAGGGGATGTGAATGGTATGTAGGATGAGTCCCAGCCACTGTATGGGATGATAATCATAACAACTGATATAAAAGCCACCATTTTCAGAGCTCTGACTATGAGTCAGGCAGTGTGCTAAATTAAATGCTCTACAAGCATGAACACAAGCAGGGCTCAGTGGTGCACACTTGGAATCCCAGCAACTCGGGCAGCTGAGGCAGGGAGGATCACAAGTTCAAGGCCAGCCTGGGAAACTCAATGAAACCCTGTCTCAAAATAAATAATAAAAATTACTAGAGATGTAGCTCAGTGGAAGAGCACACCTGGGTTTCATCCCAAGTACTACAAAAGTTTCAAAAAGAAAAAAAAAAAAATATATATATATATATATATATAAATCTCAAATCAAATTTCACAACTGTTATTTGAGGTTTTTAGATATGGAACATTAAGGTTTATAAAGAGCAAAGAACTTGCCTAAAATTTACAGATATAGCAAGCAAAGGAACCAAGACTCCCAATTTTTGGTCCGTCAGAGACCCACTCACAACTCATGAATCTGATGGTACTGTCTTCATATGGACACTAGAGGGCAGCCAAACCACAGAAATTCTCCACAGATTGGGCAAAGAGAGGGAGCCAAATACTACTAGGGTTTGTTTTCTCTTCCACTTTCAACACATTGATCGCCCTATTACACTGAGGGAGTGCAGGAACATCAGGCACTTCCAGAAGCCTGTCCATTGAAGGACTGGTTTCCATTAGTCTAATGAAGCCACCACTGTAATATGACAGAGGAACCCATAGAAAGGAGGGTTGAGGAGTTGCCCCAAAGATCCCACACTTCCATTCTCACCAAATGCAGAAAGACAGAGAGAGGGAAAGAAGCAGGGAAATGGGGACCGCCTAGAGCAGCCATCTGCAAACTGTTTTCTCAATACCCTTGGACAGATAAGTCTGAGTAGACCCATGGGCTGGCATGGTGTGGCTATGCCAGCGATGGTGCAATTTTGGAAAAACTTTGCCATCAGAATGCAGAAGGATCACTGGGGAATATGTGAACATGAACAGGGCGTAGGGGTGCCTGTCCCTTACCCGTGGGTCCAGCACATAGTAGTAGCCCAGTGCCTGGGCTTGGCAGGTGAGTTTACATTGGTCCCGCGGGGCCACACCTGTGTAGCGAGGGACCCAGTCCATGGGTCCTGGGAAGCTCTTGAAGAGGTCAGTGCGGTGGTTGTAGGCAGCACACTGCTCTTCACGGAAGGTCAATGCTAAGGGGTGAAATGGACAGTCAGATCCTCTCCCTCCTCACATTATCCCCAAAACTCCTCTACCAGAACCTCCTTCCACCCCCACCCCTGTACCAGGTATTGAACCCAGGAGCTCTTAACCACTGAGCCACATCCCCAGTCTTTTTATTTTTTATTTTGAGTTAGGGTCTCACTAAGTTGCTTAGGGTCTTACTAAGTTGCTGAGACTGGCTTTGAACTCATGATCTCCCTGCCTCAGCCTCCCAAGCTGCTGGGATTGAAAGTGTGTGTCACCGTGCCTGATGGTTCCACTTAGCACTTTAAACTGCATGGCACTTCTTTTCCCCATAGACTGAGAGGGGTAGTTCCTTTATAGTGCAAAGTCACTCCCCCAAGCAGCTGGGGCAATCAACACCTCTTGGGACAGTCCTTCCTACTCTTTACCATCCTTTCCCAAGAGCTCCCCTCCCTCCCATTCCTCACCTGAGCCAGTTGGGCAGTTTTCAGTGTTGCAGGAGCGGAAGCGGGTGCGGCGGCCCTCACAGTACTTGCCACCATTCCGGGGGACGGGCCTCGTGCAGTCCCGGTAAGAGAACTGGACACCACCCCCACAGCTCCGAGAGCAGTCACCCCAAGGTCCCCAGGGACCCCAACCACCAGCCTGTGGAACCTAAAGAAGAACAGAATGGAAAGATAGGATAAGGATACTCTCTTATGGACTGAGGGCTAGTCCCCACTGGCCCAGGTCCTTTATCCAACTCCTGCCCTAGAGTCTCACATTGAAGTCCTTGAGTTGGTCCGTATGGAGGCAGCGGCCACCCATGCAAGCCTGTGAAGGCCCACAGGGGGTGCCATCAGCCCAGGGCGAGTGCTTGGTCTGGCACATAGCGTGGCCATTGAGGTGGCCAGAGCACCAGAGGGCAGCACAGGGTGGTGGCAGCTGGGGACAATGGTGTGAGTCAGGACCGAAGGTCAGCTGGCACTGGCGATCAGCATCATAGTCCTTGCCAGGAAAAGTCACAGGCAGGTTCAGTGGAGCCTCTGGCTTGTCTAAGAGACAGTGTCCTGGAAAGGGGGTTGAGGCACAAAGTCAGCAAGGGACTGAGAAGAGAATTCAGGATTGCCAGCTGAAAGCTTATTCTCCCTGGGTTGAGGGATCCTAGGGGGAAAAAAAAAATCCTGACTCTGAAAGAGGCTTTAAATTGCAGCTATGCCTGTAATCCCATTGCTGAGGTAGGAGTATCACAAATTTGAGGCCAGCCTCAGCAATTCAGTGAAGCTGTAAGCAATTTAGTGAGACCCTGTTTCAAAATAAAAAAAAATAAAAAGCACTAGAGGGCTGGGGTTATAGCTTAGTTGGTAGAGCATTTGCCTTGCATGTGTGAGGAACTGGGTTCGATCCTCAGCACTACATAAAAACAAATAAATAAATTTTTTTTAAAAAAAGCACTAAGAATATAGCTCAGTAGTAAAGTGAGTGCCTTGGGTTCAATCCCCAGTACTAAAAAAATAAAATAAATAGCAGTTAAGCTTTATTGAATGCTTATTATCCAATGAGGATTGTCTAAATGCTTGACCTATCACATTTAATCAGCACTATCACATTTAATCATGGCAAATACCTATAAGGTAGTCACCATTATTATACCATTTTATACATTAGATACAAACATGGAGAAGTGAAGGGATTTACAGTCTTGCATCTGCATACAACTAAAGAAGAAGGATAGGATAGAAATCTAAAGCACAGTTGTTCCACCTTTTTTTTTTTTTTTTTTGGTAGTGAGGATTGAACCCAGGAGACCTTTACCTCTGAGCCACATTTATCCTGAGGATGGCCTCAAACTTGTGATCCTCCTGTCTCAGCCTTCCTAGTAGCTGGGATTACTGGCATAAGCCACCATGCCCAGCTTCCCACCTGTTCTTAACTACCATGGGATTCTAGAGTCTGCTTCTTATCAACCAACCTCTGCCTAGTGACAGTCAGCCTGCTGTTCTGGAACATTTCATTCAGAGACAAGGTAATCACTTCCTTCAACAACTAGCCCATTCCAGTGTAGGACAGTTCTAGCCCTTAGGTCAGGTTCCAATTCTGTTGATCCAAAATTTGCCTTCTCTAGTTGTGCTATTTATTCTCAAAGGAAGTAGGAACCATACAAAGACAGCAGCATTTCTCACCCCATTCCACACTGCAGAGGAAGTATAGGGGAGTCAATGTGGCCTATGGGAAATGTAGTGGAAGTGAGAGTCCAGTGGGGGCAGAAATTGAATCCTACACAGGGAAAGATGAGTGTCACTTCTTACCATATCCATTGTCCAGGAATTCAGTGATGAAGCTGGCACTGCAGGGGGACCAGGGCTCCTCAGGATCCACATGAGCCATCACAGGAGCCATGACATGGCGGGAGGTGCTCCCATGCCCATTCGAACTGACACATTGCTTGGAGTTGTCATGGAGCATGCTGAAGACATGGCCTGTAAGGGCAGAGGTCCTGCTAGTGACTAAGGGTTCCTTGAGCCCTCAGGAAGCTCCATTATTAATCTAGTTGCAGCTGTGGACGATCAGATCCATTTCCTAACCGATCCTGCCCCCAAGCCCTTCCTGGTGCTCTTTGAGCTCCTCAACGTAGAACCACCATTGCTCCATCTCCCCTTCTCCAAAGGAAAGACCCTTCCCTACTCATTTTTCATTCTAGCCAACCTCCCTTCCCTCACTTACTCCCCTCTAAACAAACATACATACATACACACACATAGCACTTTATAGCAGGAATCCATATACTATCTTATTTGAATAGGAAAATCTATTTGTCTACATCCAGAGCTGAACCTAGGCCTGGGAGGAGGAAGGAACACCTTAGGACTCTTGTTTGTACTCTCATGAGCTCACTGTTCCCTTAGTTAGGGGGATACTGCTCCCCAGATACTGCTGCTATCCATCCCAGGTGCCCCATGGCCCCACTCCCACCTTACCTAGTTCATGAGCAGCGGTGAAGGCTGACTGGAGTCCATCATCCTCCACGACAGCACAGCTCCGAGCAGGGTCACACACAGTACCCACATCAGCCATACCCAGAGTGTCACAAGTGGAGACTCCACACAGGTCCTGTGGAGAGGGATCATAGAAGATGCATGGGGGGTGAAGACACTTGGATCTGTTAGTCTGGATCCCAGATTAGTGGAGACCTGAGCACTGGGTACCCAGTACTGTCAAGGCCCAGGTAGCCACACATGGCCGCCTGGCCAGGGCCAGGCATCCTGCTGTCCCACTCTGGGAGCACTGTTTCCAACACCATCTATTTAGAGGTGCTTCTTGGTGTTTTTGGCACCTGGCCTGTGGAGCTGAGTGGAGCCTCACCTGGCGGGTGAACAGAATGGCTGTATCGAAGTGGTCAGGGTCTGAGTCGTCAGGGGTGTTGAGGCCACGCTGCCAGGCACAGAAGCTTCGTAGGGTCTGGGCAGCACTTGGCCCCACTTGGGGCCCCTCTTCACCGGACCCCAGAATTACTAGCCGAGTCACCACCAAACTGACAGGGTTGCGGATGCTTGGGTGCTTGAAGGCCTTGGCTGCTGCTGCCATAACTGTCAACAGGTAGCGCTTTATCCCTGCACCATGAAAGGCTGCCATCTTGTCATCTGCCACCACCAGGGTCTCTACAAATCTACTCAGTGAAGCAAAGCGCTGTAGAGAAAAAAGGGAGAGGAGGATCCTGAAATGGCCTCTGAGACCCATGATCACTCCCCTCATCACTTCCTGGGTCTGAAACTCAGCACAGCCCATTGGGCCCCACATACCCCATAGATTCCTGACGGGTCTGGGCTGGGCCTTCCCCCCATCCCAAATTCTAGGGCTTTTGGGGTAATGCTGAGGACCCAGCTGTTGGTTCTGAGAAGGAAAGAAGGGGATGCCATGTCCTGGAACTGTGGGCCCCAGAAGTGAAAAGCAACTGGAATGCCTCCAGGAGGTGTTTTGGGGTACCCAGGCCTGAGTGCGGCTGGGGCCTGTGGGACTAGGGCTAGAGGGCTGGGCTGCAACGTGTCTGCCCTGTGTGGTTGGAGGAACAATTCAGTCAGCAGCTAGGGCCAGGGCCAGATCTCAGCGTGGCGGGTGTGGAGGGAGCGTCTGGTCTGGATTAAAGCTAGAGAGGGAGGAGGAAGGAAGGGAAGAAGGGGGAGACAGGAGTGGGAGGGAGGAAAGGATGGAGCCTCAGGCAGCCTCAGTCAGTCCACAGTGTGGGAAGGGGATTGACCAGAGGAGGTATTGGGATGCCTTTCCTCCCCTGCCCACTCTTGTCCTAGTTTGCAGTTTGCCAGAACAAATTTCAAGGCAGCATCAGAAGCCAGAGGCCAATCCCTTGGGACTCAAACCTCACTCCTTTAGCTGAGTGTGGGGGTGAAAAATCACTGAGGCAGAGAAAAGAGCCAAGGCCATGGGGGCTGTTAGGAGGGCTTTATTGCTGGGGACTGTGCCAGTAGGAGATGCCAAAGCCAAGCAGGGGTATGGGGGTGGGATAAGGGAAAGCAGCCATTCCCAGCCTAGAGTATCTGACCCACCTCCAGGAATACTTGGAGTGGATCAGTGGTCTGGCTAGAAGAAGGGTTGGGGGGTGGGGGAGAGAGAGAGAGAGAGAGAGAGAGAGAGAGAGAGAGAGAGAGAGAGAGAGAGAGAGGACCCTTCCCAAGACAGGAGGCCAGTGGAGAGAGGAAAGGCAGACAGACAGAAGGAAGGGAAGCAGCATGGCCAGAAGTAGAAGTGGGTGGAGAGAGGGTGAATAGGGGTCAGTAGGACAGACATGGAGGAAGGACACTGCAGGATACAGACTCCAGGGTTGCCTACCTTGGCTCTTCGAGGGCTGGGGCTGGGGCTCCCAGGAGGAGCCTTGACGTTGCACATGGGACCCTGGCTGCTGTCAGGACTCTTGCGGCGCAGGATGTGAGCCCCAGGTCCCCCGGCAGAGTTAAGGGTGCCTCCCTCCAGAGGCTGGAGGTGGAGCTCAGCCCCCTGGTACTGCAACACTCCTAATAGCGCTCCCCCGTCCCAATGCAGAGATGCCACCGACTCTGGATCTCCGTTGATGGTGCCAGTCAGGTAGGTGCCGGGCTCTGCCCCATCCAGCAGTTCAGGTGCCTGGCCCAGGTACTGCACTGTCAGCCCCTCAACCTGCACACCAGGGTCCTGCTCCAACTCCAGTAGCAGTGTCTCCCCAAAAGCCAGCAAGCGGTACAACAATCTGGCGGGGGCCCCTGAGCCAGGCAGAACGCTGCCGTTAAGCTTCTCAGGAAACACGATCTCCTCCTCCCGGGGGAGGGGGCTGGCCGGCCAGGCTGAGGGCAGGAGGGAGGCCAGCAGCAGCAGCAGCAGCCACAGCAGCCCAGAGAGGGGCACAGTGGGGAGCAGCAGGCGGGGTTGGATTCCCCACAGCCAGCACCCCGCCAAGCCCCTCCCGGGATGTGAGCTGGTCCGGGACATGGCACGGGCGCTGCAGCTGGGAGGAACTGAGGCCATCTGGAGCATGAAGTCCTCCACACTCTAGCTGTGGAAAGCTCCTCTCTAAAGCCTGGGGGCTAGGATTCGTGCCAAGGTCAGAGGCAGTTTTCAGAGGGGCTGAGGACCTTCGGAAGAGATGGAGAAAACTTAACCCTTAGACTCAGGAGAGGTGCCCAGGGGTCTGGTTCCTCCAAACTGCCCTCCTGTGCCTTCCTCTCCTGGATCTTTGTCTTTCCCTGCCAGTGTCTTCCGCAGCTTCTCTGGCCTCTCCTTCTGTACAACTTTGTCTGGCTTCGCCTTCGGCCTGCCCTGTCTCTCTCTCCTTCCGCTGTGCCTTTGTCTCTCTCCTCCTGTCTCTCTCGTGTCTAAGTGTCTGTGGGTCTCCCTGTGGGTTCTCCCCAGCCTTTCTCCCCGCCAGCTCTTTTAACCATCTAGAGCTTCTGTGATTGGCTGAGCTGTAAGCCACTCAGCCGGGAGCTCTGTCAGTGGGACACAGACTTTGCTTCCCAAAATCCTAATTTTTGTTTTCCTTTAAAAAAAAAAAAAAATGGGACTTGCCCAGGGGAGGGGAATCTCTAGCAGCCGGATGGATTATAGGAACTGAGCCAGCTGATGACATAGCCTTTTCCCAAACCCCACACTCAGCCCTTAGCTGTCTCTTTCCCTTTTTGGTGGGACAGAGCCCCAAGGGAGGTAGGGAGCCAGGGAAAGGGCCCAGATAACACGCACAGATAGAATCATACCCTGGGAGAATTCCCGCTCCTACTGTCTGACCTGGCTGACTTCCCCTTTCCCAAGGCTCCCTCAATGCTGCCCTCTGCCCTCACAGGCTGATTGCCAGGGCTAAGGGGACTGATTGGGCTCTCTGGGGGAGAGAGGGTAGGGAACAGACGAGGAAGCAGACAATGAAGAACAAAGAAAGGAGGTACCTTGACATAGTTCAGGATGGGACCAAACAGCTGGAGAGAGCAGAGGGGGCAGAAAGATGGGGGAGGCAGCAGCCAGCGATCAGGGAGCTTACTGTCCAAAGATAGGATGATTCTGCTAGAATGGACATATATAAAAGAGGCAGACAACACTGCAGGGAGGGTTAATAACTTTTTTTTTCCTATAGAAAGAGGATCCAGAGTGGCACCTTATTTCTCCTCTCCTTCAGGTTCCCCCTTCCTGAGTTACCCCCACAAAGCCCGGAACAGCTATTCCGCCTCCACTCCCCAGGATCCCCCCCTGCTTCCTGACTCCCCATTTCCCTGGCCCAGCTCCCAGCAGCTTCCCCCAGGCTCTTGGCCCTGCTCCTACCCACTCCCAACTACCCTAACCCCTCCCCAGTCTCAAGTTGGCAAGCCCCCAGTATAGGCAAGACTTGCTCTCTCAAGAACTCAGAATTACCCAGTGTCAACCTGAGGAAATCCCCAACCTGGCTCCCTTCTCTGTCCCCACCTTGCCCTGAAAAGCCAATAGTTCCTGGAATATCTAGTAATCTTTGATTCCTCATTCTCCATGGGGATGGGGAAAGAGTATGTCTGGGGTGAGGGGAGAGGCTGGGGAGAAGGGGTGGTGTTGGAGATAGGAAGCAAATGATTCCTTTTCTTCTGAATTGGAGGTGACTCAGAAGAGGGGTCTTAAAGTGAATTCTCAAGGCAAGGAAGTAAAGGGTTCAGAAGTAGGGGCAATTTCTGCTCAGCCAACCCTACAGCCACTTGTTTCCCCAGGAAATCCCCAGGAAGAAGAGTGCAGTCAGCAGTCCCTTCCTTTTTCCAGAGGGGAATCACCTCCCCCTGCCCCCATTCCCTTAATCACTTTTTGCCATGTCACCTCCTGTCCCCCACATCATATCCGCCAAAATACTTCATCTCCTCCTCCCTTCCTGCCCAGGTCACTAATACCTGCCCTGGTGCCTATCACTTCCTATATCACCCACCCCATGGTAACTACCCATCTTTTGACCCACCACATGCCCTGACCCTCCCTGGTCTTACGGGAGGGAAGGGGCTGGGGCTAGAGGAATTAGACAAGGGATGGGAGGCCAGAAGGGGCAGGGGCAAGAGGAGCTATCACCAGAGGACTCCTGCTGCTCCTTTCCATCCCCCCTCTGAGATGAAGACAAAGGGGGTGACTAAGCAGTGAAAGACAAAGGGCCTTAGAGTGGCAACAGCAGTGTGTGTGGGGGGTGTTGGCAGCAGAGAGAAAGCACAAAAGATGCAGTGTCCTAAGCAGCCCCCCAGGAGCAGTCACCCCAGTCCCAGCTCAAGTTGCCCCCAGGGCCAAGCAGCGCGAGTATATCCTGATTTCTCTTAGGCTTGATTAAGGCAAATAAATACAACATAACATATTTAGTGTTTCAACTATAGGGAGAGAAGGCCAAAGAAAAGGGTGAGGACTTCTTCGGAGGGTAAGGGGACCAAGCCTCTGTTCTGATTCTGCAGGGACTGCCTTGTCCTTCCTAAGTCCCGGCCAGTTCCCACAGCCATGGATCTGGACCCACCCTTTGGTACAGTTCCCATTAGGTCAATATTCATGCTAGAAGTCTGGCTTTTCCCTCTTTCTTTGCAGCTAAGAATTCTCTGTTTCTGCCACTCCCCTGGTTTGCATGCTCCACCCTGTTGCACTGCTGGTGGGCTTTGTCCCAGGGACCCTGCCTAGGGGAGATCTGGAGAAGGCTTCTTTCCACTCTCAGGGTGGGAAATTGTACAAATTCTGCGGGTGGGTGGCCCAGCTGGAACTGGGCTTGAAGGCAAAGGAAGAGACAGGAACCAGACTTCAAAATGGGAAAACTCTGTCCATACAGACTCGGGATCAGAGTCCTGGTGAGATTACATTTTTATGCTTTTGGCCACTACCAAGGCTTGAGGCAAAGAAAGACATGCAGGGAAAAAGAGATTGACAGAATGGAAGTGGGGTATGAGACATCTATAGGGGAGCTTTGTGGGTCTGTGATTCTGTAAGTTCAGAATGCCTACAGGATATCTGGTCACCCATGGAGGATCTTCCCTCCTCCATCTGGGATGAGGTGGCTCCTACACACCCGGTCATCCCCCTCCACCAATGCTGGTGGCCTTGGCGTCCTACTCTTTTTTTGTTTTTGTTTTGGTTTGGCGGGAGCTCTCAGACCTACCCAGACGCACTTGGGCCACCATCCCTATCCTCATTTGGGACATCTGGAAATTAGCTGGCTTTCCCTGTTAGAAATCTTTAGCATTCCGGGAGAGAAAGGTTATTGGCAAAGCCTGGGGCTGTCCCAGGAGGGCAGGACCATAGCCAAGGTGGAAGGGAGATTAGGAACCCCCAAATGAAAGTGAGCCAGGGACATTTTCCCAGGTACACGCAGGCGGGCTTTGCCAGAAAAGGCGAAGTGCAACTTCGCCCCTGCTACAGCGGCAAGTTCCCTTAGCTCACGCCGGGAAAAGCCAACCAGGAGCCGTGGGAGAAACCGCCCTAAGTAAAGATGGCGGCATTCACTGTTATTTAAGTGCAAATGAAGCTAAGTCGCAAAACCCGGATGTTGTCAGGTTCGTAGCAGACGGCGTTGCCAGCTTCCCAGATGGTGGATCTATTGTGCTAATAGACGAGAAGCCCACAAGGAGGCGCGCAGGAATCACTTCCGCCCGGTTCTCCTTCCAGCAGTCTGCACCCAGGGTAAGATGGCGGCGCTGAGGGCCCTATGCAGCCTCCGGGGTGTCGGGACCCAGGCGCTGCGGCCCGGGGCTGGGATCCGTCTGTCGATTCAGCCCAGCAGGTGAGATCGAGGGCAGTCCTCGATATGTTCTCCTCAATGATAGAGTTTCCCGAAGATGAGGACACTCCATGGGCCCAGTGACCCCCTAGGAAAGAATGACCCAGGCCCGTGATCCCCTCGCTCAGACCTGATTTTTCAGGCTCCGAGATGCAGTGGCGCCCGCTGTGGCTGAGGAAGGGAACAGGGGCTTGATCTTGTTGTGCTAGCGGCGAAATCAGTGGCGTGGGAGACAACTTGAGTGCACCTCTCCTGTCATACCTAAGCAGAGCCCAGCCAAGGAACCTCACTCCCTTACTCTCCGTTCTCTTTTTCTTTCTCTTCCCCCCCCCCACCCTCTTAAGATGACCTTGTAGAAACTCCTTTCTCACATTCATGTTCACTTGCATAGGAATATGAATGTGATGGAAATATGAAGGAGCCAGGTTCCCCAGTATTGCATGCACAAGGATGATGGGTGGAGTGAACGCAGGAATAAGTCTTAGTAGGAGTGTAACCCCTAAAGTTCTACCTTATTTTGCCAAAGCTATACTATCTCTGTCCGAAATTAGGGCATTATAGAATCGGAAACGTAGGAAGCAAGCATTAGTTCATTCCCTTTGTCTAGAATCTTGTCTTTAACTTCTCAGAGGCGCTCGGCAATGGCAGCCAGATGTGGAATGGGCACAGCAGTTTGGGGGAGCTGTCATGTACCCCACCAAAGAAACAGCACACTGGAAGCCTCCACCTTGGAATGGTAAGTACCCAGAACCTACTGTCTCAAACCACAGCCATCCCTGCCCCATGCTGATTGTTAGCCCTCTGTCTCAGGCAAGTTTTAGCCTCTGCTATGTTTGCTTCTTTCACCACCCAATTCAGCAAACACATTGATGATAATAACAGGTATTTGCAGGATAGAGACGGAAAAGAAGGACATTCCAGAAGAAAAGAAAGAGTAGGTCCTAGTTATTACCTAAAGGTTCCTACCAAATTTCAATAATTAGTGTCACCTTTTTCCAGGTTTAATACATTTTTCCATCTGGACAAGCTAGTTTCCCCACTGGCACTCAAATATAACCTACTTGAATACAAACCATATTTTTTCCCACATCAAAATTAGCTCTTCTTCAAGTACCCTAAATACATGTATGAAGACACGAATGGTGTAACACTACTTTGTGTACAACCAGAGATATGAAAAATTGTGCTCTATATGTGTAATATGAATTGTAATGCATTTTGCTGTTTTATATATCTATATATATAGATATATAACAAATTAGAATAAATAAAAATAAAAATAATTTTAAAATAATTTTTAAAAATTGGCTCTTGATTTTTAAAAAATTTCTGATCAGTAATACCCTCATTTCTTTTATTTCTTCAGAATTGAAACTTTTTAGTAATCTTTGACTCTTTTTCTCTTTTGGCTTCTAAGTTTTTGTTTAGTAAGTCATCAGATTACATAGATTCTTTCATAATATTCATACCAGGTTATCTCTTTCTTTTAATTTTCATTGCCATCGCTCTTGTTCATATTTATCTTATATTAGACAATTATCTCAGGAGTCTATTTATTGGGTTTCTGCCACTGATGTTGTCCCCTCTTTAGCTGGCCTCTGAGTTTAGCCTCTAACTTGAAATCCTTCTGCCTCAGCCTCCCTATTAGTTGGAATTACAGACATGTATCACTATACCCAGCTGTGCAACATTTTATATGTGTTATTTCACTTAATCCTTCCAACAATGCTGTGAGGGTATTATCCCAAATGTGAGGAAACTGCAGGGAGATTAAAACTGGATCAAGACTGGGTGCAGAGGCGCACACCTGTAATCCCAGAGACTCTCGGAGGCTAAGGCAGCAGGATCAGGATCGCAATTTCAAGACCAGTCTCAGCAATTTAGTGAGGTGCTAAGCAACTTAGTGAGACCTGTTGCCGGGTTTCTGTTCAAGACTACAAGGCTCAGGGGTCACTCCAGGTAAACTGGGCTAACTGGGCTGCGCAAAATAACCACACAAGAGATACAAATACCTTTTTCTTTGGGGTTGCTGTGATAGCTCCTCTGACCTTAAGGGTCCAAAGGAAGAGAGAGAGAGAGAGAGAGACAGTGTGCGCGCGCACACATACACACACACACACACACACACACACACACACACACATGCACTGACCCCTTTTATTGAGGAGAAGCTATTCAAATGAGGCAAGGAGTCAGGTTTCAGGGGGCTGAGTCTATCTTCCATGACGTCCACTGTCAGCAGGTTGACTGACATCTAGGTAGGCCACACCCAAGAGCACAGTAAGAGAAAGGGACACACACAAAGCACTTCCATGGAACATTGTATCCTAAACAGGGCAAGGGGTACTATTACAAAGGAACAGGTGAGCGTAGCTCCACCCTTGGGGCTGTAGAAAGACACATCGGGGCATGAAGACAGTTAATCGAACCCTAGAAGAGCAGGGCAGTATAGCTGCATGACTGCTACCTGACAGCCACATCGCCCAGCAGGGGAGTTAACCCAGTCATGTGGGAGGTTGGTCTCCCACAACCTGTCTCAAAATAAAAAATAAAAAGTGCTGAGGATGTAGTTCAATGGTAGAGTGCCCCTGTGTTCAGTCCCTAGTATGAGGGGAAAAAAAAAGATGAAGACATAGAAAAGGGTTATGTAAGTGTGTTCTAGGAGACATAAAATGAGATTCATGGTTTTTTGTTTTGTTTTGTTTTTTGTACCCAGGGGCTGGGGCACTTTACCCTGAGCTACATCCCCAGCCCTTTGTATTTTGAGATAGGCAAGTTGCTTAGGGCCTCTCTGAATTGCTGAAGCTGGCCTTGAACTTGTGATCCTCCTATCTCAGCCTTCCACCACACTTGGTGAGATTCATGGTCCTTCTCATTGGAAAGTTTAGATCTCCCTTTTTCCTCTTCTGATGGAACTTTTCCTAGTTCTGTTGGTGATTCATAAATTAACAAGGTGTGGAATAGGGAGATGGAAGATCTATAGGGAGAGACTAAGTTCTTGTTGTTTCTTGGAGTTTCCCAAGGGAATTACCATTTATTTCTCAACTATTTGCCATTTCTCAGATGTGGACCCTCCAAAGGACAAAATGGTATCCAACCTGACCCTGAACTTTGGGCCCCAGCACCCAGCAGCCCATGGAGTCCTGAGACTAGTGATGGAACTGAGTGGCGAGATGGTGCGGAAATGTGATCCTCACATTGGGCTCCTTCATCGAGGCACTGAGAAGCTCATTGAATACAAGACCTATCTGCAGGTGTGAGGGGGGAACAGGGGTCTGTTGATGGGATGTGGGTTTTAGCCTGGCACTTTGCAAGGTTTGCTGCCCCAAAACTTCAGAAAAGGATGGTGTTGAGGAGGGTAGCACATTGAGGTTTTTAGGACAGTCTTGGTTGGGAAGATGGAGGGTGATATTAGGGGATGGAGTCCTTTGGATTTGGTTTATCCAGTAGAAGTGCTTTGGACCCAGAGCCACACTCTCAATTTTTCTATGACTAACTTGGTTCACTCCTTGACCATTAGTACCCTAGTGCCTCAGTTTCCCTGCTCTTATACTAACGTCAGAGTTAGTGTCCCTAAGGGCAGAGAAAGAGGAGAAAGACGTCAGCCCTCTAGGATTAACAGCTGATTCTTGTATCTTCCAGCTGTCTAAGTTTGTTTTTGAAACACTCAGTGAGTCAGAGTGACTGGGAGGGGATTTGTGACAGTTTGCCTGTTTTAGGAGAACCGTGTGATCCAAGTGGTGAAGGTCAGACTTGAAGGAGTTGGATCTGGGAATCTGAAGTTTTTTCTTACTGTCACGAAGAAAGGTCCTGAAAACATAATGGTGGTGTTGGGGTTAGGATTTAGACTCAGCCCTGTTTGGGGATGAACAGTGACTGGTGCATGAATCCCCCAGAGAATTATAGGCAGCAGCGGATTCTGATTCTGGCATCTATGGGTTAATCCCTGTAGCACTATCCCACATCACAATGACATCAGGACAAGAACAGGCTGTCCCAACAAGAGATACTTTAGCTCCGCCTCCTTCCTGGAAACTGAAGTAGACAGCTAGGCCTTCTTGGCCTTCTGGGGCAAGGACCATTTCTAGCTGGTGCTCTGTTTTTTCTTAAAACTCTTGCTCCCAGATACTCCTAAGACTGATTACCTTTCTCGACTTCAACATCTCAGTTTTCTTTTTTGTACTAGGGATTAAACTCTGGAGCACTCTACCGCTGCACTACATCCCTAGCCCATCTTTTTTTTGAGACAGGGTCTCACTAAATTTGCCAGGTTGGCCTGGAACTTGGAATCTTTCTACCTCAGCCTCCCAGGTATCTGGGATTATAGGCATGTGCCACTATGCCCCGCTCAATTTTAAGAGACTTAAGAGAAAATAGAGTTAGTAGTCTAGGCCAGTCTTTGGCAGAGGTGTCACTTGGACCAGAGGACTGTCGACAGTGATGTGCTGGTGCCAGCTAATACTGACTAGCAAGAGAGTAAATGGGGGGCTGGGGATGTGGCTCAAGCGGTAGCGTGCTGCGTGCTCGCCTGGCATGCGTGCGGCCCGGGTTCGATCCTCAACACCACATACCAACAAAGATGTTGTGTCTGCCGAGAACTAGAAATAAATATTGAAAATTCTCTCTCTCTCTCTCTCTCTCTCCTCTCTCACTCTCTCTTTAAAAAAAAAAAAAAAAAGAGGAAATGGTAAATTTTCAGGGATTTTTGTGAGCCAGTTATTGAACACAGACATTATTAAAAATTAAACTATATAGGGTTGTGATTTTTTTTAAAAAAATTTAATTTTATGGCAATACATTAATTAAAAACAGATAAGAAGCAGGGCATGGAGGCACATACCTATAATCCCAGTGGCTCAGGAGGCTGAGGCAGGAGAATCGTGAGTTTAAAGCCAGCCTCAGCAATGGTGAGGTGCTAGGCAACTCAGTAAGACTCTGTCTATAAATAAAATACAAAATAGGGTTAGGGATGTGCCTCAGTCTGGCTGGGCACAGAATCACGAGCCACTCAAGCAGGAACAAAACTTTATTTTTGAAAAAGCCGCCAATACTCCGTACACACCGGCAAGCCAAAACCGGTCCACCCACGGGAGTCTACTGGAACCGGCCCCCCCCCACCTCCCCCGGAATTCCCTCCTACTATCCTTCCCCAACCAATGGGAACTCTCCAGGAGTCCCGTAACATGAGTCCCTAGCAGGCCAAGATGAACAGCAGGAGTCCAATTTCCATATGAATGTAAATCTTAACATAATCATATCATCTCAATGGCTAGCTGGCTTCACCTTACAACCATGCATCATATTATTTGCTTGTGGCTCCTAGCAGGGATGTAGCTCAGTGGTTGAGTACCCCTGAGTTCAATTCCCAGTACCACAAACAAACAAAAACAGATAAGAAGCCAGGCAAGGTGACTCTTGCCTCTAATCCCAGCAGCTCAGGAGACTGAAGCAGGAGGATCCTGAGTTCATAGCCAGTCTCAGCAATAGCGACACACTAAGCAATTTAATGAGACTCTGTCTCTAAATAAAATACAAAATAAGGCTGGTGATATGGATCGGTGTTGAGTACCGTGAAGTCAATCTCTGGTAACCCACCCTCCAAAAAAAAAGATAGATAAGAAATACTTAAAACTCTGCATATGTGTGGAAACAGTATATTATACCTTATTAATATATATAATTTTTATGTTGTTTTTTTGTGGTGCTGGGGATTGAACCCAGAGCTTTGTACATGTGAGGCAAGCACTCTACCAACTGAGCTATATCTCCAGCCCCAGTTTTTATGTTTTTGTATATTAGTTAAAAATACATTAAACCAGATGTTGTGGTGCACTAAAATCCCAGTGACTCAGGAAGGAGACTAAGGCAGGAGGATTTAAAATTTGAGACTGATCTCATCAACTTAGGCCCTCAGCAACTTAGCAAGACCTTGTTTCAAAATTTAAAAAATGACAAAGAACTGGGAATACAGCTCTGTGGTAAAGCATCCCCAGGTTCAATCCCCAATGCCACAAACAAACAAACAAATAAATGTATTAAAAATCAAAAAGAAGCCCGGCATGGTGGTGCATGCCTCTGATCCCAGTGGCTCAGGAGGTTGAGGCAGGAGGATCACGAGTTCAAAGCCAGCTTCAGCATTAGTGAGGTGCTAAGCAATTCAGTGAGACCCTGTCTCTAAATAAAATACAAAATAGGGCTGGGGATGTGGCTCAGTGGTTGAGCACCCCTGAGCTCAACCCCCAGTACCTCCCCCCCAAAAAAATTAAAAAGCAGGAAATACTCAGAATTTATTATTTATTTATTATTACATTTTACTGGGCTGCCTTTAAGGTACTATTGTGTTTCTGTATTACAAATACTATATATTGTTGTGCTGCTCTTCCCAATGCTGCATTCCATCACATAATGTTGATAGCTTTAAAGTGGGAGTATTTTCACTATGGAATTGACAAAAATGGCAAATTAGGGTCTTCCCCTCATGTTGGAGAGCCAGTTTTGAAATATTTACCAGCATACTACTGGCTGTTGGGATATTTCATCCTGCATTGCTGGGACTCCGGTCCACTGGAAGGAAGGCTTCTGGCAGCCAGACTGTGGTTTCCTGGGCTTGTTAGATATGACCTAGATTATTCCCTCTGCCTAGGCTCTTCCATACTTTGACCGACTAGACTACGTGTCCATGATGTGTAATGAACAGGCCTATTCGCTAGCTGTGGAGAAGTTACTAAACATCCAGCCTCCTCCCCGGGCACAGTGGATCCGAGGTATGCTCTGTCACTTATTCTTGCTGCCCATTATGAGCACAGTACCATGCCTTCTCTACCCTACCCCTTCTTCACCTTAGGAACATTGAATTCAAGGTTGGTATTCATTATTCTGACCCCAGGCTCTGTCCAGGCTGTTTTCAGAATGAATCCTTGGCTGCTATATCCTTCTGTTCTTCTTGTCTTTACCTCTCCCCAGTGCTGTTTGGAGAAATTACACGACTCTTGAACCACATTATGGCTGTAACCACACATGCCCTGGACATTGGGGCCATGACCCCTTTCTTCTGGATGTTTGAAGAAAGGGAGAAGGTATGAGGGAGGCAAGGATAGGAATAGGGGAGGAAGAGTGAAAGTAGGGAGGGCATGAAGGAAACGAGATTAAAAGGAAAAAGAGAACATGGAGAGACTATTTAAGAGAAGAAGGTATATTTACTTGAGTTTTATTCTTAGGAACTCCATATCATGAGGGGTTAGTCAAACATAAAAAGACAGAAGATGGGATGGGGTTGTGGCTCAGTGGTAGAGTGCTCACTTAAGCATGCGTGAGGCCCTGGGTTCAATCCTCAGCACCACATAAAAATGGATTAAATAAAATGAAGGTTTTGTATCCAACTACAACTAAAAAATAAATAAAAAGGGCAGAAAATGGGATAGTGGGGGCTGGGAATGGTCTTGGTAGAGCATTTGCCTGGCATGTGTGAGGCCTTAAGTTTCATCCCAACACTAAAAAAAAAAAAAAAAAAAAAAAAAAAAGGTGGTATAGTGTGTTGGACTTAGGGGTCACTGATTCCCAATGTGTCCTATCAAGATGTTTGAATTCTATGAGCGAGTATCTGGAGCCCGAATGCATGCTGCTTACATCCGCCCAGGAGGAGTGCACCAGGTAAGTGAGTGGGCTTCCCTGCCTCCCAAACCTCCAGTATAGGCCTCTTCCCTCTGTGGCCGCTGGAGGGCAGTGCTGGCTGATGGAAACTAACCCTGTAGCCATGGGGGAGAGTTGCTGACCTGACTTTACTATTTTCATTATTACCTCCTTTTGGCTTCTAGGACCTACCCCTTGGGCTTATGGATGATATTTATGAGTTTTCTAAGAACTTCTCTCTTCGGATTGATGAGGTAGAGGAGGTAAGATAGAAGACAATGGGGAAAAATCCCCCCTAAAAGAACATGTGGAATTTTAGTTTCCAATTGTAAAGAAATATAGACGTATTTAAATATTGTTATAAAGAGCATTAATGCATCAGTTTTCTTGATTAATAGATGCTGACCAACAATAGGATCTGGCGAAATCGAACTATTGACATTGGGGTTATGACAGCAGAAGACGCGCTGAACTATGGCTTTAGGTAGGAGATTACTACTTCTCTCCTTAGGGGTTGGGATAGGAGTGGGGAGTTCCAGCACAATATCTTGGCTTGAAAGAATATTTGGCACCCTCTTTGCCATTTTCTGAGTTTGTATCTCATGCCCAGAATGTCAGGGAGGGAAGGAGGAGACTAAGGAAGAATGTGCCTCCTTTCTTGGTTTGTGGAGAGTGGCCCTTATGCTGTCTATTCTACAGTGGAGTGATGCTTCGGGGCTCAGGCATCCAGTGGGACCTGCGGAAGACTCAGCCCTATGATGTTTATGATCAGGTTGAGTTTGATGTTCCTATTGGTTCTCGAGGAGACTGCTATGATAGGTAAGGACCCAGTCCTTCCTTTCTCAGCTGCTTGTCCAGCTTGTTGCCCCTGCTTAACTTGTCTCTTTACTACTTTCTTTTTTACCCTACTTTCAAATCCCTATAGGAGCTCCCGTGTCAAATTAGGTTGCTTGAGCTGGGGGTGTAATTCAGCGAGAGAGCACTTGCTCAACATATATAAGGTTCTGGGTTCTGTCCCAGTACCAAAAACCAAAACAAAATCCCCAAACTACATTGCACATACCTGGTATCTTATCTTACCCTTACGCTATCCCTGTCTTAGAACTAGTTTGGGCTGCATTTTATGGCTGAGAAATCTAAGGCATAAAATTTAGGGATTAGCCTGGGATTATTCTGTTAGTAGTGGTTAAGACTAGAATCTGCCTGATCCTGTGCTCTTTCCACTAGATTCTAAGCTTTAAATTCCACTCCTCTTCACTGACCCTAAGTAAGATTAGAGTAAGATTTGCTACTATTGTTTTTCTGTTTTGTTTTGTTTGCTTGTTTTTCCATTTGATTCCCTCATTTTTTTTTCTTCTTTTTTGTTTCTGAGCTTTGAATCCAAGGACATTTTACCACTGAGCTGTGTCCCAGCTCTTTTTGTTTTTTTTTATTTTGAGACAGGGTCTCCCTACGTTGCTTAGGGCCTCAGTAAATTACAGAGGCTGGCCTCAAATTTACAAGGCTCCAACCTCTCGAGTTGCTGAGATTATAGGCATTTGCCCCTGTGCTTGTCTCCTCCATTCAAATACATTCAAGAAAGTATTTGAGAGGATAAACAGGGAAATACTACAGGCCATGGTCTGAGAAAATAAAGAGGATTTGGAGAAAGGCTGTAGTAAAATCAAAATACTGCAGGATCTATATGGGTAACCACTCTAAGCAGAGATGCTGTATTAGGAGAAAAGAGTGAGGACCATTTATCTAACTCTCTTGAGGTCAATCAGAAGTTATCTTTCCAGCCCCATATGTGCTCCTCAGCCTTGTTCTGAGTCTGTTTTACTGACTTCAGGTACCTGTGTCGGGTGGAAGAGATGCGCCAGTCCCTTCGCATCATCTTCCAGTGTCTAAACAAGATGCCTTCTGGGGAGATCAAGGTTGATGATGCTAAAGTGTCTCCACCTAAGCGAGCAGAGATGAAGGTTGGCTGCAGGGAGAGGATGAGGAGGGTATTGGGAAGGGGTTGGTGGCCAGGGAGGAGTAGCCTTGGATTCAATCTTATTTTTGCTTTTTCAAAGAATTTTCTGTTTTTTGTTTTTTTTGTCTTTTTGTTTGTTTGGTACTGGGGGAGGGGTTGAACCCAGGAGTGCTCTACCACTGAGCTACTCTCCAGTTCTTTTCATTTTTTATTTTGAGACAAAGGTCTCAGTAAGTTTCTGAGGCTGACCTTGTTCTTGTGATCCTCTTGCCTCAGCCTCCTGAGTAGTAGGCGTGCACCACCAGGCCTGGCACATTGTATAAGATTCTGAGCGTCTTGTGGCACTCTTTTATTCTATGTTCTCTCTGCTTCCGTGATGGTTTTTAGACTTGAAGAGGACATTATTTTTTGTGCTGGAGGAAGGCTCAGGAGAAAGAATTTGGGTCTGGTTTACTAATGCTCTGTTTTCGCTCCCTTTAGACTTCCATGGAGTCATTGATTCATCACTTCAAGTTGTATACTGAGGGCTACCAAGTTCCTCCAGGAGCCACGTATACTGCTATTGAGGCTCCTAAGGTGAGGAAAAGAGGGAAGGGGAAAGGCCAAAAGTGGGGTGAGTGGCTATAGACAGACATGTAACAGAATGCTCTCTCATCAGCAAGAGGATGTGAGGATGAACAGAGATGTTTTGTTGGCAGGGAAGAATGTTCTTCCTATTAACAGTGGCACCCAACCTTCTTCCTTGCACAGGGCGAGTTTGGGGTATACCTGGTATCTGATGGCAGTAGCCGCCCTTATCGGTGCAAGATCAAAGCTCCTGGTTTTGCCCACTTGGTAAGAACCAATCCCAGTGATTCGAATGCTAATAAATTAATCCAGAAATTTATTGACCTTGGTTGAGATTTTATGAAATCTCCTTCCATCTCCTCCTACCCTGCAAATCTTTGCTCACACTGTTGCTTTCTCTGTCTCTCCAGGCTGGTTTGGACAAGATGTCTAAGGGACACATGTTGGCAGATGTTGTTGCCATTATAGGTATGAGGCATCCTATTGTGTACTGGAGGTACAAGGGGTGTCAGGCTGTGGTTGGGAAACCAAACACTCCCTGTTCAGCATAGACTGACATGGATTTGAGGCCTCCGTCTCTTGGACTTAGTAATGAGCTTTAGCTCTTTGGTAATACGACTTCTCTCTATCCTCTGACCTAGGTACCCAAGATATTGTGTTTGGAGAAGTAGATCGGTGAGCAGGGGAACAGCATTGACCTGCCCTGTCTATCAGACTCCTCTGTGGAGCCTGTTCCTCATTGAAAATGGGTCTGTGTGTGTGCGCGCGCGTGTGTGTGTACGTGTGTGTACACATACACATATATCTGTACAGACTTTCTGTGCATGTACTAAAAAGGAAAAATTATAATAAATTAGCTGCCTTGCAGCCCCTATGCCCAAGCTTCTGATATGTCTTTTTGGTATCTTATTGTCTTTCACTTTGTTTTTCTGTTAAATTTAGGTCTCAGCAGTTTTTCCTGCTCATCTCCACCCCTCTGCTGACTCTTGCCCTTTCCACTTCTCTATTCCTCATTTCCTCTTTTTCCCTCAGTTCCCTCTGCGTTAACCTCAATGTCCACACAAAATGGTAAGCTCCTTAATCAAGACTGGGTATAAAGTTTCAGGTGGTAAGGGTTAAGAGTATAGAGGGAATCTTGAGGGGCAGTTTATCAAGTCAGTTTATCAAACGTGTGTCTATGAACAGGGGCGGAGTGAAAGGTGGCAGTGTAGATAGCCTTTCCTAAGCTTGAGAGTCCCCTCATTCCGTAGGCTGAGGTTGGTCATCGAAGGGCTGAATCTTAGAGTCCAGATCCTCTAGCTCCCCTAGTTAGCCCTTCCGGGAGCCGCCCAGTCTCTAGTGCAGGAAGGGGAAGGGGCCAAAATGTGGGGGAAGGCGTGGCAGGAAGGGGGGAACTCTGTGGTCAGGGAACTGTTCACAGAGCACAGCTGCACAGTGCTGTCAGCGCCTGATCCCAGCTCTCGGCTCCTCAGCCCCCTGCCCAAGATGATTCCAGCAGTGATCTTGCTCTTACTCCTTTTGGTTGAACAAGCAGGTGAGAGTGTGGTGAGCGTCACTGCGCTGGGCCTCAGTGTGGGAATCAAGAGCATATATGGGAGGGCTCTAGTCAGGGACAGAATGAGGGCGGCCAGTGGTAGGCGTGTGGGCACAGGGCTGAGATACACAGACCCTGAGTCTGGTCCTATCCAGGTCCTATCCAGGGCACTAGTCATGGTTTCTTTGATTTTAGTCCCTTTCCAACCTTATTCCAGACTGACTTCAGGATGGCTTTGAGACTGTCAGTTTGGCAGGAAAAGCAGGTGTTTGTTTAGTATGAAGAGCTGGTCCTCAGTGTGGGAATCAAGGGCATGTATGAGAGGGCTCCATTTTCCCTGATGAGCATTATTTTTGTGGTATCCTTGGTTTTGTCCAGGGGGAGTTGGTCTGTAGTTAATTATAAATATACAAAACTCCCTTTTAGAGAGCAGAGGCCTGTCTTTGGACTTAGGAGCAAGACAAGGGGTATTCAAGATAAATAGGCATGATAGCTGTTTCGGTGGATCATCACTACAGCACGAGCTGATAGGAAGGTGGGCCATGCCTGTTTCTAGAGACCTGAGCATCAGCGGAGAAATAGAGGCACAAATAACAAGGTTCTAGCTCTAAGACTCTAGTCAATTGAAGAACTCTCACTTTTTGCTTACTTTGGGTTGTCTATGCTATGAGGGTGTCTCTGTTCTAAACAGAGGTTTTGTCAATTGGGGAGGAAGGAGTTGGTTAACTTTAAGGAAACTGGAGAAATTGAAAGAGAAGGCCCTGAGGAGTTCCACCAACCCAGTTGAGGTAGAGAAAAAGGATTAAGTGAGTCACTTATCTGCTGTCATGGGATGGAGAGGGAGGCCAGAGCTCTAGGGCATAGGAAAAGCTTTGGAGGCAGAAAATACTAGATTTCAGTTCTAGTCTCTTGCTTAACTGTGGCCCTGAATGAGTTACTTAGCTTTTCCGAAAGCCTGGGTTTTGTCATCCATAAAACGGCAGTGACGTTTCCTTCACAGGGTAGTTTTGAGATTTATGTAATATTGTGCATGTGTTACAGAATAAAAAGTATTTTACTGATGTCAGTACTTGGCCCATATTAGTCAGATGCATCATCCCATCAGTTCTGATACAGGCTGGGAACAGTCTTGGAAGCCCAGATCCTATGTGATTTTTTTTTTTAAATCATACAAAACTTCCCCTCCGAGAGGCTCACAGTGAGTAACAGGGCAGAGTAGCAGGAGGAAGAATTCATATTTTGCATTTAATTTGGGATCATTCCCTTGAGCCTGTAGTCATTTCCCCAGCTCCATGTGCAGAGCCAGTGGCAGGCATAGGAAAGTGGATACTTTGTTTTTGGCATATTTAAGTGTCTTGTGGCACAGAAAGCAATGAGGCTGAGGCTGGGAGATGACCAATAATAGAGTAATTGCCTTCCCTCCCTTCCCCAGCTCACATCCTTCCTGTCCAGCTCTCAGCCACAGGTCACAGGACTTAGCGGAGACACTCTTGTGGTTTCTTAAGCTGAAATTTGCCACTGCCTCTCTATCACCCTCCCCTGCTGGGCTGAGGTTTTGGTCTCAGCCCAGTAAACTTAGACCTATCCTTGAGAATAGATGAAGCGCTCAATGGAACCCAAAGAACCACAGTGCTAAAGAGGGTTGGGGTTAAGGGGAAAGTCTTCAACTCTTAAACCATGTAAGTTCTACTGCAATAGAACCTTTTTTATTCTATCCCTACTCTCTGGTAAGGGAGAATAGAGAAAAGTAAGAAAAATAGGAGTCCAGAAAGGACCATAGAGTTTCTTTCCTAAAAGGGATCCCCTCTAAGTCTCTCCCTTCTCTCCTCTGAGCACGAGATCCCACCACCGTGTCCCTGACCCCCTGGTACCCTCTATCCCCTCAGAGGCCCTGGGAGAGCCTCAGCTCTGCTATATCCTGGATGCCATCTTGTTCTTATATGGTATTGTCCTCACCCTGCTCTATTGTCGACTCAAGGTAAGGCAAAGTGGGGTGAGGGCTAGAAGGAGAAGTGGGAGGGTGGCAGCAGTGTGGAATGGAGGAAGGGGAACCCAAGGGGTTTTCCCACTTGGAGGGAAGGGGATGGGCCTCTAATTTCCTCTTCACGGATTACCTTTCCTCCACTCCAGATCCAGGTTCGAAAGGCAGCTATAGCCAACTATGAGGTATGGACCTTCCCACGTGTGGGTGTTGATAATTTTTCAGACTCTGCCCTTCTAGAGTTAGGGTCTGAGTCCTCTGGGAGAGCATGCATCTCTTGTACTGATCTGCATACACCTTAGCACCTTACCTTATTTACCCTGCCAGCTGGCCAAGCCACAAGTAAAATGTCTGGCAGGTAACAGGGAAGAATCAAGCACAGGGTGATAATGAATGCATGAGAGTTGTGTGTTATTTGTCTTTGTATCCATGTTGGCAAATGTGTATTCATGTCCCTATCATGTGAATGACCTCCAGCGTTAGGCAGCTAACTCTGACCCTGACCCAGATACTCCCTGGGTGGGAAAGCAGATGCTGAAGAGCCCTCAAAGAGATACGGGTCTGTAATGCCTTGCCCCTTTCCTCTCTGCAGAAATCAGATGGTGTTTACACGGTGAGTGAGCCTGATTGTCCCCCCTCAGAATCAGCAAAAGAGGGTGGGGTTTGGGGTGACCTTGGGCCAAGGTCTGTGGGGTGGGTGGGGCTTCTTGGGTGAGATCAAACCCCTGACCATTCTTTGACTCCCACCTTCAGGGCCTGAGCACCCGGAACCAGGAGACATATGAGACTCTGAAGTATGAGAAACCACCCCAATAGCTTTAGATATCCTTGGTCACATCTTTCTGTGGCTTCCAGTTCACCTCCCAGCCCTTATGGTCAGCATTGTATATGCCTCCACACTCTTAATGCCAACTGACCTTATCCCTATAATGATGCCAGGCCCCATGTTAATGTACACCAGCGATTTCTCCTCCCACTTAAAGACTTATGCTCAGATGCTCTTCAATGTGTTTATTTTCTAGTCTCACTCCCTTGCCCAACCATTCTTCCCTTCCCCCTCCCCAACTCTTGTTAAACAATGGGAAGGGAGATCCTCAATAAAGCTGCCACAGACTGTACTCTATCTGTTCATTCATTTATCTTATATTTATTCAGCCTTTACTAGGCACTAGGCAGGATACTGAAGATGCAGTTTTGAGTAAGGCAAACTCAGTTCTTGACCTCACAGAACTCACAGTTTAATGAACTTTAAAGCTACTTTGCTCAAACAAGGAATGAATGCTGATTGTAGCTGGGGGAGGGATGAGACCTTTGACCCCCAGATGCTCTGAGATAGAGCTAGAGCAGGGAGTATGCTCCCTACACACCAACTCTGCTGGGAATGTAGCCATGTTTGGAGACATCAGAACCTAAGAAATGACATCTGCACACAAAGTGGCCTTCTGTGTCTGAAAATTGACAATTGTTGGATTGTGGGGGAGCCTGTCTGTCCAATCCCAGATTTTCACCAATCCAGATATGTACCAATCCAGTATATGCATATGGGAATTAGCACAGTTGAAAAGCCAAACATGCAGAAAAAAAAATGGGATAACCAGGGTTATGTGAAGCTCCTAATAGAAGGTTTTCTAGAAAGAGTGATTTTAAGGGGAATTCTAAGGTAAGAGGAACTTTTAAGAGCCAGATGCAGTGGTGTACTACTGTAATCCCAGTGACTCAGGAAGCTGAGGCAGGAGAATCAAAAGTTTGAGACCACGGCTGGGGCTATATCTCGGTTGGTAGAGTGCTTGCCGCGCATGCACAAAGCCCTGGGTTCAATCCCCAGCACTCAAAAAAAAAAAAAAAAAAAAAAGTAAAAAAAGTTTGAGGCTAGCCTGAGCAATTTAGCAAGATCAAAAGGTTCAGGAATGTAGGTCAGTTCAATCCCTAGTAGCACATATACATATAGAGAAAGGGGCCTTAGAGAAATGGCCAAATAGGGATTAAAGACAGGTAAAGCAAAGGAAAGCAAATTGGACCCAGATAAGAAATCATCTCCCCCAAGCCCATGGGTGAGTGACCAAGGAATCCCGTGTTTGTGCCTGTCCTGTTTCCAGAACTGCCAGAAAGCTCTGCCTGGAAGTATTTAAACTTCCTGAGATGCTGCCAGTTCTACCTTTAACCCAGCAGGCATTCTTGAATGGGTCTAGGGTCCCCAAGCTTCCAGCAACCCCTTGTGCCAAGCAATACTTTGTACGGGTAGTAACTTATGCTTCTCAAACTATTTTTCAGTTGTACCATTTGATTCACTTGTCAACTCCTAAGGAAATTCAGGCTTTTTGAAATTAACTTGTCCAAATTGTCACCTTGCAAATAACAGACTAATAAATCTTTGTTTCTGCACACTTTGCCACATGAGAAAAGGTAGATATTTTGAAAGAAAAGGGTAGGGGAATAATTATGAATGGTGAGAGTCTTGATGCCAGATTAAGGAGGTTGATCAATATATAGAATAAATTGAAGCCATCTCCAGTCTCCAGGAGAAAGATGACTTCAGATGCTGTATGTGAAATGAGCCGGGACAGGGAAATAACTGTTATAATGAATTAATTAATTTGGTACTGGGTATTGAACCTCGGGCACTCTACCACTAAGCTATAAACCCAGTCCTTTTTAGTTTTTATTTTGAGACAGGGTCTCGCTAAGTTGGTGAGGTTGGTCTCAAACTCGTGATCCTACTTCATTCAGCCTTCCAAGTAGCCAGACATACAGAGAAAATAACTTTCTTAAAAAAATATTTGTTTTTTAGGTGTAGATGGGTACAACACAATGCCTTTATTTTTATGTGGTGCTGAGGATTGAACCGGGGTCCCACCCGTGCTAGGGGAACGCTCTACTGCTGAGCCACAATCCCAGCCCCGAGAAAATAACTTTTAAAGCAGGAGGCTAAGGTTGTAGTTCAGTGGTAGAGTACTTGTCTAGTATGTGTGAATCCCTGGTTTGATTCCTTATACTATAAGTAAATAAAATAGGAATTCATTTTTATTGGAAAAGGCCTCATTTTAGAACTGTATCTCCCCCTATCAACCCAACCCGATTTCCATTTTCATTTAATCCAGGTATCACAGCGTCTCTTATATCCCATGTCCACCAAGTTAGATAACTGTCAGGCCTTTAAATAGCTACCAGTTCCAGGCTCTAAGATGGTTACCAGGCCAGTTCTTTGAATAGTGCCTGGATAATGGTAGGGGAAGGGCTTGGAATGGGTCCAAGCTTTCAGAGGTTTTGAAAGGAGGGAAGAATTAGAACACTTTTAGGGAAAGGAGTGAAACCAGGTTTCTCTTTTATTGTGAGATGGAGAAACAAGAGTATTCTCCTTACTCATAAGGAAAGAGAGGGTCTTGGGTCACACCACTGGGCTAATTTTGAGGAAGATATTTTTCTCTTTCTAGAACGATTAAGGGGAAATTCTGAAGGATGCCCTCATTTCCTGTAATTTTCAGAAGTCTAGGGATTGAGTTTATGAATCCTTCCTTTCTTTCACAGTTCCATGTCCTATACAGTAGCACTATCACTCCACGGCAGAGCCGTGCCTGGGCTTGAGGAAGAATCACAGGCGCACCACACACCACTGCTATATCATTTCAATCATTTGTCTCTTCAACCCTTTCTCCATCCCTCCACACCCAAACCCTTCTCCCTTTTAGAAGAAGATTTATCTTTTTTTCTTCTTTCCACTCCTCCCCAACTCTGCTACTTCTCCCAGTCACCTGAACACACGAGACTCACAATTTGATTCCTTCCACATTTATTGTAGAAAATGGGGAGTTGGCAGGGAGAGGGACACTAGGCCTGGTCCCTGGGGTTGGAAGAAATGGTATGGTCTCCTCACTGCTCAGCAGGCTGTGTTTTTTTGAGGTCCATGAAATTGCTCAAGAAGTTAATCAGATCAGTTCCAGCCTTCTTGACCAGGGGTGTCAGCTGTTCCTGCGTCTTTTCAAAGTAAGCCCTGGATAGGGGAGGGATTAGAGGTCAGTGTGAAGAAACCTAATGACTGGCAGGGAGGAGCCTTGTTGGTGATGAGAAGGAGCAAAATGAACTAGGTCTCTGGTCCCTCCTGCCATGGCAAAGCACCTAGTAGAATCAAGCCCGCCACTGGACAGAGCAATAGACTCTAGAGATTGAAATTCAGGGACCACTTCCTATTGCCCCTATCTGTCCAAAAGGTACACACTTTGATCTATGAGCAATGGAAGAAGTTTTCTCCCCAGTTTAAGCTTAATCCTTCTTAACCCCCACCCCTGAGTCAGTCTCCTGTAAGACCTTCCATCTTCTGTTCCTTCTCTCCACTGTCCCACCTCCAAACCCTTACCCCTGACACTTACTTGGCCTGGGCTTGAAGCTCTGGGCCCTTGGCCTTCTCCACCAGGTCCTTGCCATAGTCCGTCACAGTCTGGAGGTACTGAGAGAAAAGGCTCTGCAGAGTTGGCTCCTCAGCCTGTCTCCGAACCAAAGCCCCTAGAAACATAGGCACACTTTTCTCAGCTGGGTCCCCAGCAATGAGTCCTGGTCTCCCACCATACCTCTGCCATTCTCCACCCCAGCTCTCAGCCCCCTTTCCAAATAGATATATAGACAAATCTTTGGATATTTTTTTTTTTCTTTCTGGACTTCAGAGAGGAAAGCTCCGTGGTTGCCAGACTGAGGCATAGGAACACAGAAAATGGGTAGCGAGGACCACCATCTCCTGTTCTTCTTTGTCCCCCTCCCTCCATATCATACCCACCTTCAAGGCTACAGATGGTAAGGAGAAGCACAGTCATTGCAAGCAGCTTCATCGTGGTGACAGTAGAAAGGTGGCCTAGAATATAGTGCTGGTGGTGAGGAAGGGTGATGAAGCCAAATGGGCTTCACCCCCTCCCCAGGGATCTCACATCCAGATGCCCTCTTCACCCTGGTTCCCTTCCTTTCCACCATCAAAGCCCAGTCCTCTTCACATGCTGCCCACAGCTCTTGCTCTCTCACCATACCTACTCAGCGTCTCTGTCTTTGGTGTCTGTTGCTGGCCTGGCTGGAAAGGCAGGGGCTATATATATACCTGTCCATTTCACCACCCCCTGTCAGGTGATAGAGATTCTGGGGAGATACTGGGGGAGGGACCATGTTGAAGTAAACAGATTGGAGAAATGGGGGAGGAGAGGATAAGAAATGAGGAACTCATGGCGATGAAATGAGAAGCAGAGGGTACAGGCCTTAGTGAAGGGCAAAAGTGTACACATCCATCTGTTTAAGATTGATTCTTTTGGGATCTGGGGCTAGTTATCTTTGGATTTGTATGCAGTGGGGAAGCAAGATTTCTAATCATTTCTCTGGAAAGCTCTGACATCAAACCCTTGACCCTTGATCTTTTTATCTCTTTTCTGAGTAAATTTCATCTCCCCAACCCTACTTGTCTTCACTGCAACTTTGAAGATAAGTATTGGGGAAAAGAATAAAAGAAAAAAAAAAGCAGTTGAAATTAGGGGCAGTAGTGAAGGGAATGGGGGTTAGGAGAATGAGAGTCAGGGTCAGAGGGCAGGTGTGATTGACTCTGTCCTTTTTCAGTTAATGTATAATGAGACAGGGGGAGAAAACAACCCAGGGCCAGAATGGCCCTCCTGGTTGCTGATCAATGAGCATACCCTTCCCCCAATAAAAACAAATTCAGAAAACAGCCTCTGCCCTTCCCCTCTCAGTTGGAGAGCTCTGGCAGGAAAAGACACAAGAGGCTCCTGCTAGGATAAGGGTTGAATATACCTGGTCATCTGACTGCCTTATCAGTTCAAGGCAGTGGTCAGCCAATATTGAATTAGCAGGGGCCATAGAATACCTATGGCCAAGGTCCTGGCCCTTGTCCCAGCCCTAATTAAGGGGAGGGGGGTTACATTCCTAGGCTCAAAGCATTTCAGTAGAATTAGCTAACTAGATACCAGAAGCATTTGTATCTTCCACCCTATTGCCCTCAAAGTTTGCTCCCTAGGTATGTGGAACATTCCTGAAAGATGGGAGGGAGTGGTGGGAGCTAGTGAGAAAGGTAGGGAACAAAGGCTAAAAAATTTTATTCCGTTTTCAATTATTCCCCAGTAGAGCTCATAGTTCTTGAGTGTAGTCTATTGCTTGCCCCTGGCCCTAAGGCAGAGCACATTTGTGGTCTGGAAACTTATTCCTAGGTTTTATTTGTTCACCCTGCCTGAAAACTCAAAGAAAGAAGGATTAACTATAGAGGTACCTGTTTTTGTTGTTGTTGTTGTTATTTTGGGGGGCGTGTACCAGGGGCGCTTAACCACTGAGCCACATTCCCAGGCCTTTTTTGTGTTTTATTGAGATACAGGCCTCACTGAGTTGCTTAGGGCTTCACTAAGTTTCTGAGCTGGCTTTGAATTTGCCATCCTCCTGCCTCGGACTCCCGAGCCGCTGGGCTTAGATGGTATTTTGAGGAATAGTTCTGCCCAGAGCCTGCTCCTCTACCCCAAACTGTCACACACCCATTTCCTTTCTACCGAGAGGGGACACTCCTGAGAGGTGTAGACCTCTAGAAGATGAGGGGGTTTGTGTCTGGGGAAGAGCTGTGCTTATGTGTCATTTAGAGGCGGGCTGAGGAGGGCTGTGGATTCAATGGGGATGTGGGGCATGATATGAACTAGGTTGGAAAGAAGTCTTCAGGATCATTCCTCCATCATTCGTCACTAAACACAAAATCTGAGTTGGGTGTGGTGGCACACGTTTGTAATCACAGTTACTCCAGAGGCTAAGACTGGAGGATCACAAGTTCAGCTTCGGCAACTAATCGAGTCCTATCTCAAAAAAAAAAAAAAAAAAAAAAAAGTTGGGGATGTAGTTCAGTGGTAGAGCTCCCGGGGGTTCAATCCCCAATACCAAAAATAAAACAGCCTCCAGGCTGTAGTTTCACTTTTTTCGTGGCCGGTGCAAGGAGTTTCAGTGGCCCAAGCGACAAGATACTCCCTCTAGTGGCTTGAACGTTCACAGGTTTATCTCGACCTTGGAGAGGCAGGGCAATCTAAGGCCTTCTGCTGAAGCCTAAGAAACCACCAATCAAATCCCGCTGGCCTCTGCCCCGCCAGGGTGAAGCTCTCCGGCAGCCATGCCTGCCACTCTTTTGCTTCCTTCTTTCTCATTGGCGACTAGGAGATCGAAGTGCCTTTTTTCCCACCCATTGGGCGGGACCGAATCAGGAGAGGGTTGGGTCTTAGGTAGTTTCCTTTGCCCGGTTCCAAGATGGCGCTCATGGCCACTCTGGAAATGCAACGTGAAGCCGAAGCTTTGCCATTAACCAAGATGGCTGCCCCCATCAAGATGACCGGGGTGTGCCGGGGGGAAAGGGACCGCAGGATGGTCTGAGATGGTAAGGGCTACTGTTCTATTGCGGGCCTGCCCTCAGGGCGTGGGAATGAAGATTAGAAAGACTAGGAATCCAGGTGAGGTCTGTGGTGGGGGTTAGGATTAGAAAATGGGAGCGAGGACAGGGGTGACAGGTGGGGGTGAGGGATCAAAGATGGGGTGGGAGTGTGCCTAGGGTTCTATCTCTCCATCGGTGCTCTCTCTCCCCACTCTTCCTGTTCCAGGACTAGCATTCGATCATGTGGAAGTTTCTGAGACTGGGGAGCCTGATGATGGGGGGTGGGGCCCGTGGGGGGTAGAGGAAGCCAGAATCCTTTCCCAGGCTAACCCGGGCCCCTCCCTGTCCTCTGGACTAAAATGGGTAATACTTTGGGCCTGGCACCGATGGGGAGTATGCCCCGCCGGAGCCCCCGCCGAGAGGAACCTCTACCCAACCCTGGGAGCTTCGATGAGCTGCACCGGCTATGCAAAGGTGAGAACTCTGTCCTTTGCATCTCAAGTTGAAGGGGCGGAGGAAGGGAGGGTCTTGAAACCTGATGTCCGGTGATGGGAACAGAAAAGGGGAAATCACAGCTGCGGCATTCAGTTCAGGGAGAATCAGGTGCCCAAATGAAGTAGAGCATTTCGTTTGAGGAGTTGAAAGGAGGTCAATCCCTCCAGTGCTTCATATGGGATTGAAAGGGGAGACTATCTCTTTGGGTAGGGATTCCTTGTCTGTGCTTATTCCTTCCCTTCCCCCCCACCCCCTTCAGATGTATTCCCAGCACAGATGGAGGGAGTGAAGCTCGTTGTCAACAAGGTTCTGAGCAGCCATTTCCAGGTGCTCCCACTTCTCTGTCCCATCCTTACCATTCCTTCGTGCCTATCGTTGGATCCTCCTTTCCTTTTTGCACTCCAGCCTTAGCTAGGCTATGTGGGACAAATGAGGGAGGATGTGGGGTTCTCTTTACCTCCGTTGCCTGCGGGACTTGGTGCTTTAAATCTGTTAACCCACTGCATATGTTGGGATATTTGGGATTCTTAAAAGGCCCCCTGAATGAGGAGAAGATGACGGGTGGGATGAGGTATTGAAATGAAACATGGATGCTCTCTTCCTCCATTGACTCCTCTTTCTGCAGGTGGCTCACACTGTGCACATGAGTGCCCTGGGCTTACCTGGCTATCACCTCCATGCAGCCTATGCAGGGGATTGGCAGCTCAGCCCTACAGAGGTGAGGGCTCCACATACCTGGGTCCACTCTCTAAAAGCGCACCCGGGACTTAGGTCCGGAGGAGGAGGAAATGTGTGTGTTAAGGGAAGAATTGACAGTAACCAGATTCTGTCTCTTCTGAATGGCAAAGGATGGGGAAACAATTCTATGAAAAGATGCCAGAGTTTTTCTTTGTGTCTCCACTAGGGGGCGCTGAGTAACCCAGTGTTTGGGTTTAAGTTGAGTAATGCTATCCAGCTCAGCCTTACTGTCTACACTCCTCACCAGGTGTTCCCCACTGTGGTAGGGGATATGGACAGCAGTGGAAGTCTCAACGCCCAGGTCCTACTTCTGTTGGCAGAGCGGCTCCGAGCTAAGGCTGTCTTCCAGGTGACCCACAGTTCCTGCCTCCATCCATCGAGGCACTTCTCTTTCTCCTCTATGGGTATCCTGCCGCGGGGAAGCCAGGGGGAGGATCAGAGGCAATAGTGATTATAAAAAGATGGTTGGAGATTTTACTTCTTGCTCTCTCCACACAGACACAACAGGCCAAATTCCTGACATGGCAGTTTGATGGCGAGTATCGAGGAGATGACTACACAGCCACTCTGACCCTAGGAAATCCTGACCTGATTGGGGAATCAGGTGAGGAGTTGGGACAGGGTTCTTTTGAACCCTAAACAGGGTTCTATTTGCTAATGTTGGACATGCCTCCTCATCTTCTGTACAGTTTGGGAGTTTGAAAAGGAATTTCTGGGGCAGGTTGTAGGAGGGAACTGGGGGTGAAGGAGTAGTCCTCACTATTGTCTCTATGACTGACTCCACGTCTCCTCACTCCCCCACAGTGATCATGGTCGCTCACTTTCTGCAGAGCCTCACTCATCGACTGGTGCTAGGAGGAGAGCTAGTTTATCACCGGCGGCCGGGTGAAGAGGGGGCCATCTTGACTCTGGCTGGGAAGTACTCGGGTATGGGGTGAAGTGGAATGGCAATTCTGGCTTTGCTGGGGTCCTTGGAATGCGTCCTACTACAGTAATTCTCCTTTCCCCTTGTATTTTGTTTTTTACAGCTGTACACTGGGTTGCTACATTGAATGTGGGATCTGGCGGGGCCCATGCAAGCTATTACCACAGGGCAAACGAACAGGTGAGCTACTGATCTCATGCCCTATGCTAGCAAGTCAGTTATATAAACTTTTGCCTCTGTAGACAAACAGGCTCTTGCTGGCCTAGTATTCTTCCTACCCACACAGGTATACATTTTCATGGATGTCTTCATTCTGCTGATCCCCTGTCAGGGCCCCTCGGGTCTTCACCAAGACTGAATCCCCCTCTTTTCCTTGCCCTTGTTTTTCAGGTTCAGGTTGGAGTGGAGTTTGAGGCAAACACAAGGCTACAAGACACAACCTTCTCCTTTGGTTACCACCTGACTTTGCCCCAGGCCAACATGGTGTTTAGAGGTAAGAGTTATTGTGACAGCATTCCGAAGTGCTGAAGGATCAGGGGATGCAGAGGGAGGGAAGTTCTACCTTATTTTTGCCAACCCTTTTCTCCAAGTCTTGTTCAATAACCTAGTTGATGTTTTCTTTCCCAATAGGCTTGGTGGATAGTAACTGGTGTGTAGGTGCTGTGCTGGAGAAGAAGATGCCCCCGCTGCCCGTCACCTTGGCCCTTGGAGCCTTCCTTAATCATTGGCGCAACAGATTCCATTGTGGCTTCAGCATCACTGTGGGCTGAGGTTGTCCCAGAGCCAGCCCCCACAGCTGGAACCTGAGTCAGGTGTCCTAGGGCCAGAGACTAGGCTCCTCTCCAGAGCCCACCTCGATGGGTGACCTCTACGTCCTAGGAGCAGAGTGGGGAATAGGACCATACCCTTCTCAAAATTGGCGCTGCCACTGGGTCAGCTGATAAGGCAGTGGCTTGAGGCTCCCACTTCTGCCACCAGCCCCAGTATCATCTTCCCCACGCTCTTGTTGCTCTGGACTAAGGGAGAAGGATTAAGGAATATGTCTGGTTGAACTCCCCCCTTCATTTCCATCTTTGTTTTCCTCTGGATTAAAGCCCCTAGCTCCTTCCTCTCCAGAGCAGAAAAGACTGCATGGGATTAGCTTCCCCATCCTGTTTTCCCATCCCAGAGTCTCCCAAGGCTGAGAAAGTAGGGCTGAAGGGCTAAATTTGGGGCATTGAAAAGTGGGACCTACCCATTCCCAGAAGTTTTACCTCTTAGCCTGAGACTTCCTCTTCTTCATCTTCTATGCATCCAAAGGACAACCTTACCCCCATGGTCACCCCTGAGGACCCCAATGATCGCATGAAGAGGCATTTATTGCTTTAGTCTTTCATTACAATCACTGAACTCCCTTTCTCCTCCTCCTAGCAATTTCCCCTTTCCAGTCCGGTGTGTCCCAAGTGGGCTGGGGAAGAAGGCCAGGCTGGGGCTCAGCTGCAGATCTCCTGGAGCAGTGGCATCATAGCAGATAGTCCCTGTATGCGCTGGAGTTGGTAACAGTATGCGTTGTTAATACTCCGGAGTTCAACCAACAGGCCCAGCAACTTTGCATATAGAAACCTTTGAAGGAAGTAGTGGGGTTACCAGGGAAGAGGAAGGAAATAAGACAGCTAGAAGTCTTGTCCTGAGGCCCTGACCCACTGAATTAACCCTCAGTGAGGCTAAGTCTGAACTTTAGAGAAAATCAGGCTCTGGTATGAAAATTTGTCAAATGTTCAAAAGTCCCCAAAGGGGTATCTGTCTGATACTATCTTCTCACAATGCCCAGTTTTTCCTGAACTCTGAGGGCCAAGTGTGAAGGAAGCCCCAGACCTTGCCAGAACTTCAACTGTGTAGAGTCTGAGGGTTTGGCCTTCTAGAGCAAGTTCTAGAAGATGGGTGGGTTGTTCTGTGGTACAAACTATCCTTCTTCTGGCAAACTGACTTATTGAGGAATGAGTAAAAACAGAAGTTGCACATACCTCAGAGCCCGGATAGATTCTGAATCAGGGACACAAAACTGTGAATGACCCTAACTCCAAGGGAAATGAAAAAATTCAAGGAATTGGCCAAGTGGAGAGACGAGAAAGGGCCAAGGAACAAAAGTGAGCAAGACTCTTAATGGTCCATTTTAGTCTGGAGAAGTTATAGTGCTAGGTTATAGATGTCATCAATCTCAGGAATGCTATTATAAGAGCCTGTGAGCTACTACTTTGCATCTCTACTGAATAAAAAAAAAAAATCTGGAAAAAGTAAGATCAAACATCAGTAAGAGCAATTTGAATGCTGGAACTGTGCAACTGGGATGGCCAGAGGGAAGGACCAGACCCCAAGAGATCTGGTTTGCCAAAGGAAAAGACAGGAAAAGCATTCATCCAGGGTTGAGTGTTTTTCATAATCTCTTTCTTCCCCAGTGCAGCCTCCAAGCTCCCAGGCTCCCACCTACCGATTTCGGGGCCTTGGTTCCTGTTCCTTGATGTAGCTGTCCAGAGTTAGTGCCATCTCCTCTTGCAGCTGATCAATCTCTTCTCTCTGGGTAACTCCAGGCCGATCTGTAAGAGAGAGAGCTGGGAAGGACAAGGGGGGGGGGGGGGCCTGCACAGTGTCCCAGGGTCTGAGGATGATATAGACCCACTCCAAAGGTTTAAAGGCTAGATGGCCATGGACGGATGGATTCAAGGGACCCAGTTTGGGTAGAGATGGTGGGACCAAAGTTTCTGGGCTTTGGGAAATGCTCACCAGGAGAGAAGAGGGCCATGGCAGCCATGAGCACATACTCAGGCTCCTGGAGCTGCAGTCGTTTTAGTGTCCCATGGAAGCGAAATATCAACTCCAAAAATTCTTCCTGAAACCCTACTGTAGGAGATATGAGGCTTAGAGCCTCTAGGTCACCTCACCTCATCCCAGACCACAAGGACATATGCCCCTACTGCTCTAGCACCTTCTCACCATGGGCTCCATCTTCCATTGTGTAGCAAAGAGGTCCACACAGGAAGTTTTGTGTTTGGAGACAGAAAGTGGTATTGAGTACAATGTGAGATATTTCCACAGCTGCTCCCTTGAGAAGGGAGATTTGGTCCTCCATGGGCAGGGATCTGTGGAGAACACGAAAAAAAAGGGCATTTTAGACAAGTCTGAACTTAGGAGAGGGAGAGGAACTTCCAGTCCTGAGTGACACACTTAAAAACAAACCTGATTTTGAGACCTGGTGCTTGGAAATACTAAGGGGTGTGGTAATTGGTTGAGTGACTTTTTTATTTTGGGGTGCTGAACCACTGAGCTACATCACCAGCCCTTTTTATTTTCTGTTTTGAAACGGTCTCATTGAGTTGCTTAGGGCCTAGCTAAATTGCTGAGGCTGGCCTCGAACTTGCCATCCTCCTGCTTCAACCTCCCAAATTGTTGGGATTACAGGCATGCACCACCATGTGTGATAGGACTCCCCCCACCCTAGTACTGGGGATTGAATCCAAGGGCTCTCTACCACTGAGCTACACCCCCAGCACTTTTTATTTTGAGACAGGTTCTACTAAATTGCTATGACAGGCTGCAAATTTGCAATCCTTCTTCTTCAACCTCCTGAGTAGCTGGGATTACAAGCATGAGCCACTATGACCAGCTGATCAGTAACTTTTAGAGGTGGGGAGAGATGAAGACGGTATACAATTTATGAAGCCCTTGCTTCATGAGAGAGAAGGGAAGATCACTCACCGGAAAAGAGGCAGATCCTTTGTGAACTTGATAATTTGCTGCATCATGAAAGTGTTGATGTCTGCGAAGTGTGTGAGCAGAGGTAGCACAGGGGTCAGGGTAGGCAAGGGCTGATGATGGATGAACAGGTAGGCTGGAGGCTGTAGAGATCAGGATGTGAGCCAGAGTCCCTGGCTCCTAGGGCTTTTGTTGAGGCCTCACCAGCCTTATTTGGAAAGGTTCTTTAGAGGAATTTGCCCAGATTGGGGTTCTGGAGAAGATCTATCCTCTGTTGGTACATGGTACACAGCCCTCTCCCTTAGGCCACCTCCTAGATACCCTTTTGGTCACTTTCAGCCCTGATCAGTGCTCACCCTGAATTGCACAAACTGGTCAAACATGGTGCCAACATGACGAGTGTGGGCCCCCAGAAGGGTCTGGACCAGCTTTTTCTGCTCCTGACTCAGTTGTGTAGGAGTCTGCTGTGCCCGCCGCTGTGCCTGTTTTGCTCGTCGTAATGCCAGGGCTTCTGCCGACAGTATCACTGTACCAGACGAGATGTATCAAAGCTATTTAGACCAGCAGAGAGCATCTTTCAGCCAGTCCCTGATCTGGGATTCCTCAACCACTCTATACAAGGAAGAATTGGGGAAGGAAGGAGAGTTCCTGAGGCTTCCTTGAACTTGATTGATTCCTAGAGACCTCAAGTGTGGGGAATTCCTGCCCCCTTTCACCAACCTCAGTTACCTGTAAGGCACATGGCAGGAAACAATGCACTGTGGGAAAGGAGGGAAGGATGGAGAGTAAAGTGGGAAAGGTATAAGATGGTTGGCTTTGGGGGGAAATAATTAAGAGGGGCTTAATAAAGTGCTAAGGCAGCACCTTGTGTTTGTATAATATGTTAGCTTTTCATTTCCATGACCAAAATACCTGACATAACTTAGAGGAGGAAACATTTCTTTTGACTCAATTTCAGTCTATGGTTGGCTGGTTCTGTTCTTTGGGACGGAGGCAAGGCAGAACATCATGGCAGAAAAGCTACTCAGCTCATGGCAGCAGGAAGCAGAGAGAGGGAGGAAGATGATGAGGAAGATAAACCCTTCCAGGGCAGGTTCTCAGTAAGCTACTCCAATTAGGTCCCAACTCCTACAGTTTCTATCACGTCCCAATAGTTCACTCAAATTATTAGTTCCATCAAATGGATTAATTCACTGATGAGGTTCTATCCCTCATGATCCAGTCATTTCCTAAAAGCCCTGCCTCTGAACATTACTGCATTGGAAACCGAGACTTCAACACATGAGACTTTGGGGACATTCCAGATCCAAACCATGACACAGCATTATAATTTCAAAGGTTCTGAGGTTAGATTTCACTGGATGAAACAACACTGTGGTAGACAATGTAAGTATTATTCATATTTTTCAGAAATGTAAATATGCTTAGATTCTAGCAACAGGTCCAGGGTCATAAAATAAATGATGCAGATTGAATTCAAACCAAGATCTTTTGGTTTATAAATAGTTTTCTTTCCATCCTATTGAAAAGTACTGCAATCGTATGGAAAAAGCAAGAGTTTAGTGTCAGGCAGACTTGAATTTGAATACTGACTGTACAACTTTTTAGCTGGTTGATCTTGGGTAAGTTAACTTCTTTGAGTCCCAGTTATATCATCTATTGGGAGCATAGAATAGTTTACCTGGCACAGAGAAAACATTAATTAATTAAAAATTATTGAGCATCTACTAGGTGATAGGCATTATACTCAAGAGATAAAAGAAAAAAGCCGGCCATATGAATACCAAGGGAAGCACTTTTCAGGTAGAGGGAATGAGGAGTGCAAAAGTCCTGGGGAAGAGTGTGATTGGTGGGTTTAAGAAGGGCATTTAAGTCAATGTTATTGGACTGGATTGGGCAAGGGGGAAAGAGGAAATGAAGTCTGAAAGGTGGTATGCAGGAACCAGATCAAGAGATCTTGTACTTTAAAAGAGATGGGGAGCCATTGAGAGTTTTGAGTAGAATAGTGATATCATCTGACAAATTTGAAAAAAAAATCTTACTGTGCTTGTTAATGCAAAATGTACTATTGGGAACAACGACAAAGCACAGAGACAGCCAATGGACAACTGGGAAGGTAGGAGACCAACTCACTGTCTTTCCTCATGCCAGCACCTAGACACTTCTGCAACCTGCAGGCCGGACAGTGGCGCCTCAGGGTCTTGCTGATCTCACAGCTTCCAGCAAAGGGGCAGGTGAGACCCGTGCTTTTACTGACTGCTCGTCTGTGGAAGTCAGACATTTTTGTTTTTTTGTTGTAGATGGACACATACCTTTATTTTATTTATTTTTATGTGGTGCTGAGGATTGAAACCAATGCCTCACACGTACTAAGCAAGCACTCTAGACCACTGAGCCATAACCCCAGCCCCAACAGAGACATTTTTAATTTTTGTGGTACTAGGAATCAAAACCCTGGGGGGGGGGGAGGCCTTAACCACTGAGCTACATACCTAGCCCTTTTTTTTAATATTTATTTTTTAGTTGTAGTTGGACACAATACTTTTATTTTTATTTATTTTTATGTGGTGCTGAGGATCGAACCCAGGGCCTCACATGTGCTAGGCAAGCATTCTACCACTGAGCCACAATCCCAGCCCCATACCTAGCCCTTTTTATTTTTTATTTTGAGACAGGGTCTTGCTAACTTGCCCAGGCTGGCCAGGAACTTGCCACCCTCCTATGTCAGCCTGTGTAGCTGGGACTACAGCTGTCTCCCACCTTCACTCAGCAAAGAACTTCAGGAGTGAATAGAGCACAAGTTCAAAGAACTTCAGGAGTGAATAGAGCACAACACACAGGATCATTGGGGCAAGCCTAGTCAATATAGTATTACCTTAGTGCTTTGCAGTGGGCACATAATAAGTACTCTTGAGACACACACACACACACACACACAGAGAAAGAGGGGTGGGGAACAAATGGACTGTGTGCATGGGACAAATATTTGGTCCTCTCTTTTTTATCATGCCGTCAGTTTATACAGTGGTGTGGTTGGCAAGATGTAGAGTGCTAGCCACAGAGTAGTGAGACTTAAATACAGGAGTAATGTAGCTGAACAAGGCTGGGCGTGTGCCAGGGTTTAAAGGCTGACTGATAGGAGCTGGGAACAGGGTTGTTTCTATGGAGGAGGAGGGTCTTACCTGAAGAAACCTTTGCAGCCCTCGCATGTCAGAGCATGGAAATGATAGCCTGTGGCTCGGTCCCCACACACCACACAGTTCCTTGGCTCATCTTCCCCACTAGCCATGATTCCAGGTGTTGGTGTAGCTATCATGGACCCCTGAATGTGAGAAGATTTAGCAGACCGCTCTGAGCCACTTGTGACTTTCTCTTCTTTCTGTAGAGCCTCTTTCCAAACCTGCCCTGAACCTGGTCCCAGCACTATTTATACTAAAAGCAAGACAGTTGCTTAAGTCTCTGGCCCTGAACAAAAAGTTATTTTATTTATTTATTTATTTATTTATTTATTTATTTATTGGTGATGGTGGGGGGAAACTGGGAATTGAACCCAGGAACCAGGAGTATTTTACTATTGAGCTACATCCCTAGGCAGAATTTTGCTAGCTGAAGCTGATTTCAAACTTAAAATCTTCCTATCTCATCCTCCCAAGCTGCTGGGATTACAGGCGTGCACCACCACACCTGGACCCCAAAAGATTTCTTACCTGCTTCTCTTAGGCAACACACCACAGGCCACAGAATTTGGTGCAGGATGCGTCTTGCCAAATTCCCACAGTGACTCTGCTTTCCTTGTGATCTCAGGAGTTAGCAATTATGGTACTTTTCACTACCTGGAAAACAAGGGATGTCTATGTATGTGGCCTCTGGGTGCTCTCAGAGCCCTAGGTAGGTAGGGCACATACTCTGGACCTAGGGCAAAGGCCTGTGTAGGAAGTTTACCAGCATGCCTAAGGTGCTGGTTGGTGGCACATGGGGAGGGTTCCTGGTGGGCGGGACCTTATGACTCATTAGAAGCTGCTTCTTATCAGACTCATCAAGTTTTTTTTTCTACTTTTGAGCTTCAGGGTAGATCTGCAGCCTCCTCTATACATGGATCCTGGACAAGCTGTGAGGGAAAGAAAGGGAAAGACAGAGCAAACTTTTCACATGCACTATGTCAGTAGTAAAATTAACTATTTTACTAACAATGGTATCTTACAATTATACCAGACTCAGAAAAGTTCTTTTAAAAAAGACTTTAAGGGGCTGGAGATGTGGCTCAAGTGGTAGCGCGCTCGCCTGGCATGCGTGCAGCCCGGGTTCGATCCTCAGCACCACATACAAACAAAGATGTTGTGTCCGCCGAAAACTAAAAATAAATATTAAAAATATTCTCTCTCTCTCTCTCTCTCTCTCTCTCTCTCTCTCTCTCTCTCTTTAAAAAAAAATAAGAGTCTTCTTTGTAAAAAAAATAAAAAAATAAAAATAAAAAAGACTTTAAAATTAGGCTTCAGAAAGAAAGAAAATGGAAGGATGTAATAAAAAAAATTAAGAGCCAGGCAGAAGGGCTGGGTTTGTGGCTCAGTGGGAGAGTGTTTGCCAAGCACATATGAGGCACTGGGTTTGATCCCCAGAGCAACATTAAAAAAATAAAATAAAATAAAGGTATTGTGTTCATCTACAACTGGAAAAAAAAAGTCAGGCTTATAATCTCCAGAGACTTGGGACAACAAGGTAGAAGGATCACAAATTCAAGTCCAGTCTCAGCAATTTAGGACCTGTCTCAAAATTAAAGACAAAAGGGCTGAAACTATAGCTCATTTGTCTATAATTGTAGAGCATTTGTCTAGCTTCCTTGGGTTCAATTCCCAGCTTATATTAAAAGAAAAAAAAAAAGGCTGGGAATGTAGTTTAGTGGTTAAGTGCCTCTAGGTTCAATCCCCTGTAAGTGGGGTGGGAGGAATTGGTCTAACTAAGAGCCTAGAAGAGGGTCCCATTTTCTTGCTATGAATGGCTGAGAATTAATTCAGAGTGAATTCTAGTAAATCAGAGGTAGCTGGGGTTGATTTGTGAACTCCTGTGCCAGAGCTGACTTCAGGTGTGACCTATGTAGTTGCACTAGGCCCTACATTCAGAGGAGTTCATCGCTTAGGTCAATACTCTGCTCTGCAGTCCTGAAATAAGATTTTTTTTAAAAAAATAAGGGTTTTCATTTTTCAGTGGGTCTCCAAAACTATGTACACAGCATGTCTGGAGTTAAGATGAAGGACTTCTGATTAATGTATTTAAGAATCAGAAGTAGGGGGGTTAGATTTGTGGCTCAGGGTTAGAATGATTTCCTAGGATGTATGAGGCACTGGGTTCAATCCTCAGCACCACATCAACAATAAATAAATAAAAATAAAGTCATTGTGTCTATCTACTGCCGCAGTCTTGGCTGGGCACAGAATCACGAGCCACCACACAGCTTTGTAGATTCAAACAGCAATTCTTTATTCCCGAACTCACACCGGCCTCCACACACGTTCTGGGGCAATCCCAGTTCTGCTGCCACACAATTCACCTACTCCAAGAGGCTTTCTTCCCAAAGTACTCTCTGAATCTCACGAGAACTCAAAGGGAGCTCAGGTAGCAGGAACGCCCTAATTCCAGCAGCAATAATCCTCAACATCGAACTTCCCTAAAATCCAAGGTCTTAAACTGGGAACGCCCTTAACCCAAGGAGCGGGATACTTCCTCAAACTGCAGGACATACCCTAATCCTGGATCCTCCCTGGTCGTTGAGCAGGGTCACCTTTCTCAAACACACATGCAAGGTCAACAGCGAATTTAACATGGGGTACGCTGGCAAGGAAATTTCGATGCGTCATTCCTACTTCGTAATGGCCCTCAGCAATCTACAACTAAAAGAAACAAACAAACAAAAAAATTAAGCAGGGTGCAGTGGTGCATGCCTGTAATCCCAGTGGCTGGGGAGGCTGAGGCAGGAGGATCACAAGTTCAAAGCCAGCCTCAGCAATTTAGCAAGGCTCTAAGCAACTCAGTGAGACCCTGTCTCTAAAAAAAAAAAAAAAAAAAAAAAAAGGGCTGGAGATGTTGTTCAGTGGTTGAGTACCCCTGAGTTCAATCCCTGATACATACATACATACATACATAAATAAATAAATAAATAAATAAATAAATAAATAAATAAATAAATAAATTTAAAAAAGAGATTCTTCTCATTGAGGATTCCTAGGTATTAATTGGTTCTGCCCTGCATAAACTGTTCCCACAGAATAAAAGAGAATTTTTTTCCTTCTTCTTCCTTTTTCTGTCATGTTTTCAGTTTCTTGAAAGCTAACCTATAATTAATTGTTTCTTTAAAGATGGGTTAAAAACCCAATTGCAGCTTAGAGTCATAAACACACACACACACACACACACACACAATAGTAAGTTGAAAAAAGAACCTCATTTAGGTTCCCAGAATGAATTGTTAGAACCCTTAACTTCAAGTGGTACAATATTCAACTATGCATAACTTGGTATTTTAAAATAAGCTGAATTTAGAGAGGTGTTTGGTTCTGGTCTTTGGGAGATGGTGAGTATATCTATGTGTATGTGTATTTGTTGTTGTCTTTGCTCAAATGTGACTGTGATTTCATACTAATTTGTTCACTCAACAAATATTGATTGAGAATCTACTATGTGTTTAGATACTTGGGACAAAACGATGAATAAAATGCTTTCCTGACCTCATGGCATTGAAATGCTGGTAGGAAGATAGACCTTTAAAGACACATAAAGAAATACATTCAGATGAACAGTGGTGTTATGTATAGAGCATTAGGGACCATATGTATCAGACTAAACAGTTTGAATCCATCAGGGAGCTTTGAAAAGGTAAGCCGGGAAATGACATGGTCAGATCTGTGTTCTGTGTAGTTTACTCTGTCGACTCTTTGGAAGATGGATCTGAGGAGGCAGAACTGGAGGCAAAGTAAGCAGTTACTATTGCCCAGGCCTGGAGTTGTAGCTCAGTGATAGAGTGCTCACCTAGCAAGTGGGAGGCACTGGGTTTGATCCTCAGCACCCCATAAAAATAAATAAATAAATAAATAAATAAATAAATAAATAGAAAAACAAACGAAAGAAAACCCATAATGGAGGTGAGAGATCAGGTGGTTTAGGACAGTGATAGAGAGAGAACAGAGTTTTGAGATATATAGGTGAAGTAATTTGGAATTTGGTGACTACTAGATGAGAAAGAGGAAGAGTTAAAGATGACTCCAGGTTTCTAGCTTGGTTGATTAAGCAGCCGGTGGGAAAGAGACAACGAAAGGAAAAGCATCCCCCATACTTAGGTCCCAATCCACTTCCACATCAACATTTTTTTTCTAGTAATAAGTTGTCAAGTCCCCATTCTCTGATTAGGCACCATAAGGAATAACAAAAGACAGCATCCATATTACAAAGAAATTTATAGTCTAACTATGGAGACTAAGTTAATTAAACTACTAAATCTTAAAAGGAAATAAGCAGGGCTGGGGTTGTGGCTCAGTGGTAGAGCGCTTGTCTAGCACGTGTGAGGCACTGGGTTTGATCCCTAGCACCACATAAAAAATACTAAATAAAGGTATTGTGTCCATCTACAACTAAAAAATATGTTTTTTAAAAAAGGAAATAATCACATTCTAAATTGTGCAGCAATGAATATGCATAATATCGTAGGTAGCAAGTGCTTTATTCATTTATTCTTTTTTTTTTTTTTTTTTTTGTGTGTGTGTGTGTGTGTGTATTTGGTTCAGGGGACTGAACCCAAGAGCACTCTACCACTGAACTACATTGCCAGTGCCTCCCCGCCACTTCCGCTTTTTTTTTTTTTTTTTAATTTTGCAACAGGGTCTCACTAGGTTGCCCAGACTAGACTTGAGCTTGCAATCCTCCTGCCTTAGTCTCTGGAGTCACTGAGATCATGGGTATGTGCTGCCATGCCCCACCACACCCAGCTTCATTTATTCTTATTGACTGCCTAATGTGAGCAGCGTATTATGTAAGAATCTTACCTCCGTTAACCCTTTAAGATGGATTATATTACCATTTTACAGATGAGGAAACTGAGGCTCAGAGACTTTAGTATTTTTTTCAACAACTCAAGATACTTTAAGTAATTTGTACAAGGGAACAATATACCCAACAGTTTATTAGATGATTTCACTTGAATGTCACAGAGGCATCTCAAATTCACTATGTCTAAAATGTCACTATGTCCAATTCCCCAAACTAACTTCTCTGTGTAATCTAACTTGGTGACTATCCCAACTTGAGAAAGTGGAAAAAATATGGACCTTGGAGTCATACAGAGTTAGGTTCAAATTGTGACTCTGGCCCCTTGATAGTTGAATTCATTTTTTTTTTTTTTTTGTTTCTTCCTAAATTATTTGTCATGACTAACCCAGCTCCATGGGGCCTGGGATTCACATATCATCATGCTGGGCCAACTGGTACACTTCCTCTCCTAGGTCAATATTTAATGCTTAGGGAGAGGCCAGGTGGAGACAGATGTTCTGGCTCAGAGCTGTCCCTTTACTGGAGGTCTGGGGATTGTGGTGAGCTTTGTTCACGGAGAAGTTCACCTAACAGTTCTTTGAGATAAAGTTGCCTTGGGGACAGACCTCCCTGAGCTTGGGAGACAGAAATGTCTCCCAACTTTAGAGTCTCTTCTGTGGATCAGACTGAGACTGGTATCTGCTGCAGAAGGCACCTGGCATCCAAATAGACTTCAGGGTTAACTGATGCCCCCATCCTCTTCCAACACATCTATCCTGAGCCAGAGTCTGAAAAATACCTGTGTTGGCCATAGCCTAGTGGATTGAGCTCTCTGAATTTTAGATTTTTGTTTTTATTTTTTAATCTGGAAGAAAGAGTTAATAACACCCATTATCTGGGTTCATTGTGAAGGCTAAATAAAGTAATATATGTAAAATTCCTCAAACAGTGCTTGGAACATGGAAGAAAATAGATACATATTCATTTTTTCCCTTCTTCCTTTCCTTCCCCACCCTTTCCCAGATGCCAAGCCAGAAGATGTGGGGGTGGGGGTCACCTAGCCTCATTTCTCTCCCTCATGCCCATGACCTGTTATTTCTGTCTCTTGACTTCTAACCACCCACTATCTCTAAGCTGAGTTCAGGGCCTCATCATTTTTCACTCATCACTGCAGTAGCCTATTAAATTATTCTCCCTATTCCCAGCCTCATCTCCTTCCAACCCATCCTCCATGCTGTTGCTATTTCTAAAATGCAAATTTGATCATGTCTCTCCCCTGCTTAAAATTCTTCATATGCTTTCCATCACCTTCAGGGGAAAAAAAATCCAATCTCTTTAGCATGTCATACAAAGTCGTTTGTGATCTGGCCCCTATTTATCACTCTGTCCTCATCTATTCTAACCTCACTTCCATCCACTGACCTAGCACAAAGCACTTTGGCTCTAGATGTGCTTAAACATTTGGAGTTCCCTGAACATGCTGTGCTCACTCACCTCTGAGCAGCTTTCCTTGTTGTTCTGTCTGATTGGAATCACCTCAAGCACCCCCACCTCAAACACTCCATCCTTGGTTTTCCTGATCCTCTTGGCTCTTCTGGCCTGAATGCAGCAGATCACTTTGGAGAACCTGTGAGCTGTAGAGGCTAGAGCTGTACCTTTGCACACAAATTTGTCACAGCACTTAATCACGTTGCAGAACAATTGCCTGTTTCTTTCTGATTCTGTCAATCAAATATTAGTTGCTGAAGTCAAGAGCCACATCTTTTTATTACTTCAGGTATATATAATGAAAGTTTATGGATGAGTAAATGGGCTAGGGTATGAATTAAGTTCTGATTCCAAACTCCTGCTCTTTCCACATAGCATTGTATCCTATATTTGTGCCATTTGTTTGTCCAATAAATATTTAAGGGGAACCTATTTTGTGCCAGACATTTTGCTAGCACTGTAATTTCCAAGGGGTCATCTGGATACATTCCTATTTTCCTCTTAGCTACTGTCTTTCATAGTTGGTCATCCTTTGCTGTCCTGATTCTCTGGCAGGATTTCCATTAAGTGTGTGTGTGTGTGTGTGTGTGTGTGTGTGCGCGCGCGCGTGTGTGTGTGTGTGTGTGTGTGTGCGTGTGTGTGTGTGTGTGCGCGCCTGGGGATTGAACCCAGGGCTTCTTGTATGCTAGCCAAATGCTCTATCACAGAGCTACATCTCCAGCTCTCCATTAGTCCTCTGGTCTGATTCCTAACTGGTTTGTGACTTCTTCTTCCTTTTTTTGGGGGGGAGGGTGGTTTTGACTTCTTAACTACTGCTACATGCTGTTCCTACCTGCCATGTTTGTAGTTGATATCTGGCCAACCTCACTCAGGTGTCCATTGAGCCAAATTTCTAATCTGGGCTTGCTCTATCCTGTTTGGCACCCCAGGTGCTGGCACAAACACTTCTTTGAACAGGAAGGGTTCCTTTCATTGGAGCTTTATAATCTGGCTTTAATCTCCTTTCTTTAAAATCATCAATGATTTCCCGTGGTCTGTTGAATTCACGGGGCTTTCTCCCATGTTTCTCCTAATCAACAATCAACCTTCCTACTGCTTTTGAACCCCTGACAATTACATTCTCTTCCTCTCTACACCCCCAACCCTTGCACCAATATTCTAATAACTATTTTTCTCCTCTAATGGATTCTTCTTTTTCCTAATTCCCCATTATAACTGTGCTACCTTTCTTTTATGTTCTGCCCTAGTGATTCCTCTCTATAAAAGTCTTCAGTAAAAAAGTAAAGTAGCTTCTGGGTGCAGTAATGCATGCCTGTAATCCTGATAGCTTGGGAGGCTGAGACAGGAGAATTGCAAGTTCAAGACCAGCCTCAGCAATTTAGCAAGGTCCTAAGTAGCTTGGTAAGACACTGTCTCAAAATAAAGAAATATTTTAAAAATCTAGAGATGTGACTCAGTGGTTATTAAACATAGCCTTCATACAAATAGCATTTCTATATTATTCTTGCAGGGAAAAGAGCACTGATCTGACAAGAGAAAGAATAAGAGCAGGTAGACCAAGATGGGCGTACTGCACACCCCTGGGTTCAATCCCCAGTACCAAGAAGAAAAAAAAGTAAAATAGCTAACATCTTTTGTGTGTATGTGGCCGGAAGGATGGGGAGGTACTAGGGATTGAACCCAGGGGTGTGCTCTACCATTGAATTACACCTCCAAATCTTTTTATTGAGTCAGGGTCTCACTTAGTTGCTGAGGCTGGCCTCAAACTTGAGATCTTCTGCCTCAGCCTACTGATTTACTGGGATTACAGGCCTGTGCCATCTGTAATCCCAGCAATTTTGTAGTTACTTCTGATGCTTCCTCAAGTTAGGAGTCTTCTATTGCTTTCCCTGGACTGCAGCCACACTTTCTCAGACTTCTATTATAGTGCCTGCAACAATACCATATCTTTATATTCACTAACTGTCCCTTGCCTACTGGATTGTAACATCTGTGTTGCATGGGTTTTTCTATCCTGACAGCCACATTGGTCCTGGCCATAATGTGGGCTTAATAGACAATGGATGATTTATAATTTTCCCTATTTCCTGATTCTGAATTCCAAGAGTCACTTTGAATCCTCCCCTAAATCTTCTTATTCTTCAGGTATTATTGATTCCTTATGCCATGTGTCTCCTGATACTGTGCCTTTTCTTCTATTACCATCATTACAGTCACCAGGCTCTTATGTTTTATACAACTTCAGTATGCCCATCTTAGTCTACCTGCTCTTAGTCTTTCTCTTGTCAGATCAGTGCTCTTTTCTCTGCAAGAATAATATAGAAATGCTATTTGTATGAAGGCTATGTTTAATTTTCTTATTTTGATATCCAGGACCTTTACATATCTCCTGAATCAAGTTGATCATAAAACTGTCTTCTTTCATTCTTTCTCTTATTATTACTCAGATGCCAGGAAGACACATATTTTCTTCCTTCCTTTCTCTTTCCTCCACTTGCCTATATTTTGCTCTTTCTTTAAGGCCCAACCTATCACTTTCCCCAGGAAACTTTTGATTCTTTTGGTTCTATCTGATGTCTTCCTTCTTTGAACAATACTATTTATTATCATACAATTTAGTATTGTAGCATAGTTGAACATGTAATCATCTATAGCAGGGATTGGCAATTTGTGGTCTGTGAGCCAAATCCAGCTTGCTGTACATAAACTAAGAATGGTTTTACACTAAAATTTAAAAAGTTATAGCATATGCAAATTATATAAAATTTAAACTTTAGTGCTCACAAATACAGTTTTATTGAACATAGCCATACCTATTTGTTTACATATTGTTCAGGCTTCTTTCAAGCTATCATAGGAGAGTTGAGTAGTCTCCACAGAACATATACTGCCTGCAAAACCTAAAATAATTATCATTTGATTGTTATAGGGAAAGCTTGCTGATCCCTGATATAAGGTCTTGAATTCTCTTTAGAATATTTTCATAGCTGTTTAAAAACTTCAGAAAGGTCTGTTTCATTAAAGGCAATCTTTTCAATGCTAATTAGCTGTTCATTAGAAAGGAGGAAGCCAGAGGAGTAGGCTGGTTAGAAACTTAGTAACTCAGGCAACGGGATTCCCATTGGAAAGTGAGAGTCGAGGATCTAAGGTGGATGACAGAAAAGAGGTCATCTTTTTTTCCCAATCTTTTTTGTTTCCAACCAGGCAGAGAAAGTGTAAAAACACAGAAAGATCTATTTGTGGTCTGAAACTGATCTGAAAGTGGTTGCTGACTGAGGCTCTCATGATTGTTATAATAGTTGGTTGTGGTAGCACACGCCTATAATAATCACAGCAACTGAGGAGGCTGAGGCAGAAGGATTGCAAGTTTGAGGTCAGCTTGGGCCACTTGGCAAGAACATTCCTCAAAATAAAAAATAAAAAGGGCCAGGGATGGAGCTCAGTGGTAGAGCACCCCTGGGTACCATCCCTGGAACTGCAACAAACCAACACACCACCAAAAAGATTCTAACTGCTAAAGCTGAAAATATTCAGTCTTGGCTGACTAAAGCTGTAAGTAAAGGTTTTACAATGCCCAGAATCATAGGCATGAGAATTTAAAGGATTTTAAAAGAAAAAAAAATGAAAGCTAGATAGACAAGCAGGAATAACACCTTTTACCTAGATGTTCTATTATTTTTCTTCCTTAATCATCTTTTTCTTAAAAATTATACAGCATAGTAATTATTTAGTAAACTTCCATATTATTGGGAAATAATCTATATAGATTGGATTGTGGGCTTCATCTTTCACATCTGTTCCTTATGCTCTGGGAGAGACCACTCTGTTAGCTTTTGTATTTAGATATCTAACACCCCAATGGTAGGTTGCTACCTGAATTGCAGGGGAAACAAGCTGGCCTCTAGGAGACAAGACTTACATGTTTTAGTGACAACAATAGGTTCAAGGTGTGTCTTGGGTTTTTTGTTTGTTTTTGTATTGCTTGTTTTTTGTTTTTGGTGCTGGGTATCCACACCAGAGGTGCTACATCCCAGCCCTTTTTACTTTTCTATTTAAGAGGAGGAAAAATTTATTTGGGGCTCACAGTTTCAGAGATCTTAGTCTATTGAAGGGCTGACTCCATTCCTGGGGGCTCAAGGTGAGGCACAACATCATGGCAAAAGGGTGTGGTGGAGGAAAGCAGCTGGGAACATGGCAGTAGGAAGCAGAGAGCTTACTTTTCATTTGGAGACAAGGTCTCACTAAATTGTAGAGGCTGGCCTTGAATTTGAGATCCTCCTGCCTCAGCTGTCTTGGTCACTGGGATTACAGGTGTGCACCATTACCACTGGCAGTGTGTGTTTTTTGTTTTTTAAACCACTTCATAGTCTTGGGTATGGTGGTGCTTGCCTGTAATCCCAGCAGCTCCGGAGCCTGAGGCAGGAGGATTGTGCATTCAAAACCAGCCTCAGCAAACTCAGGGAGACCCCTGTCTCTAAATTAAATATGAAAAAGGGCTGGGGATATGGCTCAATGGTTAAACCCCTGGGTTCAATTTCCAGCACAAAAAAAAAAAAAAAAAAAAAAAAAGCCTCATAGCCATGACACAATAGAGGCTAAGAGTAACTTGTTAGAATTGAGCTGGGGGAAAAAAGTGCAGTTGTAAATTAACAGGAAGAGCTCATTATCTATTCAAGTGAGCCTGGAAGATCAACATTCTGTTGGAAAGATTTTGCTTTGTTTAGCCTCATGTAGGAAATAGGATTAATGAATCCTAAAATGTCTCCCAACTCCTAAGATTTATGATCTTCCACGTCAAATAGGCACTTCCCAATTTTCCTGTTCTTTGCTTCAGAGCATTGAGCATTGTTCATTTGCTCCAGTCTGTCTGTCTCTCCAGACTGCCACCTTACTATTCAATTTTAACCTGCCACATCTTAGTTTCGCCCCTTTAATTCACTGGTTCCTGTTTCCCTCGTGCCTTCTTGATTTTCTCCCAGTTCTTCTTTCATTTCTTTCTCAAACACACTCTTTCTTCCCTCTTCCTCCTTCCTTTCATTCTACCTCTCCTTCATTGCTCTCGGTACTTCGGTTTTTGTGTTCTCATCCCCCGACGGCCTCCCCCTCCTTCCCGCTCACTGTCTGTCTTACCCTAGTTTGGAAATGCAGCAAAGCTCTGTGTCTGACACTATTGGATGCAAGGGGCTGTCACTCTTCCGCAGGGGGCCCTCCTATTGGTCAGGCTGGAGGCGGGTACCGAAGCTGACTATAAAAAGTGGGGTCGGCGGAGGCGCACGGAGAGGCTCTGACAGGACAGGGTCGAAGGGGGATCTCTGGCGGGAAGCTGAACGCTGAGACCAAGGGGTGCAGGCGCTGAAGCAGCGGATCTCCGCGCTTACTCTTTCCTCCTAGTCAGCCGGAGTCTCTGCCTTAGATCCCGGCAACTCTCGGCCGCTGTCCACACATCCCCGAGGGCCCTTCGCCTCACCTGCGCGTGCCGCGCCTGGCGCTCCTAGTCCCGCTGCCGCGATGAGCGAGGTGAGCGGCGCGGCCAGGCCCACCGCGCTCCGGGAGAGGGCTGCAGCGGGGAGAAGACTGCGGCTCGGGGTCCCAGGGAGGTGAGGGAGAGTGCGACACCTCGGAGATTCTCTGGGGGTTTCCATTGCCCCTCTGGGAAAGCTCTCACCTCTGGGCACTGGATTGGATAAGGGAAGGCTTTAAATCTGCCAACTGTGGATGCCCGCTTTTGAGGTGATTTGAATTGGCCATAGAGGGAGGGGACTCTGCTATCGGGTGATAAACCATCTCCTCGGGGTACTGCCCTCTGCATCTGTTGCTGTTCTGAGGTTATTCAGGCTCCTCCTGACCCCTCACTTCACCTATGTCCTTGTCTCCTAGGGTTGTATTACTCCTATATTCCTTATGAGGCAACCAACAAGATTTCCATCCCTGGCCCCCAGGGATGATCACTTTCCCTCTTTTAGGAAGGTGGCATCTTTCACTCATTGTCAGGAATGTTGGAGGGACCATTTCTGACGTTCACAAGCCTTGTAGTGGAGGCATGTCCAGTTCCATGGGAAATGTCCCCTTCAAGAGTGGACCTCCTTCTACAATGCTTGTTACATCTATCTTCGAATGGGCTCTATGATGTTCATTGGAGCCAGTTCCAGTCCTTTAACTGATCTACTCTTTTCAAATAACACTGTCCATGATGGGGGTCAAAGCAAGACTTTGAAAGACCCCTCCCATTGTCTGACTGTATTTGTAATCTCTTATCCAGGCAGTCTCATATCCTGAAAAAAGGTACCAAGCAAAGTTGGTCTGGATAAGTAACATCACAAGCTTGCTTTCTGCAGTCCTCTTCCTAGCATACAGATCCTTCCTAGCATACAGATTGTGTTCAATCCAGCTTCTCAACTATCTATCAGACCCTAGCTCTATTACTTAGCTATGTGGCCTTAGGCAAATTACACAAATTTTATGAGCTTTGACTTTTTATCTGTAAAATGGGGATAATACAGGTTGTTCTCTGATTAAACGAGACTAAATGGTATAATCAAAGTATACATTATCACAGAGTAGGCACTCAATGTATGTTAGCTATTATCTGTGTGTGTGTGTGTGTGTGTGTGTGTGTTCATTTGTCTCTGTTTTCAGTTATAGTATTATAGAAAACTAGCACAAGAATTCCCAAGGATATCATCTTAGTGAAGGTCTCTGGGGCCCAGGTCCCAGTTTAGATACAAAAGATGAAGATTTTCAGTAGGAGCTCTGCTGGCTCCTACTAAAATTTGTCACCTAGGGAGCCAATTAGTGCCAACTGCTATGTTGTCTTGGTTGCCATGTCCACTAAGTTTATCCTGGAAAATTCAGCTTGTATGGGGGGGGGCTTAAGAAGAAACAAAGTGGTTTTTAGTCCCTCAGCTGGTTATGACTGTGACTATGGCAGTCCTTCAGAAAGAAAAGGAAAAAATGGATCAACCTTCTCTCCCCTTGATTTTTTTCAGCTCTAACATGAGCAGAGAGATTTTCTTTGCTCTATTTTCACTGAGGTCTAAGGTTCAAACCACTGCTTCCCACCCCAGTGTTTCTAAATATGAGTTTTAATCCAGTCCATCCCCTGGGAGTTTATCTGAAGGCTATGCCAACTTGAAGATTTGTGTTTGCTTATGCTTTGGGGGAGAAGCGTATGGCCCTTCTGTAGGACACACTATAAGGGCTAGCATTTAGAGTGGCATTCGGTGAAGTGACAAAGCTGTTTTGTAACAAAACAATTTGGTCTTGCTAGGGGAAATAAAGTCTTGAGGCTCTTCTTGACAGTAAGCCTTGGCTATCCCCAATGAAGGGGCTGCCAGAGTAATGAGAGTAGGATCCTTGGACAGGGACTAATTCAGTGTATACAAGACTGGCTAGCCTCCTAGATGTCAGAGCAAACTGGTTCTAACTAGCCATTTAGCTATACATGCTTGCCTCCTAATACAGAGCTAAGCCTGACTACAGGGATGAGTATTTATAATATCTTGAAGCAGCCACCTGGGTGTACACAGAGACCAGTTGTCTTTAAACCATATGCCCTAGGGATCTCTGCTTCCCTAGAGGCAAAGACCCAGCCTGTTTTCTTCCTTTTATAAAATCTATGATGAAAAGCGGAAGTGTTGCCCAGAGCTCTGGAGCCCCAGGGAGACTCCAAACTGCTTCATTTCTATCAACCCAGCCCCATGGGTTTCCTCTTTCAGGCTGAAGTGCCCAGGCCAGGAAAGTTCTGTGTACCCTGAATATTATGTAAGTTTCACCTCCCCCATCTGCTTATTTTCTTGCTTTAGAGAAACTGCATGATATTGAGAGAATTTGAATGTCTTCAAGAGATTCCCATGTCAACTAAAGAATAAAAACTGGGAAGGAATCTCTAGACTTAGAGCAACTAACAGTATAGGGATTCTGTTGGGGTTACCGGATCTCTAGCTCTGCTTTGCCTTGGTGGCTTTTTGTTGTCACTCAGTACTGCAGCAGAGCATTTCCTTGTAAATGTGTGTACTCATGCACAGAGGAGCTGCAGGGACTCATCTCCAGCTTGTCTACATTCACAGCTGCAAGCAGGACTTGATTGCTGTGAATCACAGTCTGTCTCTTATAGTTTAATAACTTTACCCTAGTTTCAGTGAAGGAGAGAAGGGGAGATGCATTTGGTCCCAAAGGGCTCTTTTCTATAATACCTTTCATACAGTGTAGCTGGTTGCTTAAAAGCAGAATTCCAAGTTCTTCTGTGATCCTGTTGCATTCTTCATCTGTGAGAAACCTTGTGGGAAGAATCCCTTGGTCCAGCAATCATTCTGCTGAAAAGGGAGTCATGGATTGCTAGTGACAATCCTCTGGTGTCTGTCCTGTGTTTTGGCTGGCAGGAGCAAGGGAAAGATCAACTAGATCATTAGTGGAAGGCTTTTACTTTCTCATTTATTCTTCTTCTTGCTGTCTTCTGGGAATGAGATGTCACACTTTGGGGATCACATTCTTTTTCCTTTGCACATCTGTCTGAATGTGCAACCTCCCCGACAATGGATGTTAGGTCAGAGTGACAATTCTGTTATATCTTCTGTGAGTCAGTTGTTAGGAAACCTAGTAGGGATTTGGAAGAGATCCAAGTTTCTCTCATTTATTTTATTTATTATTATAGTGGTATTAAATATATAAAATAAGGACTAGCTACTTGTTATTGATAATGCCTTTTATCTCTGGAAATATCTTTCTTCCAAAGTAAGGAAACTAGAACTTGGTTTTTAAGCTTGCTTACCTTTTTCTTGGCCATCAATTTAGGTTGTTGCTTTAGCTGATTTAGCTGCTTGAGCAGGAGCTTCTACTTGGTAGAAATGGATCACTTTTTTATCCTGTGACCTGGAAATATAGTTGACACTCTCCCAAGTGGCAGCTGTGATCAATTATCCCTTAGAATGTGAACAGCATCCCCTTTTTCCCTTGGTACTGGGGATGTAACCCGGGAGTATTTTATCACTGATTTACATCCCCAGCTCTTTTTTTTTTTTTAAGAATTTTTTTAGGGGCTGGGATGTGGCTCAAGCGGTAGTGCGCTCGCCTGGCATGCGTGCGGCCCGAGTTCGATCCTCAGCACCACATACAAACAAAGATGTTGTGTCCGCCGAGAACTAAAAAATAAATATTAAAATTCTCTCTTCTCTCTCTCTCTCTTTAAAAAAAAAGAATTTTTTTTTAGTTATAGATGGACACAATATCTTTATTTTGTTTATTTATTTTTATGTGGTGCTGGGGATTGAACCCACTGTCTTACATGTACGAGGCAAGTACTCTGCCACTGAGCCACAAACCCAGCCCCATCCCTAGCTCTTTTTAATTTTTATTTTGAGATTAGATCTCACTAAATTGCTGAGGGCCTTGCTAAATTACCGAGTCCCTTGAATTTGCCATCCTCCTGTCTCAGCCTCCTGAGTTGCTGGAATTATAGGTGTGTGACACCATGCCCAGTGGTGTCTCCAGCCCTTTTAATTTTGAGGCAGGGTCTTGCTAAATTGCTCAGTCTTGTCTTGAACTTGCAACCCTCCTATTCCAGTCTCCCAAGTCATTGGGATTATAGTAGTATATCACCATGCCTGGTGCAGAATGTCAAGTTTCTGGGTGCAGGCAACTGTAAATAATATGGCTGGAGTCCAAATACACAGACCTGATATATTTTTCATGACTTAATTGATGAATGTGATGGAGATCAGGTTACTTGTGCAGAAGGAAAAGATGGATCAATAATTGTCTCTTCGAGGTAGTGGTTCTGTGAATGCCTCCCTCCTTTTTTTTTTTTTCAACTTTTTAAAATGGTCTTTCATAAGTCTGATTTATTATGGAAAAAGAGAAACTAAGTTTTGCAAAAAATTAAAGATAGAACATTAGATATTTTCCACCAAGATAATCTCAAATAAAATATCAAAACATTTTAGTAATGCCAGGCAAGGTGGCTCATGTCTGTAATCCCAGCGGTCATGGAGGCTGAGGTGAGAGGATTTCGAGTTCAAAACAGCCTCAGCAACTTACTGAGGCCCTAAGCAACTCAGTGAGACCCTGTCTCTAAGTAAAATACAAAAAGGGTTGGGGATGTGACTCAGTGGTTGAGTGCCCCTGAGTTCAATCTCTGGTACCAAAATAAATAAATAAATAAATAAACAAACAAACAAATAAATAAATAATGAAATTTAGTGATATAATTTAAAATTTGTTAAAGAGATATTCTCATTTGGCCCATTATTCTCATTTAAAAGGTGAGGAAACTGATACCCAAACTTATCAAAGTTTACACAGGACTAGAACTGAAACTAGGGCACAGTACAACTGCCTTCTTATCCCCAAAGAACTTTCCTTTGGACCTCTTTAATTTGTTACCCAAATGAATATAAAATCATTTAATTTACATTGTTTTTTTAAATATATTTTTAGTTGTAGATGGACACAATACCTTTATTTTATTTATTTTTATGTGGTGCTGAGGATTGAACCCAGTGCCTCACTAGGTGAGCACCTACCACTGAGCCATGAATGTGTTAAAGATGCATTTTATAAGAAATGCATGCAGTTGTGGTTTAATAAACATTAAGAAAGAAAATAGAGATGAGAGACCTATAGGGGATAACATTTATCAATTGGGCACATTTTGATAGATGCCTAGTCACTTTAAAAATGGGTACATTGAGGCTGGAGATGTAGCTTAGTGGTAATGCTTGTCTGGCATGTAAGAGGCCCTGGTTCAATTCTAGAACAGAAAGAAAAAACAAAGGGTGCATTGAATATACTGGAGTGAAGTAGCTAAACTGATAGGGATGAATGAAAAAGGAAGCCTAGAGGCCATCTTTTAATAGCTTTTTTTGACAGGGGGTAAAAGAGGTTTTTTTTTTTGTTGTTGTTGTTTGTTTTGTTTTGTTTTACTGGGGATTGAACTCAGTGCCACTCAGCCATTGAGCCACATCTCCAAACCTATTTTGTATTTTATTTCAGACAGATTCTCACTGAGTTGCTTAGTGCCTTGCCATTGCTGAGGCTGGCTTTGAATTTACAATCCTCCTGCCTCAGCCTTCTGAACTGCTGGAATTACAGGCCTGTGCCACCACACCCAACTTTTCATAGCTTTTAAATTCCTTCCTTCCTTCCTTCCTTCCTTCCTTCCTTCCTTCCTTCCTTCCTTCCTTCCTTCCTTCCTTCCTTCCTTCCTGTCTTTCATTTCATACTGAGGATTGAACATAGGGATACTTTATCACTGATCTACATCCCCATCCTTTTTATTTATTTGAGACAGGGTCTCACTAAGTTTCTGAGAGTCTCACTAAATTGCTCAAACTGGCCTTGAACTTGTGCCTCTTACCTCAGCCTCAAAGCTGATGAGAGTATAGGTGTGGGCTACCACACCCAGCCATAGGTTCTTAGTTTTTGATGTCCATCATTGATTCACTTAATTACTTAATTACTTAATTATAGGGTATCGAGAACCAGAAGGAGAAGCTTTCTTTTTGAAATCTAGCACACTATTATGAAAGCAGTTCTCTTAATTGTGTGTGTGTATGTGTGGGGTGCTGGGGATCAAACCCAAGGCTTCACACTTGTTAGGCAAGCATTCTACCACTGAGCTATAGCCCTCTTACTTTTATTTGACTTGGAGAATACAGTGCAGAAAAACAGGGTATCTAAGTAAAATTAGTACGCTTGACAACCAAACAGGCTCTATATACTCTCTGTGTATTCCGTGTTCCTTTATTTGGCCAATTGACTTCCAAGAAAGGAGTACAAAGCCTTCCAGAGGGAGAAAGTAAGAAGAGGTGGGGAGGAAAGATTGTATTAGACTGTAAGTGTTGTACGTAATGAAAGCCTATTGGGATTCCAAAATTTGAAGTGCATGGTTTTCTAAATCCATACTCCAGACCTGCTGCTCATAATGGTTTGACTTGCCTCAGAAATATTTTAGTTGCAAGAGTAAGTGAAGTCAGAAGCAGATTCAAACTACTTTTTGCAAAAAGTCTGCATCCCTTAAAAGTGCTTTTATACAAGTGTTTAGAAACCTAGACCTTGTCAGTTTCTCCATACTGATCAGGCTCACCAAATCCTGATTTTCTACATCCCTCTGGGCTGACTTCTGAAGGCATGCCCACCTAGGTTTCCCAACCCCCACCTGGGGAAAAGAGGTGCCATTTACCATTCTGTTGTCCTTGGTGCTGCTTTCCTCCCACACAAAGCCCTCCAGCTGAGTGTTTGCCTTGTAGGCTGTGGGGGGATTAATGCATTTATTTTAGGACATTAACACCAGGGGTGGGATGCACATTGAAGATTATAGTAATAAGTGATGCTTTGGCACTACTCTCTCCCCCATTTCTTATCCCCCAGTATGGGGTAAAGGCACAGCTCCAAGCCGTGTGCAAAGTATCACAAATAACCACTCATTAAATTGTGGCAGCCCATGCTGGGGGGATTGGGCTGGGGTTGTTGACTCACTGCATACCATGAGCTGGCATGGATAAGGAATTCTGCCTCTGACTTCAGTGGGGGTACTTCTATTCCAGGAAACAGGGTGGAGTGGCTAAGGGAAGAGGGACAAACCAGGGGCTTGGGAGTTAGAACTGTTTCAGTTCTATTATTTTCTTGGGAAATCACCAAGATGTAGAGCATCTGGGTTATATTCCATATACTAGGGGAGGATTGTGTATCTGTGGAACCTGGAGTAAGGATTCCTAATTCTTTTTCTGTTATTATCTTGAGGGTGACCTTGAACAAGTTCCTGATACTGTTTGAGGACTGCAGCTGGTTGCTGCACTGAAAGAATTGAAACAGTTCCAACAGTGCTCCAAAAACAGCAGTCTAGGGTCATCCAGGGGCACCAGGGGATCCCAGATGCCTCTATAAGTTCCTTTAGCAGTGACTTTCATTTAACATTGTAAAATAATATGTCAACAGGGATAAAAGAGTCCCTGGGAGGCAGTGGGGTAGAAAACCTCTTTGTAACCATTTGGAAGTATCCACTAATTCTTGTTCTGCTTCACTTCTTGCATCTCTAGATCAAGTAGGGATTTTATGAAGCTTAGGATTTAAGTCCATACAAAGGCAAGAAAAGGGTCTTTTTAAGGCTCATATTTAGAATTTTTAGGATTCAAACTCTTTTAAGGTTCTCTGCCCTGGCTTGTAGGACAGGAGGATTCTGAGTACCTGTACTTATTTTTTTTTAATTTTTTTCTTTCTTTTTAAAAAATATTTATTTATTTTTAGTTGTAGTTGGAACAATACCTTTATATATTTTATATGTGGTGCTGAGGATCGAACTCAGGGCCTCACACGTGCTAGGTGAGCATTCTACCACTGAGTTACAACCCCAGCCCCCCCTGTACTTATTTGTACCCAACAGCCTGGCCCAGGGACCCTGCCTGGCTACTAGCTGGCTGTATTTGGCTACCCACCAGCTTACAAAATAAGCAAAAAAATGGAAAAAGGAAAAATGTGTTTTATGCAGTTTGATCAAACTGGGGAAAATCTTCAAAGCTGGCTTCGATTAAAACTTATCATCCTGTCAGTGTGACTCTGGTTATTTTGGAGCAACAAACGTGTAGCCTAACCTCTTCCCCTGAGAGGCAACAGTACTGCCAGTAACATACTCATCTAAACTGCCAGTAATCGTGGCAGTATCAGTATGTATTCATCATGTGTTTTCATTTGCACAGCATCCAAACTATGTTATGCAAGTGTACAGGGTATAGTTGACCCAGGTATAATGAAGTGAACCCTGTTCCTGTTTATTGCTGCTCTTAACAATCTGTGATCCCTCTTTAAAGAGTTCCATGATTTAAAGAGTACAGGGAAAACTGGGTGGTTTACCCTCCCCAAGATTAATTTTAACCCACTGCTTGGAACAGGCAGGGGTAATGTTATCTTCCCTCTTCTGGTGACAATGGTTGCTGTGGTAACACCATTAAAGAGGAAAGCAACAAAGGAAGAAAGAAATGCAGCGGGAGGAGGGAGCAGGGTGCATCAGGCCTAGAGTTATAGGGTGACTGTTTTCCCATTAGTGGCAGCAGAGAAATAACACCTGAGATGCTGTTTTGACTATCTGTAGGTGCTTTGCCAAGACAATACTAACTTGTGGGGCAAGGAACAGACTTACATAATCATCTTTGTGATACTAGGGAGGACAAAAGTTCTTGATCAAGGAGATATGATTTATTTGCTTCTAAGCACTCATCTCTTTCTGTCTTCTATAACTGAAAAAAAAAAAAAAAAAAAGAGAGAGATAGAAGGAAAAGTGTCTATGAGCTTCCAAAGGTTTAGAGCCATTCTCAGCATTTTGGAGGACAGGACAGATACTGGGAAGATAGGAGATTGTTTTTCTCGGGATTAGTTTAGAGTAAAAGATCATTTAGTAAGGTTCTTTGGTTGCAGAATAAATCCCAAGGACCCTTAGAGCAATCCCAGCTATTCAGCACCATTTAGTAAAGGTCTACTCTGTGGTAATTCTACTTTCTTGTTGTTGTTCCCTGGGATTGAACCCAGATGTGTTCTACCACTGACAGCCCTTTTTATTTTACATCTCCAGCCTTATTTATTTATTTAGGGTACCAGAGATTGAACTCAGGGACACTCAACCACTGATCCACATCCCCAGCCCTATTTCATATTTTATTTAGAGACAGGGTCTCACTGAGTTGTTTAGTGCCTCATTTTTTTTTTTTTTTTGCTAAGGATGGCTTTGAACTTATGATCCTCCCTCCTCCCTTTTCAGCCTCCCATGCTGCTGGAATTATGGGCAAGCACCACCATGCCTGACTCCTTTTTATTTTTTATTCTGAGACAGGGTCTTATTAAATTTCTTAGGGCCTTGCTAAGCTGCTGAGGCTGGCCTCAAACTTGTGATCATCTTGCCCTGGCCTGCCAGTCTCCAGGACTACAGCTGTAATGTTAGTGCACCTGGTGGTAACTCTACTCTTTTTGTTTTGCTTTGTTTTGTTTTGATTTCAAGTTGCTGAGGTTGACCTAAAACTTGCAATCCTCCTGCCTCAGCCTCCAGAGTCGCTAGCAATACAGATATTTGCCACCATGCCCTGCTAACTCCATGCTTGATCCCAGTATTTTAACCGTGCAGTACCCCCAGTAACTTGACCTGGACTGTTTGTTTTTCCTTCCTGTATTGGGGATTGAACCCAGAACCTTTTATATGCTAAGCATAGAGCTATTCTTACATTCAACCCAGGGTTATATTACTTCAGAATAATAACTATTTTAATACACTCTAGGCACTTTATATATTTTTCCTCTACTATTTTTCACCTTTTAAAATAGATATTATCTCTCTTCTGCAAATAATCAATCTGAGCACAGCAAGGCTTACTAATTTATCCAATGTCACACAATTATAAGTGGCAGAGCTGGGATTTGAACAGATAGTCTATGCAGCTGTAGGATATGAATTGTGATCTGTTTGACTGCACTGACATTCCAGAAATTTAAAGTCTGAGAAAATATTAATTCATATAAACAAATATCTATTGAATACCTTACCATGTACAAGATATGGGTTGTAGTTTTTATAGGTGGCACACAAATAAATAAAGTATACGGACTGTGCTTTCAATGAAATGAAGTCTGGAGGGGTGCTGAAGGTAGGGAAGGAGAAATAAGACATGATAATTAGAGGGAGGAGGAGGGGAGAACCAGGATCAGTACTAGGGAATGAAACTGACCAAATTGTTATTATGTGCACATATAAATAAGTGACAAACCCACTATTATGTATAATTATAATGCATCAGTTTAAAAAAAATACAATAACTAGCCAGGTGCAGTGGTGCATGCCTATAATCCTAGGGACTATGGAGGCTGAGGCATGAGAATTGCAAGCTTAAGGCCAGCTGCAGCCACTAAGGGAGGCCCTAAGCAATTTAGCAAGACCCTGTCTCAAAATGAAAAAGGAATGGGGTCCTTTTTAACAGGTAATATGAATTCTACTTTCTAAGAAGACCTTCCTTTCACCCTCAGCACTTTTTCAGGTATATATGCTAAAGGGAAGAAAAGCAAGGACCTGGCTTCTTTTTTTTTTTTTTGGTATGGGGAATTTAAGCCAGGAGCACATGGTATTGAGCCCCATACCCAGCTCTTTTCATTTTTTATCTTGAGATGGGGTCTCGATAAGTTGTTGAGGTCCTCACTAAGTTGCTGAGGCTGGCCTCGAATTTGCAATCCTCCTGCCTCAGCCTCTCAAGTCACTGGGATTATAAGTGTGAGCTACCAAGCCCGGCTAAGACCTGGCTTCTGATACCTTCCCCACAACCTCTGAACTAGCCACAGAGTGGATGCCAAGAGCAGTGATCTGGGATAGAAATGCCATTCTGTGCCGTTCAATATGATAGCCACTAACCACATATAGCTATTTAACTTAAATCTTATGTAATAAAATAAAATTATAAATTTATTTCTCAATTGTACTAGCTCCATTTTAAAGTACACGATAGCCACATGTGCCTGGTGGATATCATAATAGTGCAGATATAAAAGCTTTCTAGCACTGTAGAAAGTTACATACAGTAAAGGGGTCTGCAAACTTTTTCTTTAATGGGCCAGAAAGTCAAAATATTTTTGACTTTGTGGAACTATGTTCTCAACTCTACTGCTGTAGTGCCAAAGCAGCCATATGTAATATGTGAACAAGTAGGCATAGCTGCATTCCAATAAAACTTTATTTACAATAACAGGTTGCAGACCCAATTTGGCCTGTGAGTTGTGGTTTGTCAATCTCTGAATTGGATAGTGCTGGTATAAAGTATAATTTGGTATTAAGTAATAGGTACAGATGAGATCATCTAGGAAGTAATAGGTAGAGATGAGATCATCTAGGAAGAAAGAACAGAAGAGGACTTATCCCCAATCTTAAGAATCTCTAACCCTTAAATGTTGGACAGAAGAATCCAGAAAGGTAGGAGAAAATCCAGGAAAAAACTAGGATATCTCAGAAGCCAAGCAAGGAGTATGTGTTAAGGAAGGGGGAGTAGTCAAGAGTCTACTCAAATGGAGCTGAAACTTTTGCATTCAATTTAGTATCATGGAAAATACTGGTTATTTAAAGGAGAGTCATTAGTTGAGCATGGTGTCCACTTTAATCCCAGTGACTGGGCAGTCTGAGAGGCAGGAGAATCACAAGTTAGAGGTCAGCCTGGGCAATTTTATAAGACCATGTCTCAAAGTGAAAGATAAAAAGCACTGGGCATGGTGGTGCATGTCTGTAATCCTAGCAGTTTGAGAGGTTGAGGCAGAAGGATCTGAAGTTGGAGGACAGCGTTGGCATCCTAGTGAGCTCCTCAACAACTTAAAGAGAAACTGTTTCAAAAAATAAAAAGGACTAGGGATATAACCCAGTGGTAGAGCACCCCGTATTCAATCCCCAGTACTACAATAAATAAATAAATAGTACTGGGGATGTAGCTCAGTGGTAGAATGCCCCTAGATTCAATCCCTAGTACTGGAGAAAAAAAAATCTGAATACAAATTTTCCCTACTCCACAACTCAGGGCCTATGCACATGCTAGGCAAGCACTCTGCCACTGAACTATATCTTTTTTAAGTTGTTGATGGACCTTTATTTTTATTTATTTGTATGTGGTGCCGAGAATCAAACCCAGCAAATGCACTTACAATGAGCCACAACCTCAGCCCCTGAACTATATCTTTAACCCTTGATTCAAGTTCTTTGTCAGATATGTAATTTATAAATATTTTCTTCCTGTCTATAGCTTGTCCCTTCATTCTCTTAGGAGTATCTAAGAGTGGTTCTTAATTTTTCAATTTATATTTTTTTCTTTTATAAGTTGTGTATTTGGTATATCTAAGAAATTTTTACCTACCCCAAGGTTGCAAAGATTTTTTTCCCTATTTTTTTTCTAAAAGTTTTATAGTTTAAGGTGTGTAGGGTTTTTTTTGTTGTTGTTGTTTTTTTTTTTTTTTTTTTTTTTTTTTTTTGGTATTAGGAATTGAACCCCAGGAACAGTTAACCACTGAGCCATATCCTCATCTTTTGTATTTTATTTAGAGACAGGGTCTCATTAAGTTTTTAGGACCTTACTAAGTTGCTGAAGCTAGCTTTGAACTTGAGATCCTCCTGCCTCAGCCTCCTGAGCCACCAGGATTACAGGCATGTGCCATTATGCCCAGCTAGTACAAGGTTTTATATCTATTTTGAGTTAATTTTTGTATAAGATTCAAGGTATGGCTTGAGGTGGGCCTTTTTTTGTTTTGTTTGTTTTCTTCTGCATATGGCTGCTCAATCATTTCAGCACTGTTTGTTGAAAAGATCTCTCTAACCTTTTAATATTGTTGTCCCCCAAGACTGAGTCCTAGACCTGCTTCTTTATATTCTACTGGTACTCAAAAAGGAATTCATATTGAGAAAGCGTTTCTTTTCCTTTTTTCTTAAAGAGGGGGAGAGGCTTTATATATAAGAAAGTGAAGGTCAAGATTCCTGGGGAGAAAGGGGATAGGATCTAGAGCTCAGATGGAAGAACAAGATCTCATCTGAATGTTAATAAATGTCCTAGGAGGAGGTGGACAGGGCAAATGTATAGTGCTTCCTCTTTTTTTTTTTTTTTAAGAAGTGGGAGTAAATCAAAAAGGTAAATACTCTTGGAGGACATACTAAAGAATAAAAGGATGTTGCTGTATTATGTTCCTTTCTATAGTTTTAAAGCCTAAAAGTGTGATGTGGTGGGGGGATACTCCTAAGATGTTGGGCTTTACCTCCTTCTTCCCTACGAGAAAGGAGTTGAAGAAGATACAAAAGCATACTCATGGAGAATTGGCAACTACTGCCTAGATGATGGAATGGAACATTGGTATACATCAGATCCCAAGGTGACAGGAAAGGGATACAGGAAGGTAGGCAAGGAAAGAAACTAAGGCCCTCTAGGGAAAGGCAAGTGTTGATGGGCCTCACTGTTGCTAATTAGTGTTTGGTATGTATTAAGAAGTAAGAAACATTTAGTCCTGTGTGGGCAATGAGGCTGAACTGAACCAAGCTCCAAGCTCACTAGAAGCTTGTAATAATAGGTTTGAATGTAAGCAAGGGAGTCATGTGAAATGGAAAGCAATGGGATGATACTATATGTAGAGTTTTCAGATGCTGCAGGGATAGGATTTTGCCCTGTGAGTGAAGAACTTACACATAAGCTAGGACTGTTCCCCAGGGGTCAGCCTAGTATGTGTAAGGAGGCCCACAGAGCACACATCAGGGTTAGAGCAGTCATCTGTCAGGTATGGTGTGGGATTAAGTTTTCACATAACACTTAAGATTGCTCCATAATGGTAGAACAGGACTCAGTTCTTTATGTTCTCTGTGTCATGTATATGAAGAAAGTGTTGAGGACTGGGGATTGAGAGGCCAGGCCTTGGGTTCAGCTGCCTGACTGTGGGAATGGAATAAAACCATGATTCTTAAGACTCCTTTCTATCTGGGAATTGCTGTGCTGAGTGGGAGAATTTGTGTAGTCAGATCAGTCTCACACACCTCATCCTCCTCAAGTGTGCACACATTGACCCATGCTTTTGGTTGGAGATCTTCAGATAGAGTGTAGCATAATGTTCAAGAGCCTGAACTCTTAAGCCAGACTACCTGGCTTCAAATCTTGGTTTTGTAACTTCTTAGCTCTATGACCTTAGGCAAGAAAATTAACATCTTTTGACCTCAGTTTCCTAATCAGTGAAATGAGTATAATAACAACATCTATTTTATGAGACTGTTAAAAATGATTCAGTGTGTTTTAAAAGTGCACAGAAAGTGATGAGCACAAAGTATTATACATGTGATCATTAGTAAAATAAGTGAGGTAATGTTCTAAACTCCTTGATTTTTACCAGTTTCTCTACTTGGATTCCCTAAGGAGAAGGAAGGATTTGCTAAACCATTTCACTGTTGTTATTTCTGATCAGAAAAGCCTAATATTAGAAGAAGTGGAATAGCACTGAGAAGTCTGTAATCTGTATCTGCCTGGAATGAGGGGTTGAGAGAGGATGAGAAATACTGATCTGTACAGCTTTTGTGAGTTAGCATCACTCCTCCAGAGGTGTGAGTTTTTTTAAAAGGTACTCTTACAGACAGTTTGGTCTCTGGTTTATGCAGAGTGGACTTCCATGCCTCCTTAGTTTACCTGAAGTATGGCTAGTCTGATGGCCTATACATGGACATACCAGAGAACCTCAATTTATCTAAAATTGCAGAATTTCTGGAAAATGAATAAGAAAGTTGAGGCAAAGTCCAGGAATTAATGAAGGAATGAGTACCAAATAAGTGGTGAGAGACAACCTCAGCAAGTTGCAAACAACTAAAGCCAGTGTCCACAGTGGCTATTTTGAGAACTGACTAGAGAGAATGGAGGGAGGAGGAGCAGGAGGTAAAAAGCAGCTCTAGCACCCTGCTTTTCAACAGAAGGTGTAAGGGGCATTCTGAGCATTAGGAGTTTTCTTCTCTTTACAACACACTTTTCTGTCCTCCCCAGTGGAGACCCTTGCCCTTTCATAAATTTAACCCAAATGGATCTGGGATTCCTGGAAAGCCAGATGGCAACTGAGCCACTGTTTCATTCCAGGGATAGAAATCTCAAGAGAGGCTCAGGAAGTGGGGCAGCTGGCAGGGAAAGTGGCTGTCTGGGTGGTTCAATCCTGACACATTCTTTATTAAAAGAATTCTCAAGGTCAGCTGATATAAGAAAATTTGAGGAAACAGCCACCTGAGAAGAGATATTTAGAATGGGAATCCAGATTTTTTTCCTTCAAAGGGGAGGGGTGGGAAGAGGGAGAAGAGTTGATGGATTAAGGCAATAGGTTTAGAGTCAAACGGATAATGGTTAAAGCAAAGATCAGAGAGTCAGGGATTTTCTGATAATAGAGAAAGGAGGATTTGAAGTGAGTGATCATGGAACTATAGAACTTGCCTCTTGACCCCTGACCCTCTTGTCTGGACAATTGGCTGTTATCCTATTACTGCACATCCATCTATGTCATATTTTTTTCAGTGTGGACTAAACTTTTTTTTTAAATTTTTTATTCTTTTTAGTTATACATGACAATAGAATATATTTTGATATATATCATTACATACATGGAATATAACTTCCCATTTTTGTGGTTGTACATGATGTGGAGTCACACTGTGAACATAGGAAATTTATGTCCCATTTTCATTCTACTGTCTTTCCTGTCCCATCCCCATCCCCCCCCCAGCCTGTGAACTTCCACTCCCCCACCCCTATGCCTATTGTGATTCAGCATCCACATATCAGAGAGAACATTTGGCCTTTAGTTTTTTGGATTAACCTCTTTTGGGGGGCTATATACATCCCTTAATTTTATTTATTTAATATTTATTTTTTTAGTTGTAGATGGACACAACACAATGCCTTTATTTTTATGTGGTGCTGAGGATCGAACCCGGGTCCCGCCCGTGCTAAGCGAGCGCTCTACCCCTGAGCCATAATCCCAGCCCTATTCATCCCTTTATTAAAATTTTGTTTTGAGACACTGAGTTGCCCAGACTGACCTTAAACTTGTGATCCTTCTACCTCATCCTCTGGAGCAGCTGGGATTACAGGTGTGTGCCACTGTGCTTAGCTTACTTTTCTCTCTGAAATTTCTTCACTAAAATTTCTCTTGTCAATGTCACAGTGATCACCACAAAGAAAGACTCAGTGGTCAATCTCAGTCTTCATCTTATTTGGCTTACTGAGAATTTGGCATAGTTAAGCACTCTCTTTTTCCTGAAATATTTTCTTCACATGGTTTCCACTTTACTATAATCTCTTGGCTTCTTTCCTACCTTACTTCTTTTCAGTTCTCTTTGTTGATTTTTGTTCATTTCTGCAGCTCTAATCACTGGAATGCCTCAGGATTTGATCCTTTATCTTCTCTAACTGAACTTACTCCTTTGGTGATCTCATTCAGTCTCATGACTTTAAATCCATCCATATGTTAATAACTCTCTAGCTTATATCTCCAGCCCAGACTCTACACTTAAACTCATCTTGAATATACATTGCTTATAAAAACATCTCCTGGATAATTAATAGACATCTCAAACTTGTTCAAAAACAAACTGGTGATCCTCTCATTAAAACCTGTTCCTTTTCCTGGCTTCTCCATCTCAGGAAATGGCAACTCCATGTTTTTCAGCTTATCAGGCCAATATTTTGAAGTTATCCCTGACTTTTCTTTATCACAATGCCACTTAGTCAACAATTCATGTTGGTCATAAGTTGAAAATACATCCAAGACCAACTACTTGCTACCTCTATTGTCAGCATACTGATTCAAGCTACTGTCATCTCTTGCTTGGTTTTCTGCAATAACCTCCTTACAGGCATGTCTGCTTCCTTCCTCATGCCCCTTTTGTGTCAGTTGAAGGTCTCCAATGGCTTCCCATCTCACTTGTGGTAAAAGTCAAACTCCCTAAAAAGACTTCCAAGGCACTACATCATCTGCTTCCAGCCCCAGTTAGCTCTGACTTCATCTCCATCTATTTCCCACCTTCCTCCTCCCTCTCTCCTCTTCAGCTACACTGGTCTCTTGCTACTTCTCAAATAGGCTAATCATACTTCCACCCCAGCACCCTTGAAAGCTCTTGCCATTGATAAAATAAACTTTACTCCCTCATCTCCTTCAGCCCTTTGCTCAAATGCCATCTTGCAAGTGACTTTTCTTGATGACTCTATGTCAAACTGTTCTCTATTCTCCCCAGCATTCATTATCTTTCTTCCCTGCCTTTTCCCTATAAATCTTACCACCACCCAACATCATCATCATTTATTTATTTGTTGGAGTATATTCTTAAACTCCATAAGGGCAGGGTTTCTTTGTTTGTTTTGTCCTCTATGATTTCTGTAGCACCAATAAATATTCATTTGATAAATTTTTTTGATAATTTTTCTTCTGTTCTTAATCTTAAGACCTACTTCTTCCAGAGACTAAGGGAATGCAACAGAGCTTAGGTAAACCAAAGTGATCTAAAGAGATGGTACCTTAATACTTCCATGAATATCTGATATCCTGATTTTTTTCCAGCTTAACACCAAAACATCTCCAGGAAGCAACCAGGCATCTGGCCCAGAAGAGAAAGGTGAGTGGGGTTGGGCTAGGCAGTTTGTAGAGCTAGTGAAGGTGGGAACATGAAGACAAGTAGAGCTGCAAATCTGGAAGCACCTAAGGCCAGATGTCAATGGAATAAAAATGTGAAAAAATGGGCCAAAGGACTATGTTAAAACTACTATCATCTATAGGCTTCTTTCTACTTTTTACTAAAAAGTGAACCTATCAGTATTTCCTCTTTGATTTTAGAAGCTAGGTCAGAAGTTGTTGGGGTGGCAGGAGAAATATCAGTCTCTGTCTCCATTGGAAATTGAGGAAAAACTGGGGAAAGTGAATGCATTTTGGGACTTGAACTATAGGATTGAGGAATAAGTAATGATAGGAGACATTTGTCATTTAGTTCAAAAACAGCAAAGCTTCAGTAACTATTGCTGACTCCCAGACTTGGTACCTTGACTCAAACTTCTTGGAGAATCATCAGGCATTCATAGTCCTAGAAAAGACTGGGGTCTACCCCAAAGAGTGTAGCACAAAATGGACCTTACCCACTATATTTGGAGCTTGGAAGAAAAGGCTAGAATAAGCAGGTTAATTCATTAACGTATCTCCCAACTATCCACAGGGAAAGCTGGCAGTGTCAAGAAGTCTGAGGAGGAGGAGGAGATTGACATTGATCTGACAGCACCAGAAACAGAGAAGGCTGCCCTCGCCATTCAGGGCAAGTTCCGACGATTCCAGAAAAGGAAAAAGGATCCCAGCTCTTGAATGGCTAGCCTAGCCCTTCACCCTGCTACCTTCTTTCCCTTTCTCTGTAGCCCTGACTCCCATGTATCTTGTCCCTCTATCCCTCTGGCCTCTCACTGAGGCAAGTTCAACCTTTAAATATTCTTTTCTCTGACCCTCTTGAGACATCACAGCAGTAGAGATACAGGGACACATACAAGACGAAGATTTCAATTGGCAGCCACTTGCCAAAGGGTGGATCAGTTTCTCCTTGGGCTCAGGCTCTCTCATTAGTGCCTATGCTTGCCCTGTGGGGTTGGAAAACAAGAGGGTTTGAGGTAGAATGGACCCCACCCCTCAATGATATGGGAAGGAGGAAAAAAACTTCAGAGTAGGGTGTCCAAGGGTAGGTGTATGCACTGTTCTGCCAGTTGTAACATTCATACTTAAAGTAACATTTCTTTCCCGTTCAGATTATTCTGCACCAACACCTCCAACCTCCCTCCTATGATCAAAGCCACAATGGGAACTTGAGCTTCCCTTTCTCTCCTGGTAGCCCTAAATCAAACAGCTTACTACATTAGTGCATGCTGAGTAGATTAGTTCCAAGGAAGGGAGACTGGGAGTGGTAGAGGCATGGAAAAGTTTCAGGTCCTAAGGAGCCATAGGCAGGGGAATGAGGCGGAGGGTGGATTAGAGAGGAAAGAAAAATGAAGAAGGGGAAGTCTCTGAAGCCACAAGTTATTGTCAGTAAAAGTGTACTACCTGAAGGATTCTTGGGGCTTTGCTAACCTGCCTACCTCTAACCCCTCAACTCTAGACATCCCCAGAAGCCACAAGAGGCATGTGACCCCTGTAGTTCCCCCTTGCCCCACTGTGGAATCAGGGCAGAAATGAAATAGCCACTCTATGTGATTTTAGCATGTTTAATAATTGTAACAACAACGATAATAAAAAGGCCTCAAGTTGGGGCCATTTAACTCTATTAGTGTTTTTGTCTTGGAGGAATGTGCACTTAAGCCTGAACTGGCCCCAGGGAGAATGGTAGAGCAACTGCATGGATTACATGGTGGCACAGAAACCAACACTGGCTGAATAGTTTTCAGGGTGAAGCCAGTTCTGCCTTCCTTCTCCTGACCTTGCCCTCACCTTGATGTGCCTCCCATATTGTGTCTGCTGCTTTCACCACCCACAGTGTGCACCTGCAGGGAGTTCATCTTCCTGTACTCCTGCCAGTCAAGAGCAAACCTGGTACATATCACTCTGAAAACAAAATTAGTCTTCCTTGCTCCCTATCCCCAAATGACCTATCCTGCTTGTTCTTCCTCCCACATTCTCCCTTCTTCTACCAGTGTTTATCAAACTTAAGGGAAGGTAGCAATGATTACGGTCACTAGAGAGCACCAGTGTTACACAGAAGAGTTCAAATCACAAATGAAGTAAAATGACTATACATTGAAACTAGAAAGCAAATGATTAAAGATTGAGGGGGAAAAAAGATCTAGTCTTGCTGTCACTTCTTTTTTTAAACTTACCATTTTTAGCTTTTTTTTTTTTTTTCAGTACTGGGAATTAAACCCAGGGCACTCTACCACTGTGCTCTATCCCCAGCCCATTGTATTTTTTATTTTGAGATAGGGTTTTGTTAAGTTGCCCAGGCTAGCCTGGAACTTGTGATCCTCCTGTCTCAGCCTCCTGAGCGGCTGAGATTTACAGGCATGCATCATTATGTCTAGTTCATCTCAACTATTTTTTTTTTTTATCTATCCAGTTCAGTGGTATTAAATACATTCACAGTGTTGTGCAACCTTCACTACTATCTCCATGGTACTTTTCATCTTGTACAACTGAAATGTTTCAACAATAACTCCCTATTCTCTTTCTTCTCAGTCTCTAGAAAACACTGTCTCATTCCCTGTCTCTAAGATTTCCCCTTACTTCTTAGTATTTATACTTCCCTTCTTGATTCAAGAATATAGAAGTCAAAACCAAATAGCAAGCCAGCCATGGTGGCACATGCGTGACGTACCAATGACTTGGGAAACAGAGGCAGAAAGATTGCAAGTTTCAGGTCAGCTTAAACAACTTAGACCCGGAATCAAAAAATAAAAAGGTCTGGGGATGTAGGTCCGTGGTAGAGCACCCTGGGGTTTAATCCCCAGAACTGCAGAACAACAACAACATATAGCAGGTATGAATAAGAAACAAAGGACAATCACTGAAATTCAAACTTTACCCCAAAGTGTATCCATGCCTAGCAGGCCTATAACATTTTAGGAGAATTAAAGAGTGATTCATGGGAAGGCCATATGTAAAAGGCGGTACCTCCCTCCTCCTGATGCTAGAGAAAAGGAAGTTTACTGTTATATTTGGACTATGTTCTGAGTGCAGTATAGTAATGATAGTGGCCTTTAGTTCCAGCCTCTTAGGCAAATACGAGAATAACTTTATTGCTACATCTTGTGTATTCCAGAATATTCTAGTAAAATAGGAGTATTTCCTGTTCCCTTATCCCATGGATGAGATGAGAATTAACTGGTGCTGTACCTTAGTTTTTGCCTATGGTCAGACTAAATTGCTCCTTCTTATTAGAGCCTTGGGCTCTTGAGAGTTGGCTGTTGCTAAGGCAAGGGTGGAGTTCTCTGTCATCAGCCTCTTTCTATAGTATCTTCTGCTTGCGGGATCTCCACTGATTTGTTCCTTGCCACACTGATCTGGAGCATATTGCTAAAATGATTTTTCCCCTCACCATCTCTTGCTCCAAAAAGGTTATGTTTATCCTCATGCATATTTTAAAATTAAGTCCTTAGTAATAAACACATAGTCATTACTTTGGGAAGGATAGTTTTGACCAAAAGAGAGCCTTGGGCATTGTTATGGTTTGGATATGAGGTGTCCTCCAAAAGCTCCCATTTTAATGCAGGAATATTCAGAGGTGAATGACTGAGTCAAGAGAGCTGTAACCTAATCAGTCCATCCTAGTTTGAATGAACTAACTGGGTGGTAACCATAGCATGAAGAGCATGACTGGAGAAGGTGGGTCACTGGGGACGTACCCTGAAAGATGCATCTTCCCTGCGGCCCTTTCTCCTTCCACTCTCTGTCTCCCTGTTTCCTGGCCACCATAACACAAGCAGTGCCCTTTTGCCATGATATCCTGCCTCACCTTGGGCCCAGAGCAAGGGAAGAGGCCTACCATGGACTACACTTTTAAAACCAGGAATCTAAATAAACTTTTCCTCCTCAAAATTGTTCTTGTTTGTTATTTTGGTCACAGAGATGAAAAACTAACTTACACAGGTATCTTTACCAAACTAATGGTAGATCTCAATAACAGTTCTAAAAGCTGATTTCTCTCTGCCAGGCTGCTTGTTCCTACCATGGGTATTCAAATTGAGCCTCTTCTCTGAGCTATGTCCCCAGCCACTGGGATCTCATTCTTGGGGCTCTAGATTCCTGCTTCTCTTCCCTCTAGTATGTATAGCTAAAGAAATGATCCTTGGGTACTAATCACTGGAGAGTTTTTCTTGAGTATTTTATTTTGTGGAATAAAAATGACAAGTCTTTGTGGAATTGTTGATTTCTGTTATAAATGGCTTAGCAGATAAGACATGAAGGGGGGAAAAAAGGAAGAAAATGAAAAGTAGAGTCAACACTTCTGACACCAAATGTGTGTTGCCAATTGTAAATCCCAGGCTGTGACCTGTACTTCCAACTAATCAGCTGTAATTCAGGGGGTCACAGGACCCCTTGCTCCTGTTGGATAATTTGCTAGAATGGCTCACATTACTCAGGAAAATGTGTTACCTACTTTTACTGATTTATTATAGGGGATACAGCTCAGAAAAAGTCGAATGGAAGAAATACATAGGACAAAGTGTAGGGAGGATGATACATGAAGCTTTTTATGTCATCTCTGGGGACACCACTCTCTCAGAACATAAGTATGATCACCAACTTGGAAGCTATCTGAAACCTGAAGTTTATTTTTTACAATTTTTATAAAGGCTTCATTATATAAACATGATTGATTAAGTCACTGGTCATTAGTGATTTGATTTAATCAATCTCCAGCCCTTCTCCCTCTGGAGATGGGAGAGGGATTGAAAGTTCAATTTTCTAATCATAAGATTGGTTTTTCTAGCAGTAAGCCTTCCACCCTTCAAGAGTCACCTCACTTACATATATGTAGTGTGGTCAAGAGGGGGTTATCATGAATAACAGTCATCACTCAAGAAATTCCAAGGGCTTTAGGAGCTCTGTGCCAGGACCTGAGGATGAAGACCAAATATTTCTTAGTCCATCCTAGTATCACATCCAAATAACTGATTACTCTTCTGGTGTATTTTCAACTGTACAGTATAACAGAACTATAGTCCTGACAAAGAGAAAGTCTGTAGGTCTAAGTAAGTGATATATTTTTAAATATGTTTCTAAAACCCAAACTTGGAGATGAAGGTTCTGGGTAGAAAATTCAGGTAGTGAAAGGGACAAGGATTCTGCTTCCTAGACAACCTTTCACATCCTACTTTCAGAGACTTGATATTGCTGAATGGAACTCTTGACCTCACCTTCATCTGGCCCCAATGTAGAGTCAGCTTCTTCCACTTCTGTCTTTTCCATTCCTCTTATAATGAAATCCTGCCTTAATATCCTTTTTTAGGGAGTTGCCAGTTGCCCCTTCCTGTCCACCTCTTTGCCTCTCTCTCTCTCCACTCTTCTTCTTGCCCTTGATGAGTTTCTGAAATTGTTGCAGTTGGAAGCAGTTTCTGGCAGCATCTCTGCCCCTGTTATCCTCAGGCTCTGCGAACCAACTCTGACTGGAAATTGGAATCACTTTCCAGTGAGCTGTTGTCTTCCTGTTCTTTTTTTTTTTTTTTTTTAATCCCCATACTGGAGACTAAACCCAGGACCTCACACATGCTGAGCAAGCACTTTACCACTGAGTTATACCCACAAGCCCCTCTTCCTGTCCTTAATCATCTCCCCAACTGGTCCCTCTGTTGTCTGTGCCTCTGAAAACTGAGGGGTTGTGAAGGGTGGTTAGGAAGTTTGCTTCCCCCCCCCTGCCCCGTCCAGTACTGGGGATTGAATCTAGGGGTGCTGTGCCACTGAACTATAGACTCAGCCCTTTTGATTTTGAAACAGGGTCTTGCTAAATTGCTGAGACTATACTCAAACTTGTGGTCCTTTTGCCTTAGGTTCTGAAGCAGCTGGGATTATAGGTGTGTGCCATCATGGATAACATAAAAGAACTTTATTTGGTATTTATTTGGGTTACAATTAGGAAACAGATTTAGATACCACGGAGTGAATGTTCCAAAGGAGGCAAGAAAAAAGGAAACTTATGTAGACAAGTAGTACTAATTTATTGCAAAGCAGTAAAAATTCCTTTGAAGAAAATTTCTATTAAATGTCGAGAAAGGAACAGGGTTTAAGTGGCAGGGGCTATGAGACTAATCAGATAAAGAAAAGAATGTATAAATGTATTAAAAATGTCTGTAAAACAATAATCTTATAATCGCTTGACATACATATTGAGTCTCGGGTCTCAGTGTAATTATCTGGTCATTCCAGCTGCCTGCAATAAAGGGGTCAAAGTGCCCAAAAGTTCACATTCCCAGGCAACTACTTGTTCTCATAGTGCCTTTCAATTCCCTTACTGGGGATTGAGCACAGGGGCACTTAACCACTAGACTACATCCCCAGCCCTTTTTGTTTTTTATTTTGAGACAGGGTCTCCCTAAATTACTTAGGGCCTTGATGAATTGCGAGGCTGGCTTTGAATTTGTGCTTCTCCTGCCTCAGCCTCCCAAGCTGCTGGAATTATAGGTGTGTGCTACCACCTCTGGCTTTTTTTTTTTTTTTAATAATGGGGATTGAATCCAATTCTATCACTGAACTATACCTTCTTCAGCTTTTTTTCTTTTTTCTTTTGAGACAGGGTCCTAATAAGTTGCTAAGGCTGACCTTGAATTTGTGATTCGTCTGCCTCACCCTCCTGAGTAAGTGCCATTACAGGCCTGCACCACCATGCCTGGTTTCTGATTCCATTTTAAAAAGCTTTCTCAATGTTTCTTTTATCAAATTTTTCCTTTTATTTTCTCATGATGATGATGACTATCATCATCATCATCAGTGTTCTTTATTTACCAAATCACCTGGATTTTCAAGAACAAAGCAAGAAAAGCCATCTTCAGTGTTCTTACTCGCATATAAGGCCCTATCAACTTAGAGTTATTCATAGGTAGAGTCCTAAGGGATGTTCATTCTCTACGTTTTGGTGATTCTCTAGCTTCATACTGCATACAAGATATGAATGGTGATAATAGTAATATCTAAAGTTCCTTGGGGCTGGGGTTGTGGCTCAGCGGTGAAATGCTCGCCTAGCACATGTGGGGCCCTGGGTTCAATCCTCAGTACCACATATAAATGAATAAAGTAAAGGTATTGTGGCCAACTACAACTAAAAAATAAATATTAAAAAAAAATAAAGTTCCTAAAGTGCTATGTGCCAGATCCTGTTCTAAGCATTTTCATATATATTAACTCATTACAAGCCTATGACACAGATACTTTATATTATTATATACTATTATATCCCCATTTTACAAATGTAGAAGTCAAAGATATTGAAGGACCTTCTCAAAACAAATGAGTAGTTGAATTAGACCCAGAACTCAGGCAGTCTGATTCAATCAGTTTGTGCTTTTTTTTTTTTTTTTTCAATACTACATAAAGGGTTGGATAAATGACGTGTAGCCAGATTGGTTATTAAGGATATTGTCCAGGGCTAGGGATGTGGCTCAAGCGGTAGTGCGCTCTCCTGGCATGCGTGCGGCCCGGGTTCGATCCTCGGCACCACATACCAACAAAGATGTTGTGTCTGCCGAAAAACTGAAAAATAAATATTAAAAAATTCTCTCTCTCACTCTCTCTCTTTAAAAAGATAAAATAAAATTATATATATAAAAAGGATATTGTCCAGCTTAGAGGGAATTGAGCAGAGTTTCCCTTAGCTGAGCTCAGGCATACCTGATTTGGTCCCTCATAGCCTGGACAGGTAAGGCCTGAACCCTCTCTTATTCAGGATCAGATGCTGGCTTTACCTGACTGGTCTAGCAGATTCCTGCCGAATGGTATCAGTGCCTTGATCCAGCTGCCTCCCCTGTTACTCCAGGGAACATGTAGCCAGGCTCTCTTGAAATTAAAAGTAGTTGGCTGGGCACAGTGACGCACATGCTTGTAATCCCAGTGACTTGGGAAGTTGAGGCAGGAGGATTCTGAGCTCAAGGCCAGCCTTAGCATCTTAGCAAGACCCTGTCTGGAAAAAACCCAAAAAACCAAAAAAACAGGGCTGGGACTGTAACTCAGTGGCAGAGTACTTGCCTAGCATGCATGAGGCATTGGGTTCAATCCTCAGCACCACTTAAAAATAAACAAATAAAATAAAGGCATTCTGTCCATCTACAACTACAAAAAAATAAAATAACCCAAAAGGTAATTAATGATGGTGGAATGTGATGATCATTATTATCCAAAGTATAGGTATGAAGACACAAATTGGTGTGAATATACTATGTATACAACCAGAGATATGAAAATTGTGCTCTATATGTGTAATAAAAATTGTAATGCATTTCACTGTCACGTATAAATTTAAATAAATAAATAAATAAAACCAAAGGGCTAGGGATGCAGCTCAGTGATAAGTGCTCCTGGACTTATCTTTCTCTTCTTTCCAACCCTCTTCTAAAAGGGTCCCCCAAACCTCACTGTCAAGCTGCAATTCTTTGCCATGGGCTGGACACTCAAGACAGGACTGCAGGATAGACTGTGGGGACTCAGTTGGGAGACACTTAATGCCTAGAAGGAAAAGGATTTGCAGGACAAAAGGATAGTACCTGCATTGTGATGTGTGGGAAGCCATTCTGACACGTGATTGGGTGACTCCCGTTAAGGGCCTGAGGCGCTTTGGCTGTGTCGAAGCTTTCCTGACCCTTTTCTGATGAGAGAGCCCATCCGTGTGGGGGTGTGCCTGACCACTGACCCCGGGGACCCAATCACTGACCCTGACCTTGGAGTGCAGCCCCCCCTCAACCTTCATTGGATGGAATTCTCCCCTGAATCTCTTGTTCCCCAATAAAAAGCTACTCCCAGGCGTGTTCACTCTCTCTCTCTCCTGCTAGCCCTGAATAATCCTCGCTGCCCTGCTGGGCGGCTAGAGGTGGGAACCAGAGAGGTGAGCCATCTTGGACCTAGCAATATAAATAAGGTACTGTCTGTGTGTTTTATTTTGATCTCTTCTAACTAACTTTATGCCTAGAACCTCATTAATGAAACCACTGTGCAGGCCGCGTGGTAGAGTGATGCAGTCTGGATTTTGAGGCAGACAGTGATAGACTAGACCCCTGGATGGTGAGTTGGGCCCTGATCTCTGAGTGTTTATTGGGGGAGAGTCCCCCACTTCCTTCAACTGAACAGAGGGAGAAAGGGAATAACTAGGAACATGCATGGATGGTGCTTCTACTCTATGCCAAACACTTAATTTTTTTTTGTACTTTCATATATCCTCCCATTTGCTATCTTAAATAAACCATCAGATATTAACTTCACAGAATTCAAGTTTCTGGAGTCAGGTGATTTGTCCTAGGTCACACAGAGCTACAGCAGGAACATAAACCAGGTGTAGTTTGATCTCATTTTAGGTCTTACCAGAAACAGGTGAGTATCTAGACAATCCTTAATTTTTTTTTTTTTTGAACTAGGATTGAACTCAGGGACTCTCTTTTGGCAAGGAAGACAGCTAGCATCTCACTGGGGGGGGGGGAGTCCAAGCTACCCTAAATCTTAATATCTCAAATAATTAACAAATAATAAAACACAAGCACTCAGAAATATATTTACAAACAGCAAAGCCCTTAATAGATCTAGTCCACATGGGTTCTTGAACTAGACTGGTTCTTTTATTAAATAATCCATTTGAGCCCAATATGTCATCTTGTTCCTGTGTTCTTGGCTACTTGGGGGGTTAAGACAAGAGAATTGCTTGAGCCCAGGAATTCAAGAATAATCTATCACTGAACTGTAGTGCTGTTTTTATACTATAATATACTCTGCATTCATTTGCCTGTTTTTAGATGTTGTATTCTGTTTTACTTATATATGCATCTAAACCTGTTTGTATCAGGTAGCTTTATAACACTTCTTTTTATTTTATTTTATTTTATTTTTTTTATTGTTGGTCGTTCAAAACATTACAAAGTTCTTAATATATCATATTTCACAATTTGATTCAATAGCAAGATTATGGTATACGGGGTATAACACTTCTTAATATGTGTTAAGATGCACTTCTCTGTCTGAGCTGCCACGTAGGAGCTGAGCACCCCCTAGCTTTGAGTGATGGAAATGTGGAGACTGGCTTCCCTAACCTGGAAGCAGGTGGATCCCCATCTCTGCTCAGCAGAGGAGCAAGCTTTGGGAGTGGGCTGCCCCTTGTAACATTACTCCTCTGCTTTATATGAATGGAATGTTCATTCAAACAGCCTCCCCCAATAAAACCAGGGTTCCAGGAGTGTCCCTTTCTCTTTCTTGCCTGACTTGCCCATTTTGTGGGAGGTGGGTCAGAGGAGTCACCGCAGAACCCAAAGAAAAAAGTATTTTCTCTGTCTTTGTGTGATTATTTCTTGCCAGCCCAGTTCACCTGATGTGGGAAGCCATTCTGACACGTGATTGGGTGACTCCCGTTAAGGGCCTGTGGTGCTTTGGCTCTGTCGAAGCTTTCCCGACCCTTTCCTGATGAGAGAGCCCATCCGTGTGGGGGTGTGCCTGACCACTGACCCCGGGGACCCAATCACTGACCCTGACCTTGGAGTGCAGCCCCCCTCAACCTTCATTGGATGGAATTCTCCCCTGAATCTCTTGTTCCCCAATAAAGGGCTACTCCCAGGCGTGTTCACTCTCTCTCTCTCCTGCTAGCCCTGAGTAATCCTTGCTGCCCTGCTGGGCGGTTAGAGGAGGGAACCAGAGAGGGGAGCCGTCTCGGACCTAGCAATAGAAATAAGGTAACTGAGTCTGTGTGTTTTATTTCGATCTCTTCTAACTTTATGCCTAGAACCTCATTAATGAAACCACTGCGCAGGCCGCGTGGTAGAACCTGAAGTGACTCTGACTGATTTAGTCGTGTATCAAGACACTTCTCATTATTTTTCTTGTTCAGAATGTTCCCAGAAACCCTTGCATATTTATTCATTCATATGGATTTTAAAACAGTTAGTTACATTTCTAAAATTATTTTATTGGGATTTCCAGTGGATTATTATATGTTATTGGTGGAAGACAATTTTATTCTATTCAGTCTTCCTTAAGATTGTAGAAGAAGCCGGGTGTGGTGGTGCACGCCTGTAATCCCAGCAATGTGGGAGGCAGAGGCAGGAGGATCACAAGTTCAAAGCCAGTCTCAGCAATTTAGTGAGGTGCTAAGCAACTCAGGGAGACCCTATCTCTAATAAAATACAAAATAGGGCTGGGAAGTGGCTCAGTGGTTGAGTGCCCCTGAGTTCAATCCCTGGTTACCCACCATCCCCGCAAAAAAAGAAAGAACGTAGAATGAAACATTTTGTTGTTGTTGTTGTTTATTCAGATCCTAAACCCTTTTATAAATGTTGTAACTTTCTTTGTTTTAATTTATGTATTTTATTTTTTATTCTGACTTGTTATATATAACAACGGAATGTATTACAATTCATATTACATATATACAGCACAATTTTTCATATCTCTGGCTGTATACAAAATATATTCATTCACACCATTTGTGCCTTCATACATGTACTTTGGATAATGATGTCCATCACATTCCACCATCATTTCTAACCTCATGCCCCCTCCTTCCCCTCCCACCCCTTTGCCCTATCTAGAGTTCGTCTATTACTCCCATGCTCCCCCTCCTACCCTACTATGAAACAGCTTGATGCTGGTTGTTTTAATGAATCATAATAATAGCCATTATTTATCAGGTGGATAGTATGTGCTTAATCCTGTTAAAACACTTTATGAACTAGATTTCTTTTTAAAGTCATGTTTGTTGAGATATAAATTATATATGGTACAATTTGCCTATTTAGTTTTATAGTTATATAAATTTTGATAATACAAATATAAAAAAATATATAGTATATAGTACTACCATCAAGATACAGAATATGTTACCTTGTTCTCCTTTAATTCTTTTTTTAAACAAATAGAAAAATTAATTTTAATATAGTTCCATTTAACCCAATGGATTACCAACATAATTTGCAAAGAAAATAATTATTAGTTGTGGGGAGCCATTCTCACACGTGATTGGGCAACTCCCAGTTTGGGTGTGAGTCGCTCTGGCTAAACTGTGTCAGAGCTTTCCCTCTCCTGGTGCGAGAGCCTGTCCGTGTGGGGGTGTGACTGACCACTGACCCCGGGGGCCAATCACTGACCCTGACCTTGGAGTGCTGCCCCCCTCAACCTTCATTGGATGGAATTCTCTCCTGAATTTCTTGTTCCCCAATAAAAGGCTACTCCCTGGCATGCTCTCTCTCTCTCTCCTGCTAGCCCTGAATAATCCCTGCTGCCCTACCGGGTGGTTCGAGGTGTGAGTCAGAGGGAGAGCCGTCTTGGACCTGGTCATAGAAAAAGGTAACTGAGTCTGTGTGTTTATTTTGATCTCACTAGCTAACTTTTATGCCAAGAACCTCTTTAATGAAACCAGTGCGCTGGTTGCATGGTGGAAGTTAGTAAGATAGTTCATGTTCATTTTCTTTGTCCTAGTAATTCTTTGGAATCTAATGTCTATTTAACACATAGCACACCTCAATTCAGACTAGACACATTTCAAATACTCAGTGGCCTCATGTAACCACTGGCTGTCATATTGGCTCCTTTTTCCATCTTTCACCTTTTGATGAGACATATGCTGTAGGCTGCATGGTAAGTCACCTTGTTATGTGGTTTCTTGTTGCATTCCATCAGAAAGGGACACCAAAGAGATGAACTTAGAATATACAAGAGTAGAGCGAGGTGTTCTATTTCTCCCTGTGAGACTCTAATAGACTGTGGGTTGGTTTCTTCATGCTTTTGGTGGGAATAACTTCAGATAGGTCACCTTCTCCTACAAGGTTTTCATAATGGCTCTCTCTTCTTTCACCTCCTACCTCTCTAAGTTTATGGAAGGAAAGGGGCTTCACAAAATTTGTTAGTTTTTCCCTCAACCTTGCCCTTACCTTTATAAATACCTTATTAAACAATTTTTATTCTGATTGATCTTTTTTCATCTTGGAATCTTGAATAATGGATTTTTAATTATAGGAGAGTAAAATATACCTCATCTCATATCACAGGTAATGTATTCACACATACCAGATTAATTTTATATTAAAATATAACATATAAAATGCTAAAACTTTTAAAGAACATATTTGTGTAACTTTGTGAAGAAAAATGGAAAACAAAAATTACAAAATAAACAAAAATCTGAAAAATAAGATGATATTGTAGTTAAAATTTTTATGTGTAAAAATTTATCAAAATGAGTTGAAAGAGACATGAATTGTATCACCAGTCATTTTTTATATTTAGCTTGACTTGGTTTCTCCTTTGGTTGGCTTTTCCTTTATTGTAGTTCTTTCCTTTGCAAATTTTCATTGTTGTTTTTCATTTCTTCCTCGTGGAATATTTTGCCAAGAATATGTTCTGTAGTGCAGAATATGTTGCTGTAAATTCTTTTAGCTTTTGTTTATCATGGAATGTTTTTATTTCATCATCAAATTTGAAGCTTAATTTTGCTGGATATAAGATACTTGGTTGGCATTCATTATATTTTAGAGCTTGGTATATGTTGTTCCAGGATCTCCTAGTTTTGAGATTCTGTGTTGAAAAATCTGCTGAGATATGAATTGGTCTTCCCTTTATAGGTAATCTGATTTTTCTCTCTGCAGCCTTTAAAATTCTATCCTTATTCTGTATGCTAGACATTTTCATTATAATGTGTCTTGGTGTAGATCTGTTGTAATTTTGTACATTCCATGTCCTATAGGCCTCTTGTATTTGATTTTCCAGTACATTCTTCATGCTTGAGAAATTTTCTGCTATTATTTCATTGAAGAGATTGTGCATTCCTTTGGTTTGAATCTCTGAACCTTCCTCTATTCCAACAAATCTTAAATTTGGTCTTTTGATGGTATCATAATTCTTGGGTATTCTGTTCATGGTTTCTACTATCTTCACTGTGAGATCAACTTTATTTTCAAGATCTCAAGATCATATATTTTTTTTCTTTTTCTTTTTAAAACTTTGTTACTGCTTTGATTGCTAAACTCACACAAAACTCTGTAAATGCTTTGGTCTTTTTTTTTTTTTAAGAGAGTGAGAGAGGAGAGAGAGAGAGAGAGAGAGAGAGAGAGAGAATTTTTAATATTTATTTTTTAGTTCTCGGCGGACACAACATCTTTGTTGGTATGTGGTGCTGAGGATCAAACCCGGGCTGCACGCATGCCAGGCGAGCGCGCTACTGCTTGAGCCACATCCCCAGCCCAAGATCATATATTTTGTCTTCATTGTCTGAGGTCCTGATTTCCAAGTGATCTAGTCTGTTGGTGATGCTATCTATTGAATTTTTTAATTGGCTTATTGTTTCTTTCATTTCAAGGATTTGTTTTTTTGTTTGTTTGTTTTTCAGTATCTCTTATCTTGCCAATGTCTTGGCTGGGCACAAGATCACGAGCCACTCACAGCTTTGTCAATTCAAACAGCAATTCTTTATTCCCGAACTCACACCGGCCTCTACACACGTTCTGGGGCAATCCCATTTCTCCTCCGCCCAATTCACCTACTCCACGAGGCTTTTTTCCAATATCCCCTTTGAATCTCACGAGAACTCAATGGGAACAAGCAGCAGGAACACCCTAATCCCGGCAGCAATAATCTTCAACCTCCAACTTCCCTAAAACCCCTATTGTCTTAAACCGGGAACGCCCTAAACCCAAGGACCGGGATACTTCCTCAAACCTGATCAGCTCTAAACCCAGATCCGCCTTGGTCCTTGAGCAAGGTCACCTTACATGCAATGTCAACAGCGAAATCCATTTAACATGGGGTACGCTAGCAAGGAAATTTTGATGCGTCATTCCTACTTGGCAATGGCCCTCAGCATTATCTCTTTCTTGAAGTAATCTCTTACAACTTGTATTTGTTCTCTTTTTGTTGGAGTGACCGATTTTTGCCCGGATCTTCTCACTTAGGTTGTTCTTTAATTCCCAAATCATTTTACTTATGTATATTCTGAACTCCTTCTCTGACATTTAACCTACTTCCCTATCTATCTATTCTATTGTTGTATATCTTGGTTTGTTTGGGGCACTTTTCTCCCTTGTTTTTTCATGATGTCTATGAGTCTTCCTCTTTTGCAGTGTAGATCCGAGGTATTACAGCTTCTGTCCTGTTGTCTTATAGTGTTCCTATGGGTTACCAATAGCTCACTTTTAAGGGAGAGATCAATATTACAGCACTCAGTGTACCCAACATGCAGCCATATATGAGTTAGCTTCTATTTTTACATTTACAGTTTTGTCACTATAATCAGAAATGATGAGTTCGGTTATCTTCTACCTTATAGTCAATAGGTTTGCGTAATGGTTTACAGTTTCTAAAGGTAGACGGGGGTCCTGAGGGGTTGGCTGAGATGTTTAGGAGGTAGGATGTGAGAATATGGAGGTATTAGATTATATGACTAGTGAGAGGATAATCATAAGAAGCTGGCTGTTAGTAGGAGAAACAAGAGATAGGCAACCCCATGCAAGACTCCCTGTTACCTCAGCAACAGGATAACTGTTGCACCCCTAGTAGAGAACCCTCTGGTGCAGCCAGGCCACAGGGACCTTGATGATGTCTTACCAGGTCCTTATTGTTGTCCCTTGATAGAAGCCGCAATATCCCAGTTTCATGGCCGTGGCAGCCTCAAGCCTATATGTACCTTGATGTTGGGCTATGGAGCCATGCTTTGGTGAATAAGGAACCCAAGCACAGGGTGGCTCACCGCATATTTCCAGGCACAGGGAGGGCAGGCTCTCCCTCCGGAACTCCAGGCCACGGTGTGGCCTAAATATTATAATTTTCTTCATACAAGTTATATACCTTGTGATTGTTTTTGTTCTTTTCATTGTCAATAATGGGTTCCTATCTTATTTCTGTCTCTATCTTGATTTCTCATTATAGATTGCAATACATTTATCTTATAATCACATTACCAAATTGACTTATTAGTTCAGTAACTTTCTAGTTAAGTCTTATGGATTTCCTAGGAATGCAACTATCTGCAAATAAAGATAGTTTTTTTCTTTCTTCTAATATATAGAGAGGTTTCTTATTCTTGACTTATTATGTCAACTAAATTCTTTGAAAATGGTGTTGAGTACTTTTAGAGATAATGAATAAACTGTCTTGTTTTCTATTTTAATGACAAAGAGGTGTAGTGTTTTACATGATATTTCCTTTTTTCTTTCTTTCTTTTTTTTTCTTTTCAGTACTAGGAATTGAACCCAGGAACATTCTATCACTGAACTACATTCCCCATGCATTTTTTTTCTTTTTTTTTTTTTTAAAGAGAGAGTGAGAGAGGAGAGAGAGTGAGAGAGAGAGAGAGAGAGAGAGAGAGAGAGAGAGAGAGAATTTTTTTATATTTTATTTTTTTAGTTCTCGGCAGACACAACATCTTTGTTGGTATGTGGTGCTGAGGATCCAACCCGGGCCGCACGCATGCCAGGCGAGAGCGCTACCGCTTGAGCCACATCCCCAGCCCCTCCCCATGCATTTTTATTTTTTTATTTAAAGAGAGGGTCTCATCAAGTTGCCCAGGCTGGACTTGAACTCATGATTCTCCTGCCTCAGTCTCTTGAGTAGCTGGCATTACAGGTATGTACCACTGCACCTGGCCCACAAATTACTTTATGCTTTTTTTTTCCCCCAGTGCTGGAAATCAAACTCAGAGCCTTGTGAATACTAAACTACCACTGAGCTACACCCTAGCCCTCTTATGGTATAGACATATTCTTTCATTCCCAGGATTAATTATTCATGGTCATAATTTATTATTTTATTAACTTGTAGGATTCTATTTGGTAATATTTTATTGAAATGTTTTTATGTATATTCATAAGCTGTATTATAATGTTTGTCTTTTTATTTTGAATTTACATTAAAAAGCTTTAAATTATTCTCAAAGTACTCAAATGTCTGGTCAAAATTTATGTTATTATTATTATTATTATTAATATTAATATTTTATTTATTTGTTTTATTTGGAACTGGGGATTGAACCCAGGGCACTTTACCACTGAGCTACATCTTCAGCCCTTTTTATTTTTTATTTTGAGACAGGGCCTTGCTAAGTTGCTGAAGCTGGTTTGAACCTGGGATCCCCCTGCCTTGGCCTCCAGAGCTGCTAGAATTTCAGGCATATGCCACCATGTCTAGATAAATTTTGTTATTTATGATGCACTGAGGATCATAAATGATTTGTTTAAAAGTAGCAATTTGATGGAATTCAAACTATCCCATGTAATATTGCTATTTTCCTTTATGTGACTCACTATTCTAGGCTCTACTTAATGCTTCATTGCAGAAGAGAGAAAGATATGGTTTACATTGTGGAAAATGGGAAGTAGTCCTGAATAAGCCCATAAAAGTATGGAATGATTGTGAAAACACATAATGGAAAGTTTGCAAAATACTGTTCCAGGGTACCAGAAATCCTGATGGAATCAGAAATATTCAACAATTGGGTAAACTGAGCTGGTAAAATGCAGGTGCTGATAATTTTTAGAACAAAAGTGTAATGAAATGTGATACTCTGGGCTATGCTATATATCAGAACTGACCCAAAGTTTCATTTGACTCTCATAACAGCCCAGGAAAGTCAAAAGGGTACTCAGCTACAACTATTTGATGAATAATGAACATTTTAGTATCTTCACTAATAACAAATCTTTAACTTAGATATTCCTAACTTTATTGATTTTGACTGTTTTCTCCTCCCCTATCCAAAAGTTCTCCAGAATCCATTTTATATTAGAATTAATTCAGATAAATGTTTCTTTTAAAATCAGTGAAAACAGCTGGGTGCAGCAGTGCATGCCTATAACACCAGCCACTTGGGAGGCTGAGGCAGGAGGATCATGAGTTCAAAGCCAGCCTCAGCAATTTATTGAGGCCCTGAGAAACTTAGTGAGACTCCTGTCTCAAAATAAAGACTAAAATGAGCTAGGGATGTGGTTCAGTGGTCAAGCACCTCTGGGTTCAATCCCCAGTATAAAAAATTAAATTAAAAATAAAATAAAAGTAGTGAAAGATACCCCCAAATAAACAGTAGCACTATGGGTTTTTGGCAAAGCTGGTGTTAATTACATCTTTGAGTCTTTTTTTTTTCTAAGAGAGAGTGAGAGAGGGAGAGAGAGAAGAGAGAGAGAATTTTAATATTTGTTTTTCAGTTATCGGCAGACACAACATCTTTGTTTGTATGTGGTGCTGAGGATCGAACCCAGGCCGCACTACCGCTTGAGCCACACCCCTAGCCCTCTTTTGAGTCTTAATAAAGAGAAGAAATGGCTTTTGAGAGCCTTGTTTTTTGACGCAAAGCAAAGATGATGCATATATGGTCTTCACAACCATTTAAAGATTCAAGGATATTAATTATGAACCTAAATTTACATACTAGCAAACTAGCTAATGAGATATTAATATTATAGCTAAAATAGTTTACCAACAAAACAAATGTGGGTTTTTGTAGAGATCTGTGCTAGTTTATAAAATGTACTGATTTAAGCAAGAGCTAGAAACACCTTTAAAGAACTCATCCTCAATATCTTAGTTGTATATCAATTTATAATTTACCAAGATTTCCATATATAGGATGGATTCTCACAACATCCTTGGGCATTAAGCAGAGTGGATATCACGATCTTAGTTGTTGACAAATGCATAAACAAGCTTACCAAAGTTAGATAAATTAAAATGAAATGCAAAGATGTTTTGTCTGCCGAAAACTAAAATATAAATATTAAAAAAATAAAATAAAATGCAATCCTGGATCACACAGCTAGAGTGGCTGGGATATTTTAGAATCTGAATCTTGGTTAGTGTGTTTTCACTTATGTAAAAACAAAGCCTGACCCAGCTTAGCACATAGTACAAGCTTTTTGGGTATTTGTTGAACGTCCCAATGTGTCTTGTGAGCTTTTTCAGAATTCTTCCCACTATACAATACCACAAGACCAAACTCAACAACTAATGTTGATGAGGCAGAATCATAGGATGTTGGGGATGAGAGAAGGGGCAGGGATTATTCCCAGGAGAACTAGGAATTCAAGAGGGAGCCAGAAACTTCTGGAAATGTCAGTGTTTATTAAACATTTAAGGACATTTGGAGTTTTGAAAAGCAATATACAGAATGTAGAAAATTCCTAAGAATTCCCTATAGCTGGGAGAGCAGCCTCTTCCTTTTCCCCCTACTTCCCATTTGTTTTTTTCCTGCTTTCTATTTGATTGTTTAAAGCCATTTCTTAAGGCTCATTTGCCCCCCTCCTCCACCCTTGACCTTTGAGGATCCTTTGTCTCTCCCCTCATCCTTCTCCAAGTTCTTGAGTCCTAGAACAGTGCTCCAAAGTGATCAGGAAGTATCAAGCTGAGGTCTGAGGATCAGGGGCCCCTTTGTTTAATGGGGTTGGGGGCCTGAAAAAGCCACATGACGTCATCGGTCCTCAGTCATGGGGGTAAGGGCAGAGCATGGGCACAGGTAAACAAACAAGCAAACAAAGGATTAAAAAATAAAAAATAATCAACAACCTAAATAAACCCTGAAGGAGAGTCTGATGGGGTGATCTGAGTGTTAACAGGACAGATAATGGAGCTGGGTCACTTGTTGGAGGGGAGGGAGGGGCGGGAAAGGAAAGAGCCAGAGGGGTCAGGCTAGGGTGCAAGGGATGGAAGAACAGGTGGCCTGGAATTGAGGCAGGGGCTATCAAGTTCCCTTTCTTCTCAGTGCCTGAGAGACAGACACCAAACACACAGCCCTTGGGGCAGGTGAGGGGTATGATTAGTCCCTGGGATCCCAGAAAGTCAGGGGGTGAGGGGGGGCAATACAAGTGTTTGGGAATGAATTTTAGAATGAAACTTACATCTCAAAGGGAGGTGAGGGCAGGGTAGGGCAGGGCTGGGGAGCAAGGGAGGAAAGCACCTAGACTGGGGATAAGAGGAGCCTAGGTCCCCCTGCTCTGGCAGGGTCTGGGGGCGGTGATCACTTGTCCGAGTCCAGGCCCATCATATTCTTGAGGGCGTTCTTGAGGCTGGTTCTGCTGGGGGACTTGACAGCAGGTCGGAGCTCCGAGCTCTGCTCATCCTTTCGTAGCTCCATCTCGATGACCACCACCTGAGAACCTTTAGCGGACTCTGCCCCTGACCCCCGATCCCCCGCCCGGCCCGCTAACCGCTATTTCTTATCCTTGCGAGACTCCCCCAGCCCTTTAGACTTCTTTTCACTGGCAGCTTTGGTGCTTCGGCTGTGGTCCAGCATGGCATACAGCACTGGCGTCTGTGGGGGAGGGATGCTCACATCAGTCACGAATCCCGTGGGGCTTGACTGTTCCCATCCCGCCCCTCACGGCTGCCCTGGGACTCCCAGGTCTCCTCCCCAGCTTGTCCAAGTTCCAAGTCCCGCTAACCTGCCGCCCGCGCTTCGACGAGTCCTTGGAAGGCTTGTGCAATTTCCCCTTCTCCATGGCACTGCAGGAAAAGGGGTTGCTGTGGGTTTGGTCTCGCCCAAAACCTTTGCAGAGCGGGTAGCAGCTTTCTCTTTCCTTTGGCCCTCTTACCTACTGAAGTGGTCTCCACCAAGATGGGAAATAGTGGATTAAGGGTGGGGAGTCGGGCTCCGCCCCTTACCTGAGCCTCCTCTGCAGGGCCGCTTGTCTGCGTAGCCAACAGTACCGAACCAGGTAGAAAAGCAGCAGTAGCAACAGCACCACCCCAAGGACGCCCCCAATCACAGCTCCTAGCACGACCCCGTACCTAGTTGGCACTAGGAAGAGAAGGGAAAAGAAGTGGGGAAATGAACCGGGACCTCTGTCTCTGATCCATTGACCCACGTCTATTCCCAGACGTTAGGGATATAGGACTCCTAACCAAGGCTGCCTCCTGCCCTCCCTCCCAAAGCCTAAACATCGTTGGGTGGGGCTTTTTGCCTCTTTCCCCAGTCTATCAGTCTCCCTCTTCCCCTTTCTGAACTCCTTGGCGCACCTTTTTCAAAGACATAGAGTGTGACCTGAGAGGTCTTGCCCACTATGTCTGGTGGGTTTTTGACATCACAAGTGAAAGTGCCGTTGTCACTGTAGTCAAGGTTGTGTATGACAATGGAGCCATCCTTCCATCGAGGGTCCCCTACCCACTGGATACGCTCTTTGAAGGTCCCCACTTCATCGATATAGGGTTGTCCTTTGGCATAGTGGAAGATCTATGAGGAATGAGGGGAAGCATGTAAGAGAACCCTAGTGAGAACAAAGCTGTCAAAGCTTGGCACCCGGGGGTAGGGCCAGGGATTCTGGCCTGGAAAGGGTAGTGCTGTGGGTGGCAAAAATGCAACTTACTTGCCAAAGTTGGGGTTATGGCTTATAAAGGATTTTTCCTTCCTTAGCCCAAGTTCTCTTTTCTGTTTATTTATTTATTTATTTAATATTTATTTTTAGTTTTTGGCGGACACAACATCTTTGTTTATATGTGGTGCTGAGGATCGAACCCGGGCCGCACGCATGCCAGGCGAGTGCGCTACCGCTTGAGCCACATCCCCAGCCCTTCTGTTGATTTTTGAGGCACCCCTTCTATTATCCAGCCCCAGTATCCCCCAGGCACTCACCGAAATGGCATCTCGGCCCCCTTCGGGCTGGTAGCGCCAAGTGAAAGAGATGTCATCTGAGACCCACTCACTGGACCAGAAGGAGCAGTGCAGGGTCACTCGGGAGCCCACAGCACCATAGACTTCCCTGTCTGTGTAAACCACAATGGCCTGGGCAGGGCACAGCACTGCAAGCACAGATGGGAAATCAGAAAGGCATGTGGCCCAGTAAAGGCTATGGAGGATGTGAGATCAAAGTGCAATCAAGGATTGAGTCAAAGAAATAATAAAATTTTGAGGCCTGAACCTCTCTGGACTAACTGAATTGATGAGTGTAAATATTATGTCTGTTCAAGCTCTCTGTATGTAGTAACAGATTGTCTTGGGGACTTCCAGAAGATGGGCTGTTTTCAAGTTTCACTTTCCCTTTGATAAAATCTCTCTCTCTCTCTCTCTCTCTCTGTACTGGGGATAGAACCTACAGTTATATCCTGGATCCTTTAATTAATCAAGTAAAATTTTGAGACAAGATCTCACTAAATTGCTGAGGCTGGCCTGAAACTTGCAATCCTCATGCCTCAGCCTCCTGAGTCACTGGGATTACAGGAATGCACCACTACACCTGGTAGTATCCAAGTCTTAAGTTATCCCTTAGATGCAGAGTTTTAAAGTTTTTATAAATTATATAGGTAACATAAATTGTATTCTTCTTATATAGTATCCAAGCAATACAGATAAAGTTGGTTTCCTTTCACACTCACTCCAACCAATTCTTGTAGTCCCCTCGCAGAACCACAGTTACCAATTTAATGTGTATGCTTTTCTGGTTTTCAAAATCAATAAACTCAAGATATACTAGTACTTATAAGAAATGGATAAGTTTGCTTGTGGAGCTTTTTTATATACATTGCATAACATTCTCTGCCACCCCCCCTGGTATTGGTATTGGGAATTGACTTGGAATTGAACCCTAGGGTACTCTACCACTAAGCCACATCCCTTGCCCTTTTTATTTTTCAGTTTGAGGTAGAGTTTCCATAAGTTGTCCAGGCTGGCCTCTAACTTGCAGTTATATGCACCACTACACCCGTCTTGACATCAATCTTATTTTCAACGGATGTATGATATTTTACAGTATAGCAAACTCAAATTTCTTGCCCTTCCACCCCACCAAGTGGAGAGAACTAGAGAATACAGGTCTTCCGTGGCATGACAATCCTCACTACTGAATTCCTGGTTGCCATACAACTTGCTTTTGACTGGGGAGCCCGGGAGAGAAGGACTCATACTCTTCTTAGGGGAAGTTGATACAGAGAAAGATCCCAAGCTCAGAGTTCAAATGACATTGCATGGGAGCCTCTGTGGTTTAATCATCCTCATTCCTCTTTGGCCGCCTAGCCTAGTGCCACCCGCAAGACTCACCCACACAAGAAAGGCCATTCCAGGGAGACTATGTGTGGGGGCTGGCCCTAGATGGGGTCCACTGTAGACCCTTTTGTTCCATGGGGGGAGGAGGAGGAGGCAACCAAACAAAGACCCATTATCTGGCCAATATTGGGGAATTCTACAGCCCCCACTCCCACCCCATTGTCCTGAATCTCCCACCTCAGCATCAATATTATTTACTCACCTCCTGGGACTTCCTTCTTACAGCCTTCTTGGGAATCATAAGGTAACAAGGGAGGTTATTCTTTGGATCTAACTTCTATTCCTCCTGTTATAATACCAATCATTGCCCTTCTCAGTTCAGCTCAATGGTTCTATGAATGGGACAGACGTTGGGACTGAATTCACCCTCCCTCCTGTACTCCAAGATTACCTTTCCCCATTTCTCTCATCACTCCCTTCTCTAACTCCTTATCCTTAATATTTTCCCAGGGTATCCAGAACAGTTCAATATAGCGCCTAAGAGTCTAGGTTCTGGGTTTAGGATTCAAGGACCTGACAGCAGAGAACCTTGGGCTTTGTAATTTACTTCCCTCCCCTGCTGACTTCTCCCTCACCCTCATCCCAGCTTGCCTACTGTCACCCATGGCACCAGGACTCAGGGTAGTTTGGAGAAGGAAAGGATCCATTCAGTCCACTGTTTTGACTTTCTCTTGCTTATCCAATACTTGTCAGAGGGCAAGGAATGGATGAGCCAACAAATGAGGGAAGACAGAGTTAGAGGGACAAGATATTGGGATCTCATAGAAACTTCCTTCCATTCCATCCACTCACTTAATAGATGAGGAGCCACAGAGAGAATGTGAGGCTCCAAGAAAACAAAAACTGTAAGGAGCTAAGGCCACAACTTCAGGCTCCCTCCTTAGATTATACTCCCTGACTTTTCACTTCTGGAAAACTAAAGTTGGGTACCTCTTGCCCTATTAGGGGATGAATGGGGAATAGAAGCCAGTGTTTGATCCTGTTTCTTCCCAAACTCTAACACCAATTCCTATCAGGTTCTCAGCATGGTTCTGGGGGTATGTTACTGGTTTCCAACTTGGGTCCAGTCATGCCCACTCTAAATGCTGTTCAAACTTTCTTTTACCATCTCCCTTCTCAGAAGATCTTTCCTGACTCCCTCCAAATGATATATATTTTTCTCTGAATACAATACCACCTTCCTGCTTTTGCTAACTGGTTTTTGGCAATAAGGGGTACCACAAAGGCAGTGGGGGGATGCTGAAACCAGCTGAGTTGCAAGGTACCTAGACTGGGGTGGCTCCACTTACCCAAAGAAGAGAAGAGCAGCACAGCCAGGATAGGGCTGGGACTAGATGAGGGAGCCCCAGGAGCCATAGCTGGGGCAGGGGCTAGGGCCCGGAGCATCTGTGGGGTGAAGAGAGTGGGGGACAAGGAACTGAGCGGGGGTTCCTGGAACCCGCTTAAAATCCCCTGGGGCCCCAGCATGAGGGGGCTGTCCTGAGCCAGTAACCAATTACGGCCTGGCATGTGCAGTCGAGAGGTGGTGGTGGGGGGACAGGGTGCAGAGAGCAGAAGGGGCATTGTATACTCTGGGTGGAGGGATGGGGGGGACACATACCACCCCACACACAGAGCGCTTTGTGTCTTCTGGCCTTCCCCTGCCCCAGGCTGGAATGTTGGGAGGGAGGTGAAGGAGAGGGACAGAAAAAGGGACACAAACACACTTCTCTCAGGGATAGTTAGGCAGAGAAACCTAAATCCAAAGACCATGAAATGTGATTTCTCCTTAGCCTCCTTGCCTGACGGGAGGCCCTTGAGAGTCCTAGAAGCTATAAGCAATTTCTCCCCAGAGAACTCTGAAAACAGGATATCTTTTGTTATTTTTTAAAAAAATATTTATTTTTAGTTGTAGATGGACACAATACCTTTATTTTATTTATTTATTTTTATGTGGTGCTGTAGATCAAACCCAGTGTCTCACATGTGCTAGGCAAGTGCTCTACCACTGAACTACAGCCCCAACTCTCTTGTTATCTTGATTACGATAGGTTGCATTATAGATTTCTTGAGATGACCAGGTTCTTTGGGAATATCTCCCACCCCACAATGTTCCTGCATCCTGGGAGATTCTTCCCAGAGAGAAACTTGACTGAGAAATTTCAAGGGAAGAAATCCTAGACCTTTCCCTCTTTGTTAAGAAGTTCTTTGATGACTTATGCTGCAGTTTAAGTTCATTTCAATTGAGAGCAAGACAACAAAATTGTAGTGAATGCTATATGTAAAGTATGGAAATGCAGGCAATAGAAAGAGGAATAAAAATTACGTCCCTCCTGCAAGTTCAAAATTTAGTTTGGAGGAAGAGGGAGAGAGGATCAGAAAACAAACCCATCAACAACCAATTACAATAAACCATGATGCTTGCTTTAGTAATGAACAAAGAGCTGGGAATACAACAGAGCACATACACAGCTATAACATTATGAAGGTTAAGTCATGTGAGAGATTAAACACAAAAATAAACTGCATATAATAAATAAAGTTCAGAGGAAGAGGCAGTCAGGTCTAAGAGGTGATGTTAGATATAGACCAACCTTGAAGGATGAGTGACATTTTGAAAATAAGGAAAGAGCAGAGAGAGTGACCAGATAGATAGAACAACAAAATTAAGTACAAAAATGTGAGAAAATGTGTTTTGTGCATGCATTTTTGTGCGTGTGTGAGCTGGACAGGTTTGTGACGTACTGGGGATACTTAGAGAAGATCTTGAGCCATCCACTTTAATTTGGGGGAACTTGAAGGGAAAATAAGTCTGAACAGAAAAGTTGAAGCCTTTTCCTAAGGAGCCTTAAATGATAGCTCAAAGAGGGTGGATTTAATCTGATGCATTTTACCCATTTCTTTAAGATTTTGGGGTGGAATTAGGGATGGGAATAGGACTTGGTGACTTAGGAGGCTGAGGCAGGAGGATTGCAAGTCTGAGGCCAGCCTCAGCAACTTAGGGAAATCCTGTTTCAAAATTAAGAATAAAAAGGACTGGGGATGTAGCTCAGTAGTAAAGCACCCCAATACCTACATAAATAATAAATAAGTAAAAGACCTTTTAAAATATTTTTAGGTATAGATGGACACAATACCTTTATTTATTTATTTTTATGTGGTACTGAAGGTTGAACTCAGTGCCTCACCTGTGCTAGGCAAGTGCTCTACCACTGAGCTACAACCCCAGTCCTAAACTGCACAGGTAAAATCATCATCAACAAATGTTGCAATTCTTACCTCTCCCAGCTATAAACAACCACTTTCTTCCTATCTAGTCACCACTTTTAGTTACACCTGTTTTTTGTGTTGACTACTTTCTTTGTTGTATTTCTTCAGGGATCTTGCTAAGCTTATAAATTTGTTGAGGACAATATATGTCTGTGTCTTTGAATCCCCTGTAGTAGTTTTCAGAGACTGTGGCAGAAACTCAACAGCTCACACATATTAAATAAAATTTCTTAAAAAGCTAAGTAAAGGGGCTGGAGATGTGGCTCAAGTGGTAGTGCGCTCGCCTGGCATGCGGGCGGCCCGGGTTCGAGCCTCAGCACCACATACAAACAAAGATGTTGTGTCCGCGGAAAACTAAAAAAAAAAAAAAAAAAAGCTAAGTAAAGCTAGCCCAGTGGTTCAAAACCAGTCTCAGCAACTTAGTGAAGACCTAAGCAACTTAGCAAGACTCTGTCTCAAAATAAAAAATAAAAAGGGTTGGGGATGTGGCTCAGCAATTAAATGCTTCTTGGTTCAATCCCCAGTACAAACAAACACACACACAAACAAAAAGAAAAAATAAACCCCAAAACAAAAAACCCCAAACAACAACAACAACAGGCTAAGTGCAAGAGGTCTTCATTTATTTGCTAATGTGATACTCCTGAAGGCCAAAGGAGTATCAATGACTGGAAGTTCAATAGCAGAACAACTTTGTAATGATTAAGCTGTTTACTACCACAGGATGAGTTAGAGCAGTCTAGAAGATCAGCTGTTAGGGATGCTTCAGAAGCGATTTTTGCACTTGGTAGAAGGTTGGATTATAGAGTCTTTAAGGTCCCTTCCAATCCTAAAAAATCTATAATAATGCTTTTTTTTTTTTGTCTAGCATTATAGAAATGCAAAATAGCATTTGGTTCAGAAATAAATGAATTTGTGCTATTTAAATCCTGAAAGTAAAAATTCGGGAGTGCTAAATATAAATGAGATCTGACTATTAATGTGACTTGAACATATTTTATTGTAGAATAGGAGTTCCTCTCGGCTGTGACCTCCACTCCGCCTGTTTCCCTTTCCCTGCAAAAGGGCCAAGAACTTTTGCATTGTTTTATTCCTTTCTCACTTGATTTTTTTTTCTCTCTCCAGTCGTGAGTTCTCTGAAATTGATCACCACGCTTGGGTTCCTCAAAACTGTTTATATGCAGTATGTACAAATCAAAGCAGGTTCTCCCCCATATCTCAGGTTCTTCTGATGGTGGGTGTTGCCCACATAGCACTGAAACAAGGAACAAGGGAGCGTTGTCTTTGGCTGGTGGGCGCCTAGCTCAGGCAGCAGCTCAAGCCTAGGAATCCTGAGGCCTGATTAGACGTTCCCCATTCTTGGGTTCCTCATCTTGTTGAGGTGACTGCAAGGTCCTCTCGTGGACCCATCTCACACTCCCCTGAGTGGGTCTCAACCTGTGTATCTATCTGACCAAAACATATTAGAATCAGAAGAAGCCCAAAGTATCTTTTTCCCCGTTGTCTCAGCCAACCAACTTCTGATATTTTTAGGCTGGCCAGGGAGGGAGGTGGAGTCAAACTCGGACTCAGTGAAGACTGTGGGCAATTCTTACTGATTGGAAGGGAGATTAAAAAAAAAAAAAGAACACGTACGCGGGTGGCAGATTCTAAACCCAGCGGAATCTCTGCTGCAGTCCTGGCAAAAACCGTTAGGAAGAGGGGGAGAACAAACTATTTCCGAACGTCTGCCACCAAAAGCGCAGAACCTAGAGCAGCGTTTTAAAGAACTCGGTGTCATCACGTGACGACTCTTCGGAGCTTCACACCCCCCCCCCAGCTCAGACGCCCCGCCGTTGCGTCACTTCCGTCCAGACCGGAACCCAAGATGGCTGTGCTCTTGTTGAGGTGACTTTAGCGCGGGGGTTGGGAGTCGGTGTCCGCGACCCTTGGGAGACCAGAACGGATCCTTAACGTTTGGCTGACAGCGCTTTACCCTGTGCCTGGGCTGGGAAATGACCCGTGGGTGTGGAGGCCACCGCTCCGGGATCCTAGAGACACCCCCCCTCCCCCAGCCGCTTGGGTGCAGCTCGGTAGGGCTTTGAGGTCACTTAACTCCGTACCGAGGAGTGGCGCGGTTCTTACCCTTTCTACTTTCTCCTGCTTTAGTACTTCTCCCCCAGATTACTCTCGTGACCCCACCCAGAGCCGAGACCCGAAAATATTCGAACTCAGCTGACCATGAGTTTTACAATTTCGAGATCTTATTTAGGGATTGGGCCTCGGGGGCGGAGGGAGAGATCTCGTTGTTCTTACTTTTGCTTCTAACTTCTGCAGACACCAGCGGTTGCTGGCAATGGGTGACTCTGTCCAGGTTCCCGACAGGCCCCTAGCAGAGGATGGAAGAAGCCTGGACCGCTACGAGGCCGGCGATTAGCAATAACAACGAGAGGTCCTCTGCTGCACCCTAGGGAGTTAATTTTTAGTTTATCTTTTTACTTGGGGTTAAAGGGCGATGATCCCAGCTTTCCTCTAAAAGGTCAATTCACTATCGGTAGTAATAGCTTAGATTTTCTTCCATTTATAACTCTCCACTGTTTAGGTCTCATTTTCTACTCCCAAGCCTTTCTAGTCCTTAGCCTCTAACTCCTGTGGATATTCCTGGTACAAATCCCAGTATAATTTTGTGCCAGCCCTATTTTTGGAAACTATTTGTTATGGAAAGTTAGCTTAAATGCTGTTGAGATTTCAATTCCCGATTTCCCCAAATGTCTTCTCATTTCTCTTTTCACCTCAGTCAGGCAATATAAAAATAGGGGATTTTGTTTAGTTTTTCTCTGTGACGAAATTATTCCTCTTGGGAGTTGAGATCAGTTATCTTAATCCTTCATTTTCTCTTTGCCTTTTATCTTCATATGTATCTTTTCTCTCAGATATGCCGAGGCCAGTCTTGCTGGAGCTCCTTCCTTTTTTCCAGTTGACTTGATCATAATTGAATGATGTTGGATTTTGATATCATATTTTAGTAGATGTTAGGAGCTTTTGGAGGAGTTAACATTTAGCTTGAAATGATCGTATTTGTTCTAAACAGTTCATTTGATGAGCTTCAGGATTAGTGATTAGAAGCTGAGGGTCATTACAGTCACCCCTTATTATCCTTGGGTTTTGTCTCAATGGGTTCAAATACTTGAAAAACAAATTCCAGAAAGTTACAAGAAGTTATTTGAATTTGCTGCCTGCCAAGCATTATGCTGAGTCCACATAAATGAAGTAGTGTTTAGGCATACTGCGTTAGCCTCCCACTATTTCATAGATCCTCAGTCTTTCCTCTGTAGAATTTACTATTTCAGAGTTAATTGCTACACTTTCTATTTACATACTGTGCAGTCTTCAACTATGATTGTTGTACCAGGACTGCACTATGTATTTTTTTTCTTTGTGGTTCCTTAAATAATACAATGTAACAACTATTCACACAGCATTCACATTATATTGGCCATTCTGAATAGTCTAGAGATGATTAAAGCATATAGGAATAGCTGTATTTGTTGGCCAATGCCTGTAATCCCAGGAACTCAGGAGGCTCAGGCAGAAGGATCACTAATTCCAGGCCAGCCTCAGCAATTTAGTGAGATTTTATCTGAAAAAGAGGGGGGAGTGGGCATTGCTGGGGATGTAACTCAGTGGTAAAGCACCCCAGCGTTCAATCCCCAGTACCAAAAGATTTAAAAAAATAAATAAATAAGGTGAATGTACATAGGATATATGCAGTCACCGCATGATTTTATAGAAGGGATATAGGCATCCATGGGTTTTGGTATCTGCTGAGGGTCCTTCAGCTAATCCCCTGTTACCATATTCATTCAAGTGTATCCAAACAGTGTCATTTTATGTTGTGTAGCACTGTTCTGTCCATACTAGGATTCAATGCCAAGAAATACACTTCTTTTTCATTAGTGGTAACCTTAAGCTCTTATGGAAGGGCACTTTTCTATTTCTCACAAGGGCTTTTATTTATTTATTGGATGGAGAAATAGTGAATTAAAACTGTTTTTCCCCATAGAAGATTCCATCCTAATACCAATTCTCTAGAGGAATTTGATACTGTTTATAGTATGCTGATTTTAATCTCAAAGGAAGGTATCTTTTAAGAAATTCTAAGAGTTGCTTTTCACTTATTTTGGACAAGTCAGGGTCCTTAGTTCTATGATTGTAGTTTCTGCATTTGTGAGTTGAAAATAGTAATAACTTGGGCTGGGGATGTGGCTCAAGCGGTAGCGCGCTCTCCTGGCATGCGTGCGGCCTGGGTTCGATCCTCAGCACCACATACCAACAAAGATGTTGTGTCCGCTGAGAACTAAAAAATAAATATTAAAAATTCTCTCTCTCTCTCTCTCTCTCTCTCTCTCTCTCTCCTCTCTCACTCTCTCTTTATAAAAAAAAAATAGTAATAACTTGAGCCCACTTAGGAGAAATAATAAATTTCACAAAATGTGTATTTTCACTTGATGAATAAAAATTGTGTATATTTATGGTGTATAATTTGATGTTCTAAAATATGTATACATTGTGCTAAATATAGCTAGTCAACATATGTAGTACCCATGTACTTGTGTGTATGTGTATGTGTATAATACTTGAAATCTACTCTAAGGAGTTTGGGGCGGAGGGTGGGGGGTACCAGGGACTGGACCCAGAGGCGTTTAACCACGGAGCCACATCCCTAGACCTTTTTATATTTTATTTAGAGACAGGGTCTCACTGAGTTACTGAAGCTCAATCTAATCTCAAAATCCTCCTGCCTCAGCTTCCTGAGTTGCTGGGATTACAGTTGTATGCCACCGTGCTGGCTCTAAGCAATTTTTTTTCTTTTCTTTTTCTGGTACCTGGGATTGAACTCAGGGGTGCCCTACCACTAAGTTACATCCCCAACCCTTTTTAAACAAATTTATTTGGAGACAGGGCCTCAGTAACTTGCCAGAGCTGGTCTTGAACTGATCCTCCTGCTTCAGCCCCTTGAGTAGCTGGGTGTGCCACCATGCCCAGCTGCAGTTTTCAAGTGTATAATAAATTGTTATTAACTGTAAATCACCACTTTAAACACTGAACAATATAGACATGTATAAAGATATTCTGTAGTACTTCCATTAATATGTACAATTTTTTATGTATCAGTTAAAGTTTATACATTTTTAAAATTTAAATCGAAAATCACCATGTTTTCAAGAGAGCTCTAGAGCTTATTTGTATGTAAGTAAAATTTTCTATCCGTTACCACCATTTCCCTAAACTCTTCCCTTCTCCCTCTTAAATAATTTCCTTTTGTTGTACTGAGGATTGAACCCAGGGATGCTTTACTACTGTGCTACATCTCCAGTCTTTTTTATTTTTACTCTATTTTTTGGTATCAGGATTGAACCCAAGGTTGCTTAACCACTGAGCCACATCCCCAGTCCTTTTTATGTTTATTTTGAGGCAGGATCTCTAAGTCCTTAGGGTCTTAGAGACCCTATGGTTTCACTAAGTTGCTGAGGTTGATCTTGAATTTAGGTTCCAGTTCCTCCTGCCTGGGTTGCTGGGATTACAGATATGCTCCACTGTACCGGATTCAGTCCTTTTTATTTTTTATTTTGAGAGCCTCCTGCCTCAGTCTTTTAAGTGGTTGGGATTATATGAGTGCACTCCCACTCTTGGCTCCAGTTAAAAATTTTTGTTGCTTGGCTAATTAAAAATTATTAGTTATCAGAATATTGTAGCCATGCATGGTGGTGCATACCTTTAATCCCAGTGGCTCAGGAGATGGAGGAAGGAGGATCGAAAGTGCAAAGCCAACCTCATCAAAAGCGAGGCACTAAACAACTCAGTGAGACCCTGTCTCTAAATAAAATATGAAAATAGGGCTGGGGATGTGATTCAGTGGTTGAGTGCCCCTGATTTCAATCCCGTTTCCCCTCCAAAAAAGAATATTATATTTCATAGCCTTTGAATAGTGCTTCATATTTTGTAACAGTCCAGGGACCAGCCAGAGCTGTTCACAGCTGAGTAACACGAATTCCATTAACACTCAGTCAAGGAATGACTTTCCAAGGCCAAGAAGGAGATAGATAAAGACAGCTGGGCTTCCATGTAATAATGTTTATGCCACTTAAGCACAGTCACTGTGATTCAACTGTCTGGCCAATATATGTAGCACAGTGGTAGGATGCTTGCCTAGCATGTGTGAGGCCCTTGGTGTGATCCCCAGCACTAGGGGAAAAAGAAAAAAATTAGTTTTAGTTCTCAGTTATTATAGGTGCTATCAATGTCAGGAATTTCAGCTCTTGTGGAGTTCAAAGTCTAGAAGGAGAGATAAATAGATGAATCATTAAACAACATAGCAAATGATGATAGAAACATGTATGAGAGCCTGGCTGATAGAGCAAGCCTGAAGAAGTGACTTGATCTTGCCATCTAGGAGTTGGGTTTTGATGGATGAGTTTAAGAGGCTGTAAGGAGGGCTGGGGATGTGGCTCAAGTAGTAGCGCGCTTGCCTAGCATGCGTGAGGCACTGGGTTCGATCCTCAGCACCACATAAAAATAAAATAAAGATATTGTCCACCTAAAGCTAAAAAATAAATATTTTTTTAAAAAAAAGGCTGTAAGGAGTTCCAATTAGAAGAGCTGAGCAAAGACTTGTAATCATAAGGAGGCTTGTTCTGTCTGGGCATAATGTAATGTTCAGTGTGTCAGGGGACTGATGGGAATTTGTGAGAGGGTAGGTCTGGAGAGTTTGCCCACACTTTGACTCTTATATAGCAATGCAAGTAGTGGATGTAAGAATGAGAGTAACTATTTTTCAGTACATTCATGTTGGTGAAGTTGAATGATAGGGAAGAGACTGTTGCTAGGTAGGTCAGTTCAGAAGCTCCTGTTACAGTTCTGGGGAGAAATATATAAAGAAGATATGGACTAAAGTAATGGGCTGGAATGAAATTTTCTAAATAGTAATGGTAGAATTGGATGATGCCATGCATATATATAGGTGGTGACAGAAAAGGAGAAGTCAAAGATGACTTATGTTATAGCTTGGGAGTTAGTGTCAGATGCACACCTATGACCCCAGTGATTCCCGAAGCTGGGCTGAGGCAGGAGGATTGCAAGTTGGAGGCCAGCCTCAGCAACTTAGCACGACCCTGTCTCAAAATTAAAAGAGACCTGGGGATATAGCTCAGTAGTAAAAATGCCCTGGGTTCAATCACTCTTACCAAAAAAATAAATTGTTCATTTAATTTAAGATTATATGTATCTATTTTATTATTGCAAATGCAGATGTTTATAAGACCTTTTCAATGCCATCAAATCAAGTTTATAAATCATATAAAAGAAACTCATTATATTGCAGTCATGTCTTGTTTGAATTAAAAATGGTCTTCAGTTTGATCACAGACATGGCTTTGAATAACCTTTTTTTTCCCAAATGAGTGTTTTTATCATCACTGAATGTTTTGAAGAAAATGTGATAAGAATTCTAAAGACCAATGAAGTTCTTCTTGGGGAGACCAATGAACTGATCTCTTACACATAAGTGGTGTATTATAGTCCAGAGAATGCTTTCCTGTATGTTTTCTTCCTTTCTTCTTTTTTTTTTTTTTTTTTTAATTTTCTTTTGCATTGGGGATTGACCCCATGGGCGTTGAACCACTGAGCCACATCCCCAGTTTTTTAAAAAAATGATATTTATTTATGGTGATGGGAATTGAACCCATGGCCTTGTGCATGCAAGGCAAGTACTCTACCAACTGAGCTGTATCCACAGCTCCCCCCTCCTTTTTTTAAAATTATTTTTAAATTTTGAGACAGGGTCTTGCTAAGTTGCTGAGACTATCTTTGAACTTGTGTGCCTCCTGCCTCAGCCTCCCTCAAATTCCCAATGTTCAGCCCAGCCCAGTTGAGAGATTATAGGCATATTCATGGCTCTTGTACATTTTCTTATGTAATTCTCCCAACAATCAATAAGGGTAGATATTATCAATCCCATTTTATAAATTAAAAGGTTGAAGTTTAGTGACTTACTCAAGTTACACAACTCAAGTTACAGATCTAAGACTATCATTTTTACTTTGCAGTGTTCTTTTTCTAGTACTGTTGTTGCCCCAATCCAGAGAAGAGTTTCAAAAATTATTTGACTTTTATAATTCCAGTGACTGGGGAAGCTGAGGCAGGAGGATTGAAAATTAAAGACCAGTCTCAACAATTTAGTGAGACCCTTAGCAACTTAGCAAGAGCCTGTCTGAATATAAAAAATAAAAGTACTGGGGAATTAGTTTAGTGGAAAAGCTGTTCAATCCCTGGTATCAAAAAACAATAGCAAAAACAACAAACCAACAATGATCCAATTAATGATTACATTTTTTGTATAGTGTGTTTAGAAAGGGACAATGCTTAGTAGAAATTATAGGTTCTGACTTAAAGATAATATGAAGTTTTGTTACTTTCTAGTGCTAATATTTTAAGCACCATTCATGGGTGGAGAAAGTCTTTTCAAAGTTTCTGGTTTCACATGAAACACAAGGATAGATATCTACTTTTGTCATATTTTAAATAAGGTTATGAAGTTTGTGCAACTCAATTCTGTAAGGGCCTTGTGGAAATCTTGCATTGATATTTGTCTGGGAAACAATAGCACTAGACAGAGCACGCCATAGATTCCAACCCACATCTGCAAACTCTTACTGGGTAGCTGGCTGACTAGGCCTAGCCTGGTGTGAGGAATGCATGCCCTGCAACTTCATAGACAATTCAGTTGATTAAAGAGATTTGTTCCCACTTCTTTCTGGGAGCATTGGGTACACAATGTCTGTATTCACCTCTTGCCTCCAAAGCAGGGAAGAGGGAAGAACCAAAGAAGGAAGTATTGATTGGATTTTTCCCTGCAAGTAGTGGGCCCTTTAAGTGTACTTTATAAAACATAGACCTTGAAATGTTTGTGGATCTAGTGTCAGTGGCATGAGGAACATCATGAGCTCTATTAATCCCCGTAGTGTCTTGCATGTAGTAGATGCATAATAAACTTCTTTCCCCTTTTTTGAAGGGGATATTAAAAGATTGAGACGGTCTTGCTAAGTTGCCCGTGGGCTCACTGAGTTGCTGATGCTGACCTTGAACTTGCAATCCTCTTGCCTTAGCCTCCCAAATTGCTGGGTCTATAGGCTTGTGCCACCAAACCTGGCACACAATAAACTTTTTTTTTTTTTTTTTTTTAAAGAGAGAGGAGAGAGAGAGAGAATTTTTTAATATTTATTTTTTAGTTCTCGGCAGACACAACATCTTTGTTGGTATGTGGTGCTGAGGATCGAACCCGGGCTGCGCGCATGCCAGGTGAGCGCGCTACCGCTTGAGCCACATCCCCAGCCCCACAATAAACTTTTGAAGAGCACCATATTTTTAATTTTTACTTCTAGAACTTAATTCATCGTGATCACTTTCTGAAATACTTTTGTACAGATTTGATGTATTGATGTGACTAAAAGGTATAATGGTTTTGTGTTTTTTATAATGCTTTGTAAACTTTGGGTCACATTTTTCTTATATAAAATGTCTGGTCACATGTTAGTTTTTGACTTAAAAATCAGTTCTGGCACTAAAGTACATACTTCAAAAATAGCAACTTTTTAGGTAGGGAATTTACATGTCCTTTTAAAGTGGGAGTGGTAAAATTTTACCTTTTTGTGGTAGTGGTAAAATTTTATTTTTGTGTTCCCATATTTTTTGCACTATTATATGAGAGGCTTTTTTTTTTTTTTTAATGACTTTTTGACTTGAAGTTCATCCAGTTTGTCTGGAACTTTGTGTTAATTCCTGAAATGACCTAGCTTACTATTAGGACCCTCATTCTATGAATCCCTTCTTCAAATTTTAGTTCATTCATTTGCAACATATCTCCACTATAGCTAAACTGTGTGCTTGATGTTGCCTGTGGCTTACTGTTCTGTTCTGTTTTGTACTGCCCTTTATGTTTTTTAAATTTATTTTTTAGTTACAGGTGGACACAATACCTTTATTTTTATGTGGTAGCTGAGGATCGAACCTAGTGCCTCTCCCATGCTAGGCAAGCACACTACCTCTGAGCAGCCACAACCCTAGCCCCTGCCCTTTATGTTTTTAATCCCTGTCTTTTAAGTGTTGCCTCCTATGAGACCTATCTTTTAAAAAATCACTTTCTGTATTCTGTTGAATATTATCAACTCTAATTTTTATTGTTTTTTGCATTATTGGGGATTAAACCGGGAGGCACTCTACCACTGAGCCACATCCTCAGTCCTTTTTATTTCTTATTTTGAGACAGTCTTGATAAACTGCTGAGCTTGGCCTGGAACTGGGAATCCTCCTATCTCAGCCTTTTAAGTCACTGGGATTACTTGTGTGCGCCATCACAGCTGGTCCAGCTCTGATTATTCTTTTACCTTATATTTTGTTATTTGTCTGTGAAACAGTAGCACTGACAGAGCATGCCATAGATTCCAACCTACATCTGCAAAATAGTCATTCCTAGTCTGTTGGTATTAATTGCCTTTTTTTTCTTCTTCTGTTTTAAATTCTTATTTTGAAAAAGTTAAATTTTATTTTGCATTTATAGGTAATACTTCTAATCATTCTTTTATATTTATTTTTTATTTTTTTTTAGTTTTTTTGGGCAGACACAACATCTTCGTTGGTATGTGGTGCTGAGGATCAAACCTGGGCCGCACGCATGCCAGGCGAGCACGCTACCGCTTGAGCCACATCCCAGCCCTCTAATCATTCTTAAGTTTCTTAGAATTTGTAGTATTTCAACTAGAAAATAGGGACACTGATAATGACTTTGTTTTCATCTTATTTTTTGGTGCTGGGGATGGGAACCCAGAGTCCTCTGCCTGCTAAGTATGCTGTACTGCTGAGTTGCATCCTCGGCCTTCATCTTATTTTTATTCTAGCCATCTTCCCCCAAGTCTAATATAGTACAAAAATGGGATGCTGATATATTAAAATTGACCTTTAAATATGTATGATTCTTGATTCTCTTATCTTGCAGACATGTTGGCCGTCATTGCCTCCGAGCTCACCTAAGTCCTCAGCTCTATGTCAGAAAGTAAGTCTCCAAGTCTGTGGAGATTATTATTATTATTTTCTTTGTTATGATACTTCTTTTTTTAAAATTCTGAGACAAGGTCTTCCAAGTTGCTGAGGTGCTGAGACTGGCCTTGAACTTGAATCCTCTTGCCTCAGCCTCCTGAGTCTCTAGGATTACAGGAGTGCACCACTGTAGATGGCCAGTCTTATTGCTATTTTATTTTATTTTATTTTTTTGTACTGGGGATCAAACCCAGGGGCACTCAGTCACTGAGTGACATCCCCAGCCTTGTTTTTGTATTTTATTTTGAGACAGGGTCTCCTTAAGTTGCTTAGGGCCTCATTAAGTTGCTGAGGCTGGCTTTGAACCTGCAGTCTTCCTTCCTCAGCCTCTCAAGCCACTGGGATTACAGGCGTGTGCCCCCATGCCTGGTGAGAGCTTTATTGATATTTTTAACTTCACTGATTTGCTCCAACTTTTTTTTTTATTTTTAATTTGTGCTCCAACTTCTTGATTCCTTCACTGATATTTAATTCTCCTTTTTCTACTTTGTTTTTTTTTCCTTAATAATATTTTTTTGTAATTTTTAATTTTAGGCAATTTCACATCTTAATTAGTTATAAAATATTTTCCCCCTGCTAAACAGTCATTCCTAGTCTTTTGGTGTTAATTGCCTTTTTTTTTTCCTTCTTTTTTAAATTCTTATTTTGAAAAAAAATTTTATACTTTCAGAAAAGTTATAAAGTAGTATGATGAAATTCATTACAACTTTTATCCAGATTTATCAATTGTTAACATTTTGCTGTTTGTTTATTCATTCTATTTTAGGTTGTATCATATGAAACAGTTATTTTTGTAGGTCAAAAGTAGTTGAATAGTTGTCAATTTATTGTGCTTCAGCCTAATATATATTTATTATTTTCACAGAATTCTTTTAGAGTAAGTTGTGAACAGCATGATATTTTACCTGTAACTATTTCTTCTGAGAACAAGAAATTACCTTACATAACACAGCATAGTTATACAAGCATAATTATCAAATTTAGGAAATTTAATGTTGATGAATGCTTATCTAATGCACAGTTGATTTTCTGTTTTTTCCAAATAACGTACTTTATGAAATCCAGTATCTCATTTTCTACCCAAGATCTGTCTAGACTCACGTGTACTTAGTTGTCATATTTCTTTAATATTTTAAAATCTGAAACTGTGTCTTAGTCTTTATCTTTTATGGCTGAATTTTTGAACACTACAGTACAGTTATTTTGTAGTGTTAGCTGAGTTTTCGTGATTGTTTCCTAATGATAAGAAATATCAGTACATCATACCAGTGGTCATATAATGCCATTTGTCCCGTTAACAGTGGCTTTTAACTTTGATCATTTGAGTGAGAAAATGTCTGCTAGGTTTTTTCTACCATAAGATTATTACCTTTTCCTCTCGTAGTTCCTGAGTAATCTATGAGGAGGTATTTTCTTTTCTCTCTTTTTTGGTACTGGGTATTGATTCCAGGCCTTTATATATGCAAAGCATGTGCTTTACCACTGAGCTATATCCACATTTCTTGAGACATTTTCTTGAGGGGAATGGGATCATGTTTTTAATTAGTTTTTTGTTTGTTTTTGTGGTATTGGGGATTGAACTCAGGGTCTTATACATGCTAGGGAAGTATTCTGCCACTGAACAATACCCCTAGCCCCAAGGTTATTAACTGAAGCAAACTTGGCATAAAAATAATACTATTGGAGGAACATGTTTTCCTAAGTTGTTGGGTTTGTCTTTGTCAAGCTCACCTTACTTTTTTTTTTTTTTTTTTTAAATTTTTGTTATATAAAATATGAAACTGCCAGCACCAGGAGACTCAGGAGGCTGAGGCAGGAAGATTGCAAGTTCAAGGTCAGCCTGGCCTGGGGATGTAGCTCGGTGGTAGAGCATCCTAGGGCTTAGTCCTCAGTGTCACCAAAAAACAAACAAATGAAATTAAACCAAGCTTACTTTTAATCCATTTTTAATCTTCTGGTTTTATTTTAGTGCTATTCCGATGGGAACCACAGCCAAAGAAGAGATGGAGCGGTTCTGGAATAAGAACACAAGTTCAAACCGTCCTGTATCTCCCCATATTACTATCTACAGGTAAAGTCTCTGGAGCCAGAGAATCTAGAGGTGATGGGTAAAAGTTCTGGAGGTTGTCCTTAGCCTCCCTGATATTCTCTGCAATTGGAGGAAAATATTTGCTCAGATGGAAAGTAGCTGTGTAGATGAGATACCCTTCACAGTAGAGGGAAATAACTTATCAGGCCTTTTTAAATTTGGACATGATTTAAGTCTATCGTCTAGCCTTAATCTATCTTGCAATACTACTATTTAGGAAATTCTAATGTGTCCCAATACAGTTCCCACTAATTAAAATGTTTTGAGTCTGTTGAGGTGGTGCATACTTGTAAATCTCATCTACTCAGGATGCTAAGACAGGACACTCTGAAGTTTGAGGTTAGTCTGGGCTACTTAGGGAGACCCTGTCTCAAAATTAAAAACATAAAAAGGACTGGGAATTTAGTTCTGTGGTAGAGTGCTTATCTAGCCTGTGGGAGGTCTCTGGGTTCAATCCCCAGTACAAAACTTTAAAAAAAATGTTGAGATAATTTCAAAGATACATAAAAGTTGCAGAAATAATTATACATAGTTCCCATATACCTTTATGCAGATTCCCAGATTGTTGACATATCTGAATGAGTTAAGAACAGGTTTTTCTTTTCTTTACTCTTTCTTTTTTATCATACTGGGTTCCTTTCACATGGTAGGTAAGTGATCTACCTTTGAGTTCCCTCCCCAGCCCTTTTAAAACTTAGTGACTAAAAATAACAGAATTTCATAGTCTTAACAGTTCTGTAGTATAGAAGTGTGACATAGATTTTAAATGAAGGTGTTAGCAAGGGCTGCGTTCTTTTCCATTGGCTCTAGGTAAAAATCCATTACTTTACCAATTCTAGCTTCTGGATGCTATCCACATTCCTTGTCTTGTGGCCTTGTTTTTCCACCTTCAAAGCAAGCAACAGCAGATTTGTTCTCACTTTATATCATTCTAATCTATTTTTTTGCCTCTCCCTTCTACTTTTTTTTTTTTAAAGAGAGAGTGAGAGAGGAGAGAGAGAGAGAGAGAGAGAGAGAGAATTTTTAATATTTATTTTTTAGTTCTCGGCGGACATAACATCTTTGTTGGTATGTGGTGCTGAGGATAGAACCCGGGCCACACGCCTGCCAGGCGAGCGCGCTACCGCTTGAGCCACATCCCCAGCCCCTCCCTTCTACTTTTAAGGACTCTTGTAATTACATTTGAACTGATCTGCCTATCCCAGTCCCCCCGAGATTGTTTGTCCCATGGGCAGAATACATTCACCCCATCCCATTGGCCCCAAAAGTTTTAACCCATTAGAGCATTGACTCCAAGTTTTAAAATTTCATCTAAATATCAAAATTAGATATGGGTGAGACTCTGAGTATAATACTTCCTGAGGTGCATTTAATTGTCTTCTGTAAAACTCAAGACACAATCTACTTAGAATGGGGGGGTGGGCTCAGTGGTAGAGCATGTCCTTAACATGAGCAAAGCCCTGGGTTTAATTCCCAGAACTGCAAAAGGAAAAAAAAAATCATATTTGTACTGAGCATGTACGTATTTTTTTCTTGTCATTATTCCTTAATCAATGCCGTATTAACAACTATTTATATATTGTAAATGCTCTTGTACTATAGCATATGGTTTTAAAGGCCAGAACTCTTAACACAGGTCTACTTATGCTAAAATCAAGATGCTATAAAGGCTGTTTTTCCTTCTGGAGGCTATAAGGAAGAATCTATTTCCTTTTTCAGTTTTTGAAGGCTGCCCAAATTCCTTGCCATGTGGCTTCCTTCCTCCATCTTTGGTGCCAGCAGTGGGGGATCTAGTTTTCCCATCTTATCATGTTGACTTGGCTTCCATCATCTCAATTATCTATCTTTCTGTTGCCAGTCTCTTCCATTTTTGAAGACCTTGTGATTGTATTGGGTCCATTTGCCTAATCCAAATGGTCTCTGATCTTAAAGTTAGGAACCTTAATTTTATCCCCTAATTCCCCTTTTCCCATATAAGGTAACATTCATAGCTTCTAGAGATATCATAGATATCTTCAGTGAGTTTATTATTCTGCTTACCAGAACCCCTTAATATTGTGTATGTGTTTTATCAGAGACACTCTCCATAGTACAACCATCATAATCAGAAAATTTAACACTAATCCAGCTCTGCCATCTGAACTTAAGGTCTGGTCAGATTTTGCCAGTTGTCTCAGTAATGTCCATTGTAGGTCCAAGATAGAACACAGAATTTTATGTTGTATTTAGTTGTCATCTCTTTAATTTCTTTCAGTATGGAACAGTTTTCATCTTTTCTTATTTTTATGACCTTGGCATTTTTAGGATGTTCCTCCAATTTGGCTTTGTCTCATGTACTTTTGATTTATATATTGTTGGCAGGCTCCTGAGTTGATGCTGTGTTCTTCTCAGTATATTATATCAGGAGGTACATGATGATGATTTAATCCATTATTGGTGATATGAGCTTTTTTTTTTGAGGGGGGGAGCAGTTACTGGGATTGAACTCAGGGGCACTTGACCACTAAGCCACATCTCCAGCCCTTTTTTGTTTTTTATTTAGGAACAGAGTCTCACCAAGTTGCTTAGCACCTCACCATTGCCAAGGCTGGCTTTGTACTCTCGATCCTACTGCCTCGGCCTCCCGAGCCATTGGGATTACAGGCATGCACCACTGTGCCCAGCTGATATGAGCTTTTATCACTGGTTAAGATATGTTTACTGGATTTTTTCATGTAAAGTTGGCATATTTAATAATTAATAATATTTTGTGGGAAGATACTTTGAAACTCTAAATATTCTGTTTTTCATCAGACATTTACCCAACAATATCTGTGGATAATATTTTACTAAATCAGGTTATTACTCTGATGGTTGCCAAACTGTGATTTTTCTAATTCCATGTCCCACCTAGATTTATTTATTTCTATAGAGTAAAGTTTGCCTTCTTTATCAGTATGGAGTCAGGGATTCTTATTTTGCCGAGAGGGTTATACTCTGTTAGTTTCATTTTATTTTGATGTTCAGATGGTGCCAGACTTGACAAATGGACCCTCCCTCCCACCCCTGCTCCTTTTTTTTTTTTTTTTTTTTTGGTACTAGAGATAGAACTCAGGAACATTTTACCACTGAACTACATCCCCCAGTCCTTTTTTTATTATTTTGAGATAGTGCCTCCCTAAGTTACTGAGTCTGGCCTTGAACTTGTAATCCTCTTGCCTTAACCTCTCAAGTTGTAGGTACATCAGGTATGTACCAACCACAATTGGCTCAGTGGGTATTGATGGCTTCTGTGAAATGAGTATTTGGGTGTTAGATGTGCTTGGTACTACCAGTATGTCATTGTTTCTAGGCCCTCTCAGTGGACAGAGCTAAGATAAATATGGATCCAATCATACCCCACTGTGTATATGTGACTATATATACAGTGTATATAGCTGGTGCCTCCTAAGATAAGTCCCTATTGATCTGCTTTTTTTTTTTTTAAGCCAACCCAGCAACATCTTGAGCTCTGCTACCCTCTACTTGGTTTCCTGCCAGTGAGGCTGGCCATTTTTTAACCACCTCCACAAATACCACAACCCTTCAGTTTTTTCCCCAGCCCAAATTCCAGGAATAATTCTGATGGCAGGAATTAGACATTTTACTAAAATAAAAGTAGGCTAATAAGTGATCTTAGTTATTTTTTGAGGGCACAGGGGCATTAAAGATTGAACCCTTAGTTACATTCCCAGTCCTTTTTTAAAAAATTTTTTGTTTTATTTTATTTTGAGACAGGTCTCACTAAATTGCTAAGGGCCTCACTAAATTGCTGAGACTGGCCTCAAACCTGTAATCATTCTGCTTCAGCCTCCAAGCCACTGTAATCCCTGGCTAGTGATCTCAATTCTTAATATCTTATGGTGAAACTTTTAATTTTTTATTTATTTATTTTTTTAGTTGTAATGAACACAATACCTTTGTTTTATTTATTTATTTTTATGTGGTGCTGAGGATCAGACCCAGTGCCTCACATGTGCTAGGCAAGTGCTCTACCACTGAGCTATAACCCCAGTCCCTGGTGAAACTTTTTTTTTTTTTTTCCCAGAGATAAATGGTTTTTTTTTTTTTTTTTTTTTTTTTGGTGGGGAGGGGGGATTGTAATTATGGAGAACTTCCCAAGTTATTCTCAATTTATATTAAAAGCCTTGATCTTTTTTTACAAGTCACACACACACACACAAAAATGGTAGTAGGCTGCTGAGGTAAGCCTACCACTATTTTGTTTGCTCTTCCAGTAATGGAACTTCATACACACTTGTGGGATACAAAAAGGAAACATTAAGGAATATGGGCCTGTTTCAAGGGTGACATGTCAGAGAAATGTATCTGTGATATTTGAAATCGTACTTTTATTGGTAACTTCTGGAGTGTTTTGGAAGAGAGATTGTTGAGCATCTTTTCATGTATATCTTCCTTGGAGAAATGTTTTTTCTTTACTTTCTTTTTTTTGAATCAGGAATTGAACCCAGAGGTGCTTAGCCTCTGAGCCATATCCACAACCCTTTTAAAAAATTTTTTAAAAATTAAAAAAAAAATTTATTATCCCCAGCATTTTTAAAATGTTTTATTTTGAGACAGCGTCTCACTAAATTGCTGAGGCTGGCTTTGATTTTGTGATCTTCCTGTGTCAGCCTTCTGAGTTGCTGGAATTGCAAGCATTTGCCACCATGTCTGGCTCTTATTTTTTTTTATGTGTGGTACTGGCAGTTAAACTCAGGGGTACATAACCACTGAACTACATCTCTTGCCCTTTTATTTTTTTAAATTTTGAAACAGTGCCTTCCTAAATGCCCAGGCTGGCCTGGAACTTGTGATTCTCCTGCCTCAGCTTCTGGAGCTGCTGGGATTGTAGTTGTGTGTTACCATGTCTTTTTACTTTCTTGAAGGTATTGTTTGTAGCACAATTGTTAGATCACTTGCTGAAATTCATATATTCTTATGTTTCTAGTTGCCTACAATTGTATTAACAAAGTCAAAAAACAGAAAAGTAGACTTTTTTTTTTTTTTTTTGGATGATTCCCAGTATGTTTGATACTCTTTTAGGAGTTGGAAATGGATAAATAAGATAATAAACTTCAAAAAAGATCTCAGGCTTGGCCCTGTGGTGGGTGCCTATAACCCTTGCTACTTGGGAGACTGAGGCAGAAGAATGGTAAATTCGCCAGCCTGGGCAAATTAGTGAGACCCTGTCTCAAAATAATAAGGACTGGGAATGTAGTTTTGTGGTAGAGTTCAGTCCCCAGTGCTGGAGAAAAAAAAGAAAGAAAGAAAAGAAAAAGAAAAACCTCAGTATTTCCTGAAAAAATTTTTTTTCTAAGTGAAATCATACTGATTTCCACTTTTTGTAAGTGAATTAAAATAGTCTTGGTTTTCTGTACTAGACTCTTAATGACTGAACAGGGAGTAGTGGTAGTGATTATCTTTGTTCTATGATGTTTGGAATCTCAACTGGAAAACACAGTCTAAGGGTTAAACTAATCTCAAGTTCTGTTTGCTTACATGTCTTGGGTTGATCCAGGCTGTTGGGAGTGGCCCTTATTTTCTCCACATGGGCTGTTTCCCATAATTTTTTAATTTTAAATTCTTGTTGTTTTATTTTGTGGTGCCGTTGATCGAACCCAGGGCCATGTGCATGCTAGGCAAGCACTCTCCCACTGAGCTACATTCTTGGTACCAATTCTTTTTTTTTTTTTTTTTAAGAGAGAGTGGGAGAGAGAGAGAGAGAGAATTTTTTAATATTTATTTTTTAATTCTTGGCGGACACAATATCTTTGTTTGTATGTAGTGCTGAGGATCGAACCCCGGCCGCACGCATGCCAGGCGAGCGTGCTGCCACTTGAGCCACATCCCCAGCCTGGTACCAATTCTTTTCTTTTTTTTTGGATATACCCATAAACTCTTTGCATTGACTACTTTGGGCTTCCTCATAGCATGAGGAAGAGAAATTTGGAAGTCATGCATGTTTATTTCTTCTGTGTTCTGTTTCTTGAAGCAATTAGTCATGAAGTTCTGCCTGGATTTAAAGGAAGGGACTAAATACTTGGTAAAGAATGACAAGATTCTGGAAGAGCATGTGGTACAAGAAGTAATGTTGTGGTTAATTTTGGCAAGTAGAATGTCCTTTACCCACTCAGTACTAGGCTAACTGGGTTATTATTATTTAATGACTTTTGAAAATTAGGGTAGCCGGGCATGTTGGTTCATGCCCTAGAGGACTACAAGTTCAAGGCCAGCTTCAGCAAATTGGCAAGACCCTGTCTCAAAAAAAATTTTTAAAAATGGACTAAGGATATGCCCCTGGGTTCAATTCCTGCTACTAAAGAAATAAAATTATGGTAACATTTGCCAGATGAGGTGGTGCATTCCTGTAATCCCAGTGGCTCAGAAGGCTGAGGTGGGACGATTGTGATTTCAAAGCTAGCCTCAGCAAAAAATGAGTTGCTAAGCAATTCACTGAGGCCCTGTCTCTAAATAAGATATAAAATAGGGCTGGGGATATGGCTTAGTTGTTGAATGCTCCTGAGCTCAATTCCTAGTACAAAAAAAAAAAAAAATTAGGGTAACATTTGAATTTTTCTCTCTTTTAGTGATGGGAGTTAATTTATGTGGGCTAGGAGCCCCCATAACTGCATTTGGAATGCTAAGTAATGCCTTAAAATTTCCTTACCTCTTGGGTTTCAGGCCTTTCAAATAAATATTTGTTCTTTTTTAGACTGATAGTCTTTCTCTTTGACAAAATATTTAAGCAATCTGTTTCACAATTTTGTCATCAAAATTCCCTGTTCTAATTAGGGGGCTTTCTGTCCCTGAATGCAATTTTAAAAGCCCCTTTTTGCTGTCCTTAATGTCTTTTACGAGCTGCAGCTCTCCTGATTGTTCTTGCCAAATTATGCCATTGTTCTGTTTGTCCTTGGTTATGTGGCTCTTCTTCCATCTTTTATATTTATCCCATTAAATCTGAGTTAATCAGAATGGTCTCTAGTGAGTTTTTTTGGTTTCTCTGAATATTACTCTTTTCTTAACTGTGAACTTTTTTTTTTTTTTTTTTTTTTTGGTACCAAGGATGGAACCCAGGGACCACATTCCCCATCCCTTTTTAATAGTTTATAGACAGGGTCTTGCTGAGTTGCCTTGGACTTCACAAAGATGCTGAGGCTGACTTTAAACTCACAATCCTCCTGCCTCGGCCTCCTGAGCCCCTGGGATTACAGATGTGCACCACCACACCCGGCTTAATTGTGAACATTTTTATTTTGTAGGTAGAGGATTGAATCGAGGTCCTTGCACATGCTAGGCAAGCACTCTATCATTGAAATCTATCCCCAGTCCTAGAATTTCTTTTTGAGATCTTTTCAACCTTCAGTAATTTCTCTTTAGGATATTAAATATGTGGTCTGATTTTGGTCAGTATTCCCTTTCTAAGCTGATTTCCAAATGAACATTAACTTTCTCCAAGACTGCTATTCCTTCTATTTTACCAATCAGTTCCCTCTTGAGAATGAGAACAGGTCTAGAATAACCATGTTGATTGTTCCTCTATGGAAATGCTTTGGCAAAATGGTGATTTATGATTTAAAAAGGAATTTGTGTGGGGGGGAGTGGATTCTGGGGATTGAGTCCAGAGTCACTGAACTACATCCCCAGCTCTTTTTATTTTATTTTGAGGCAGAGTCTAGCTAAATTTTCCAAGCTGGCCTGGAACTTATGATCCTCCTGCCTCAGCCTCCCAAGGTGTGTGCCATCCTGCCCAACTTGATTTCATGACAAAGTGTTTTAGAACGGCTATGGTAAGAAATATATACTAAGCTGGGCATGTGGCACATGCCTCTAATTCCAGTGACTTTGAAGGATGAGGTGGGAGGATCACAATTTGGAGGCTAGCTTCAGCAATTTAGGGAGACCCTGTCTAAAAATAAAAAAAGGACTGGGGATGTAACCTAGTGTTAAAGTACAGGGGAAGGGAAAGGAAGAGAAGGGAACAGGACTAAATCCAGCAAAATTATTTATTAGGGAATAAATGGTATGTTCAATATTTATGGGGATATAATAAGGGAGAGTTCAAGAATGATCATATATTTTGTGAAACTGGGTAAATAAAACTCACTTAGATTTTCCACTACAGTGTTAAAACTGGAGAAACAGAAGGACCCAGGTGGTTATGTTCCAATGATTACTTCCTCTAATTGTGCCAACTTTTATTGGTGACAACATAGTGATCTCTGTTTCTCCTTGTGAAAGAAGTTATAATTGTTTGCTCCTCTCAGCTCTAACAGTGATGAAGTCTGATAAAAGGAGGGACACTTCTTAAATAAATGTCTGTTTTTTTATATTTTATTTTTCAGTTTTACAGTATTGGGGAATGAACCCAGGGCTTCATGCATGCTAGGAAGGCATCCTAACACTGAGCTACACCCCAGCCTAGTTTTCAAAATAAAAAGTGAAAGCAAGGAATTTGAAAACTGTTTTTTTTTTTTTTTTTTTAAATAGTGCCTATTTCAGCTTGGTGCAGTGGTGCACACCTGTAATCCCAGCAACTTGGGAGGCTGAAATAGGAGGATCTCTAATTCAAAGCCAGCCTCAGCAAAAGCAAAGCTCTAAGCAACTCAGTGAGACCCTGTCTCTAAATAAAATACAAAATAGTGCTGGTGATGTGGCTCAGTGGTCAAGTGTCCCTGGGTTCACTCCCTGGTACCAAAAAATAATAATAATAATGCCTATTTCAGAATTAGTGTATGTTTTCATTGCCAAGATGGACACTCTGCTATGGGGTCAATTTTTCCGTTTTTAAATTGTCTTTATGTGTTTCTTTGTAGCTGGTCTCTTCCTATGGCAATGTCCATTTGCCACCGTGGTACTGGTGTGGCCTTAAGTGGAGGTATGTATGTGCATTTTTATACACGCATACACACACACACACTTCTTTGAAGAACTGCTATTTCTGTGACTCTTGTCACTCACCGTCTTCTGCAACTCAGAGATTGATGAGTCTTTTTTTTTTTTTTTTGATACCGGGGATTGAACCCAAGGGCACACTGAGCCATATCCCCAGCCCTTTTTATTTTTTATTTTGAGACAAGATCTCTCCAAGTTGCTTAGGGCCTCACTAAGTTGTGAAGCTGGTTTTGAACTTGGTGATCCTCTTGCCTCAGCCTCCCGAGTCACAGGGATTAGAGGCCCAGATATAACGAGTCCCTTTAAGTTCCTGCATTCATCATTTGTTATGATATCTTGGTACTGGGGATTGAACCCAGGGGCACTTTACCACTGAGGTATGTCCCCACCCCTTCTTAATTAGTTAATTTATTTTGTATTAATGCATTATAGTTATACATAATAGGTTAATTTTGACATATTCATAAATGCATATTACATAATTTGCTTCATTTCGATCCAATACTTCCCCTTTCTCTTTCTGCGGCCCCGTCGCCTTCTTCTACTTTACTTTTTTGTTGTTATTTTGAGGTGCTAGGGTTGAACCCAGGCCTTGTGCATGCTAGGCAAACACTTTACACCTAAGCTATACCCACCAGTCTAACTCTACCCTTTTTTGGTTTTTACTTTTTTCTTTTAATGTAAGTTTTATTTACTTTTTTTAAAATCTAAAAAAAAATTTTTTTAGTTGTCAGTAGAACCTTTATTTATTTATTTACTTATTTATATGTGGTGCTGAGAATTGAACCCAGTGCCTCACATGTGCTAGGCAAGTTTGCTACTACTGAGCCTTAGCCCCAGCCCTCCAGCTCTATTTTCTTATTTTAAGATAGGGACTCACTAAGTTGTCCAGGCTAGGCTCCAACTTGTCATTTTCTTGGGTCAGCCTTCTGAATAGCTGGTATTATAGCTGTGTGCCAGCCACTGCATTCAGCAAAAATGGCCATTACTTCTTTGCTTTTTTTTTTTTTTTAATTAGGAATTGAACCCAGGGCCTCGTACATGCCAAGTAAATGTTTATCATTGAGCTGTATTCCCAGCCTTCATCCATTTCTTGTTTTTTTTTCATGGTACTAGGGATACAACTCAAGGGTATTCTACCACTGAGCCACATCCCCAGCCCTTTTAATTTTAAAATTTTTAAATTTATATGTTTATTTGGTACTGGGGATTGAATATGGGGGTGCTTTATCATTGAGCTATATCTCTAGCCTTTTTTGTTTTTATTTTGAAATGGTCTCACTAATTTGTTAAGGCTGACTTCAAACTTGTGATCCTCCTGCATCAGCCTCCCAAGTTTTCTGAGGGATTATATGTGTGTGCTACCGCACCCAACTTTATTTATTCATTTATTTTTGTTTTGGGGTAGGGTCTCACTAAATTGCCTTGGCTGGTCTAGAATTTACAATCCTCCTGCATTGGTCTCCCAGGTGCTAGGATTATAGCATGTGCCATCATGCCAGCTCCTCATTCACTTATTTATTTATTTTTGGATACCGGGGATTAAACTTGGGGCTACTGAACCACTGAGCCACATCTCCAGCCCTTTCATATATTTTATGTAAAAATAAGGTTTCACTGAGTTGCTTAGGGCCTCACTAAGTTGGGGCTAGCTTTGAACTCATAATCTTCCTGTCTCAGCCTCCTGAGCCATTGGGATTACAGGTGTGTGCCACCACTTTGGCTTCCTGGTTCATTCTTTTTTATCAATTAATTATGAGTGCCTGCTATGCTCAGGTTCTTTTCTTAGGTTTGAAAGCTACTTGATTGAGAGGAAGCACAGAGAGGTTATAGAGGCCTGCATAGGTAAATCTGAATTTATTTTTTGTCAGTCTCCTTAAGACATCTTGGAAACTTGTGCTGTCTTCTAACAACGGTAATCTAGCTCTTATAATCTATCAGAGCGGGGCTGGGGTTGTGGCTCAGTGGTAGACACTTGCCTAGCGTGTAGATGCCCTGGGTTCGATCCTCAGCACCACATAAAAATAAATAAATAAAACAAAGGTATTGTGTCCAACTACAACTAAAAAATAAATATTAAAAAAAAAATCCATCAGAGGAACAAATATAAACTAAGAGTGGTAGAATGCTTCCTAAAAGAAATGCAGAATGAGGTGTAAGTACCTGTTCTACAAGCCTTCTGTTTTAAGTTGCTACTTCTAAGCCCTTTGCTGGCAAAGGAAAATGGAGTTATGATTTTGAACAGCATAAATCCATGCCAAATATGCAAACTCTTTTTTCCTGTGGATAGTTCCCTGCTATGCCTTTAACCTTATCCTCAGAGTAAGAGCATTATCTTGCCTAGAGTCTGTGTGAGGTCATATACCTGAGAGACAGAAGCCCCACTGTATTGTATTATGGAAGACTCCAAGTCCCCTTGCCTCCTTTCTTTTGCTACTTTAGCCTGGGAGCAAAGTCTGAGTTTTATTCACACATCAGGCATCATTGCTCACTTGCCAGGAAATGACCTACTGTGCCGAGTGGAACAGATGGCAGGCAGCCTTCAGGTCCTAGTGTGTAATATGCGCTTGATCCAGAAATTTGATAACAGATTGAGCTGTCAGGGTAAGAAAGAGATATCTTTTGATTTTCTTAGTAAAGTGATGGTAGTATTGGAAAAGTGCTCTTCTGTTTTTCATACTGTCCTTCAGGGTCCCTCTTAGACTTCTGTAGACTTTTTTTTTTTTCTCTTTACCTAAAGGATTTATCAGCCTAGTGGCTTTAGTGTAGGATCTTGCATTTAGGGAGCTATAGTTTAGGTATTGGCAGGAATTATCTGAAGCTAAGTCTCTGCTGTTCTTAATCTTATGCATGTACACACACATACACATTGTTGGTGGTAATAATCATATAAGGATAGAAACTCCTAAGATCTGATGGTGTCATTCTTATGCTATTATTGCTTTGGTTGGTAAAGGGATATTAGAATGCAGGTATATGATGTTGCCTAGGAATCTGTGTGTAGTTCCTGGTTTTAAACCTGCTTGCATTGACTAATAGAGTGAATTCTTGATTAAATTTATAATTACTTTAAAAAAAATCTTTATTTGTTTATTTTTTTATGTGGTGCTGAGGATCGAACCCAGGGCCTTATATGTGCAAGGCGAGTGCTCTACTGTTGAGCACAATCCCAGCCCCTATAATTACTTTTTTTAATGATTGCTTTTATTTGTGCTTAGAGTAAGAAATTTTTAGGTTGACACTTTTTGCTTGTTGGTATTAATGAGCAGTTTCATCCTAAAACTTCTTGGGGAAACTTTTTTCAGGCTGTAATTTTCTTTTTTTAAATATTTATTTAATTTTTTAGTTATAGGAGGACACAGTATCTTTATTTTATTTTTTTATGTGGTGCTGAGGATCAAACCCGGTGCCTCATGTATGGTAGGTGAGCACTCTACCTCTGAGCCACAACCCCAGCCCTGGTGTGGTGGCACACACCTATAATTCCACTACCTCTGGAGGAGACGGGAGGATCACAAGTTCCAGGCCAGCTTCAGTAACTTAGTGAGTCCCTCAATGGTAAAGCACTCCTGGGTTCAATCCCCAGAATCGGAAAAAAAAAAAAAGAATGTTGACTTTTTAATAGACTGCTAGTTGAGGTGTGAGCCATACATGGTGGAGTGCAGCTGCTTGGGAGGTTGAGGCATGAGGATTGCAAATTCAAGACCAGCCTTGGCAACTTAGCAAAGCCCTGTCTCAAAATAAAAAATTAAAAGGGCTGGGGTGTAGTTCATTGACAAAGTACCCTTGGATTTAATCCTCAGTATCAAAAAAAAAAAAAAAAAAAAAAGATGAAGAAGAAGAAAAAGAAAAAAAAAAGAAAGGAGGGAGAGAGAGGGGAAAAAAGAGAGAAAGAAAACTTTGGGTTGAGATTTCCTTAATTCATAAGCAAACCTGCTGCTTAGGCATTCTTTTTTTTTTTTTTTTTTTCCCCTAGAAAAGCCAAAGAACTAATAGATTTGTAAGTAACTAATGACTTCTGAAAGGGATCCTTTAATTCCTCTGGGCTTTTCTTGAGATGGGACATTTTTTTTATTGATTCTTAAATGTTATCTGTTACACCTTAGGAATTCTGATCATTCCAGACTGAGGTAGTATAGAGAGGATGAAAACCTTTGGAATGAGATAGATCTGAGTTCACATGCAACTCTATCACTAAGTAGTTGTCAGATATTGGACAAGTTATTTGGTTCCTTGAGCCTTTAATTTTATTTTTTAATTTTAATTTTTTTTTCTTTTTTTTTTTTTTTTTTTTTTTTGGTGCTGGGGATTGAACCCAGTGCCTTGCACATGCTAGGCAGATGCTCTACCACTGAGCTGCATCCCTAGTGCTAGCCTCCGATAAACAGATAGATAAGATTTAAAAAAAAAATTTTTAATTGAATATGGACATAGTACTTTTGTTTATTTTATGTGGTCTTGAGGATCAAACCCAGTGCCTCACATGTGCAAAGCAAGCATTCTACCACTGAGCCACAACGTCAGCCCCCAGCCTCAGATATTTCATTTACAAATATAGATAATACTTTTTTACTGTATATGGGAGCAACAATTAGAATTTAAGGATTGTAAAATTAATATAAATTATTTTGAAATGAGTATGATTTGTTGTCTGTTGGAATAAACTGAAAGTTTATGGACATACTGTAGTACAGATGAGAACATCAAGGAAATTTCCAAATGCATCAAAATGTATACAGTTTGTACAATGTATATGATGTATACAGTGTATATGTATAGTTTTGAATGTATCAATTATACCTCCATAAAACAAACTAACTAAACCAAGATGACCAAATAATGTTAGAGACATGGGACCAGAATGTGATTGAATTAAGTAAGGCAGGAATCTAGTTGGTACTATTATATTCTATTTTAGGGTACAAACTGGCAGCCTGTGGGCCATATTTGGTCAACAGATGTATTTTGCTTGGTCATACTGTAATGAAAAAAAAATAGAACTTGAGTCCTTTGCCAATTTTTCAAAATCAGATTATTTGTTTTCTTGTTATTGAGTTGAGTTCCTTATATATTCTAGATATGACTTGACTCCCTGCCTTTTTTTCTATTCTGTCAGCTGTTTCTTTGCTCTGTTAATTATTTCCTTTGTTGCAGAATTTTTTTGGTTTGATATAATCCACTTGTCTCTTTTTGCTTTTGGTCCCTGAGCTTTTGAAGTCTTATCCAAAAAAATTCTTGCCTATACTGATGTCATAAGGTAATTCCCAAATATGGTTTCTTCCAATAATTTCAAAGTTTTGGATTAGGATAACAATAGTTAACAGTAATGTATCACATGTTTCAAAATAGGTAGAAGAGAGGATTTTGAATGTTTTCACTACAAAGAAATGATAAATGTTAAAAATGCTAAGTGCCCTGATTTGGTCATTACACAATGTATATGTGATTAAACCATCATATTGTACCCCATAAGCGTGTATGATTACTGTGCATCCATTAAAAATAATATGTGTTTTTGTGTTCTGCTTGACTTACATATTTGTGTGGCTTTTGTAGGCATTTGGATTTGGCTTGCCCATTGGGGGGGGGGTAGAGGATCTTGGGGGTGACAATCAGAGAGGAATAAGTAGGAAGGAGAAAAGAAAATGCAAAAAGTGAATGCCAGGGACTGGTGATGAAAGTGCTTATTGTCTTAGAGTTCAGAGGGTAGAGAGAGTTGAACCCAGAGAACACCAATTTTCCAGACCATGGAGAAGTAGTCTTGTGACACATGGGTGAATGATTCTGATTTATCAGGCCTCACCTTGGCTTGGATGACATTTGTCTCACAACTCTTTGCTCTGATTTGCTTTTTTTTTTTTTTTCCTTCTTTTCCTTCTTATTTTTTGATCTGTTAAATTTTGGGTGGGGGTGGGGGGCGGTACCGGGGATTGAACTCAGGGACACTCAACCACTGAGCCACATCCCCAGTCCTATTTTTTATTTTATTTAGAGACAGGATCTGAGTTGCTTGGCACCTCGCTTTTGCTGAGGCTGTCTGAACTTGTGACCCTCCTGCCTCAGCCTCCCCAGCTGCTGCCATATATACTAACTCATTGCAGTCTGCTTTATGTACTGTAGTCTTAATTTAGACAATTAAAGACCAGGTAGACTTGGACTATAAAAAAAATACATCAAGAATTCTTGTCACCATTGAGATCCTTGGAGAGAAATTGAGAAGGGTAGGTTGCCTTTCAATATACTAGATCATCATTTTCTTCTACATATAATAATGCCTAGTTATCATTGTGAGAATTTAAATACTTTATATAAGTTCCTAATACAGGCCTCATGGTGATTATTATACACACACACACACACACACACACACACACACACACACACACATATATACATGCACCAGGGATTGAATCCAAGGGTGCTTTACAACTGAGCTATATCCCCAGCCCTCTCTTTTATTTTTTACTTTGAGATTAAGTTACCTAGGCTGGCCTCAAACTTGTGATCTTTCTGTTTCAGTCTCCTGAATCACTGGGGTTATAGAAGTGTATCACCACTCCTGGCTGCATTAATAATTGGAATAGTTAATCTGGTACATCTCAGAAAATGTCTGATCATTTGTGGTTAGGAAAAAAAATCTCATTTTCAGCCCTTTGCACATTATGACTATTTTGTTGTAGTTCATGCATCGCCAAAATGGGATGACTTGAAAAACTGATTGTCACCAGAGGAGAATATGCTCTCAAAAATATTTTACTTTTCTTCAGTGCATGAATACTCCTGACCCAAGAGACATTGCAAGGGAACAATGGGCAGATTACATCCTAGTTAGATAAAAGAGCAATCAGGTGCTCTCAACCTGAGTTTTAATCATCACTTGGACAGCTTTATCACAGCTCTTGTAGATGTTTTCGATTTCATTTGCAGTGATAACTGCAGCGGCTTGCTAGGAAAAAGTGTCTGAAAGAGCTTTTGATGGCTTTTGGAAGTGGCAATAAGACTTACAATTTGCACAGTTCTGTATATAGCACTTAACTGCAGTGGAGCCAGCAGGGGCTGGTCTTGGCAGCTAAGCAAAAGCGCCATTTAATTTTTCTTAATGATTAGATGGGACAGCTTCAGTGGCTTTGTTTTTCTCAGTTTCAATTGTTTTACTGTTAGAGGAGTCTATTTTGGCACTCGTGTTCTAAGAGTATAGACTATTTCCTGATTCCTAGTATACTGAACATTATATATACCGGGGGAAGATCTAAGAAATCCTTTATTTAATTTCATCTCATATGTTTCTCACATGTAATGAGGGGAAAATTGGCTAAGGTAACTTTTGATTGAGTTAACTGATGCACCTATTTGAAGAGGTGAGCTTCTTTTGTGGGAAAAAATAAACAGGCATCCAGCTAACCTATGTCTCTTCAATTCATGTCTGGGTTGGCATTTGTATAATGATTCCAGATCACCTTGACCTACTAGAGGCAATATTTTAAAAACTTTTTCTTTCCTGATTGTAAAAGCATTATAATGACAGAAAATTAATATGACAGAAATGTATGGTTCAGAGGATTTCCCCATAATCCCACCACTCAGGGATAACCTCTGTTCTGAGTATAGCCAGAGACTTGATTTCACTTTTTATATATATATATAAAATAAATTTTGTTTGTGTGTTTAAGGAATCAACCCATCAGAAAATACCAGCTATTTCAAATAAATTTATTGCCATAGCCATTTATTGGCTAAAGAAACAAACAAAAACAGGATTAGCCAAGTTTACTCAGTATTTAAATGTCTGTGCTAGGACTTGAAACCTAAATTCAGATTCTTTCCACCAATGCTGCACTTTTTTTTTTTTTTTTTTTGGCAGTATTGGAGATTGAATCCAGGGATAGTCTACCACCAAAGTAAATCTCCAGCCAATTTATTTTGGGAGAAGGTCTCTGTTAGGTGGCCTAGGCTGTCCTTGGCCTTGAACTTAAGATCTTTCTGTCTTAGCCCCCCTAGTTGCTGGGATTACAGGAGTGTACCACCCTACTTTGCTTAAATTCCTGATTTTTAATATTTATTTCAGACTCAGTAGTGTTTTTGTCAAATCCTGATCTTGAGGCCAAGTTGTGGCTCAGTGTTAGAACATATGCTTAATGTGCAGGAAGCCCTGAATTCAATCCTCAGCATCAAAAAGAAAGGAAAAAACTAATCTTGAAAACATTGATGTGGGGCTGTATAGTAAAATAGTTTAAAGAAATAGTTGATTTATTTGGAGACAGTCTTCCTTTTGAATTGATTAAACTAATCAATATAATTTGTGGGTTTTTTTATTATTAGTTCAAAACATTACAAAGCTCTTGACATATCATATTTCATACATTTGATTCAAGCAGATTATGAACTCCCATTTTTACCCCGTATACATATTGCAGAATCACATCGGTTACACATCCACTTTTTTACATACTGCCATACTAGTGTCTGTTGTATTCTACTGCCTTTCCTATCCTCTACTATATCCCTTCCCTCTCCTCCCCTCCCCTCCCATCTTCTCTCTCTACCCCATCTACTGTACTTCATTTCTCTTTCTTGTTTTTTTTCCCCCTTTCCCCTGACTTCCTCTTATATGTAATTTTGTATAACAATGAGGGTCTCCTTCCTTTACCATGCAATTTACCTTCTATCTTTCTTTCCCTCCCCGCTCTCGTCCCTGTTTAATGGTGATCTTCTTCTCATGCTCTTCCCCCCTATTCTGTTCTTAGTTGCTCTCCTTATATCAAAGATGACATTTGGCATTTGTTTTTTAGGGATTGGCTAGCTTCACTTAGCATAATCTGCTTTAGTGCCATCCATTTCCCTGCAGATTCCATGATTTTGTCATTTTTTAGTGCAGAGTAATACTCCATTGTGTACAAATGCCACATTTTTTTTTATCCATTCATCTATTGAAGGGCATCTAGGTTGGTTCCACAGTCTAGCTATTGTGAATTGTGCTGCTATGAACATCGATGTAGCAGTATCCCTATAGTACGCTCTTTTAAGGTCTTTAGGGACTAGTCCATTCCCAGCTTTCCAAGGAATCTCCATACTGCTTTCCAAATTGGCCGCACCAATTTGCAGTCCCACCAACAATGTACAAGTGTACCCTTTTCCCCACATCCTCGCCAGCACTTGTTGTTGTTTGACTTCATAATGGCTGCCAATCTTAATGGAGTGAGATGGTATCTTAGGGTGGTTTTGATTTGCATTTCTCTGACTGCTAGCGATGTTGAGCATTTTTTCATGTACTTGTTGATTGATTGTATGTCCTCCTCTGAGAAGTGTCTGTTCAGGTCCTTGGCCCATTTGTTGATTGGGTGATTTGTTATCTTATTGTTTAATTTTTTGAGTTCTTTGTATACTCTGGATATTAGGGCTGTATCCGAAGTGTGAGGAGTAAAAATTTGTTCCTGGGATGTAGGCTCCCCATTTACCTCTCTTATTGTTTCTGTTGCTGAGAAAAAACTTTTTAGTTTAAGTAAGTCCCATTTGTTGATTCTTGTTATTAACTCTTGTGCTATGGGTGTCCTATTAAGGAATTTGGAGCCCGACCCCACAATATGTAGATCGGAGCCAACTTTTTCTTCTATCAGACGCAGAGTCTCTGATTTGATATCAAGCTCCTTGATCCATTTTGAGTTAACTTTTGTGCATGGCGAGAGATAATCAATATAATTTGATTCATGGGAAAAGCAAAAGCTAAAGACACTGTTATTCCCATCTCAGGATTTTCATTGGGTTTGGCTGTGGCAGATTATGTGAAAGAAGGTAGTATTTCCTGTGATAAGGTAGCCATATCACAGCCTCATATTCTAGGGGTATTGCTCAGAGGGTCATTCCTGGGCCTTGGCTCTTAGCCTGCTGTACCATTTAGTACATAGATCAGGGCTGAGTTTGCTCTGCTGTCTAAGCAATGTAAGTGGCATTTGAAGTTTCTAAACTTTGTATTGGTACTGAAAATCAAAGAATAGTGGAGTTGCTCCTTCAATCTTCTAGCTTCCTATTTACCCAGACTATCAAAGACAAAACTCCATTGGGTCATAATGTCTTCCTAAACCTTCTCAAATTATCTCACTTTATGGTACCCTTGTGTCTTCTGTAATTTTTTAAGTCAAAAGAAGTATCAGTTTTGTTTACTAAGTGGTTATATCCAAACACCTGGTCCTACCAATTTATAATCATTTGAAAAATATATACATAGCCAGAAGTGGTGGTACAAGCCTGTAATTCCAGCCATTCCAGAGACTGAGGCAGGAGGATATCAAGTTCAAGACCAGCATTAGCAAGTTAGTGAGACCTTGTCTCAAAATAAAATAAAAAGGCCTGAGGATGTAGCTCACTGTTAAAGCACTTGTTTAGCATGTGTGAGGACCTAGGTTTGATCCCCAGCACTAGGAGAAAAAATTCACATAAATGGAAATATTTTTACACATATGTGGAAATATATTTACGTATATTCACAAATATCTATAATTACTTACTAATGTAATATAGCCCTGTCAGACCTTATAATTTCCATCCTTTTTTCCCTACATAGGGAGATAGTCTTCCAGAGTTCATAAAATCACAACACTGGAACCATAATGTGCATATTTGCAGTTATGGAAAAGTGAGTATTCTTTTACAGACATCAGATTGGGAGTAACAAATACATTTGGTTGGTGTTAGTGCACTGGTGTCTGTTGCTTAGAAATTAATCAATATTTTATCCTGAAACTGAGCTCCTTGATCAAGAGACGTTTTTGAAGCTTTTGAATGGTTTGAATATTGATCTCAGGCTTCCAGAAGAATTAGATTAAGGACAGAGATATAGTTGGTAGAATTGGAGCAAGAAACAGAAGAGAAAATAATAGTATCTTAAGAGTGCTTAGTCTTTTTACTTTTACCAGCACTTTCATTTCACTTCCAAAAAATTGTTACAACAGATACTATTTCCATTTTATAAATGAGAATTTAGATTTTGAAAAGTTAAGTGAGCTTAAGCATAGGTAGTAGGGGAGGCAGAATTCTTTCTCAATCTCCCAAACTTTGCCAAGATTAGTAGGACCTTGTTGTAGGGAAGAGGAGAAAAATATGTGATATACATAAGATTACGTTAGTGTATCTAAGACAAAGCTAGAGCAAAATAAAACTCTTAGGGCTAATGTTTCTGGGATTTGGTTTTGTTAGAAAAATGCAAAAGCATGACTTTGAAATCTCACAATCTACAAAGGCTAAGCAGGTAACTTAAATGAGTAAAGCAGATGAGTAATCAAGTGAAATACATAGCTGTTCTACTTTTTATAGAGACACAACCATAAGAAAAATTGTACCTTTTTTCCTTCCTAAAACAAAAAATTCTGAGTACAGAGATAATCGACATCTAGTTCAATGTTGGGGACACATTAATGAGTATTGAGGGTTCTGTCAGGGTTCCTGAGATATACATTGATATATGTATATCTTCAGCTGATTATTGTTATGCAGAAATTCAGACCTAATATACTGGATATTCCAGTCAAGAGTAGAAAGATGAAATATTCTTATATTTTAATGAGGGTAGGTTATTTAAATGTTTAAATAGACAAAAACAGGAAAAGAGTTGTCTACCACGCGGCCTGCGCAGTGGTTTCATTAATGAGGTTCTAGGCATTAAGTTAGTTAGAAGAGATCGAAATAAAACACACAAACCAGTACCTTATTTTACATTGCTAGGTCCGAGAGGGCTCGCCTCCCTGGTTCCCGCCTCCAGCCGCCCAGCAGGGCAGCGAGGATTACTCTGGGCTAGCAGGAGAGAGAGAGAGCGAACACGCCTGGGAGCAGCCTTTTATTTGGGGGACAAGAGATTTAGGGGAGAATTCCATCCAATGAAGGTTGAGGGGGAGCTGCACTCCAAGGTCAGGGTCAGTGATTGGGTCTCCGGGGTCAGTGGTCACGCACACCCCCACACGGATGGGCTCTCTCATCAGGAAAGCGTCGGGAAAGCTTCGACACAGCCAGAGCGCCTCAGGCCCTTAACGGGAGTCACCCAATCACGTGTCAGAATGGCTCCCCACAGAGTTGTGACCCAAACTACAGTGGTCAAGCATGTTGAGACCCTGTCTCTAAATACAAAATAGGGCTGGGATGTGGCTCAGTGGTTGAGTGCCACTGAGTTCAATTCCCAGTACCAAAAAAATAAAAAAGGAGCAGGGCGGCTGGGGATGTATGTGGCTTAGTGGTTAAGTGTCTTGGGTTTAATCCCTGGTACCAAAAGAAGGAAAAAAAAATTTTTACAATTCCAAGCATATCACCTGGAGTTCACCTAAATTTCCTTGATAAGATTTTGGCTTTTTTTTTTTTTTTTTTTTTTTACTTTTTTAGCAGTTTTGAGATGTACAATACAATACACTATTATTATTATTTTTTATTGAACACGTTTGCAATAAAGCTGAAAAATAAAAAATAAAAACTATTCCTTCTGAGATTCTGTATCCTTTGACCATCATGACCCCACTCCCCTTACAACCCAGTCTCTATAACCACCATTTTACTATCTGCTTCTTTTGAGTTTGATTATTTTACACAAATCAATGAGAATACACACCATTTGTCTTTCTATGCCTGGCTTATTTTATTTAGTTTAATATTCTCCAGTTCCATCCATGTCACAAATTATAGAATTTTCTTTTTGAAGGCTGAGTAGTATTCCAATGTGTGTGTGTGTGTGTGTGTGTGTGTGTGTGTGTGAGAGAGAGAGAGAGAGAGAGAGAGAGAGAGAGAGAGAGAGAAATGTTTTCTTTAATCATTCATCTTTAACCATTTACCTGTTGATGGATACTTAGTTTGATTTCATTACTTGACAATTGTAAATAGTGCTGCAGTAAACAATGGAGTGCAGACATTTCTTTAAAAAACTGATTTAAAATCTTTGGGGTAAATAAATACTCAGAAGTAGGATTGCTAGGTCATATGAAATTTTTATTTTTAGTTTTTTGAAGAACTGCCAAGCAGTTTTGCATAATGGCTATGCAATTTGCATTCCTTCCAATAGTGTACAAGGGTTCCCTCTTCTCCACATCCTTGAGAAACTTTTCTTTCCTCTTTTTTGCCAGTAGCTGTTCTGACCGTGTGACTGATTTGCATTTCCTTAATGATTAACAATGTGGAACAGTTTTGCATGTATCTGTTAGCCATTTTGTATGTCTTCTTTTGAAAAATATATATTCAAGATTCTTGGCCATTTTTTTTTTTTTTTAAATATGATCTTTTTTTTTTTTTAAGTGGCTGTTTTTTTTCTTTTCTTTTTTTTTTTAAAGAGTGAGAGAGAGGGAGAGAGAGAATTTTTTTAATATTTATTTTTTTTTTAGTATTTGGCGGACACAACATCTTTGTTTGTATGTGGTGCTGAGGATCGAACCCGGGCCACACGCATGCCAGGCGAGCGCGCTACCACTTGAGCCACATCCCCAGCCCCTTGGCCATTTTTTAAATTGGGTTTTTTGGGTTTTGCTATTAAGTTGTTTGAGTTCCTTATATTTTGAATATTAATCTTATCAAATGTATGGCTTGTAAATATTTTCTCTCAGTCCCCATAAGTTATCTTTTCACACTGTTATTTCCTTTGCGTGCAGAAGCTTTTTAGCTTGGTATAATTATTAGTTAATTTTTGTATATGGTGTGATATAGGGGTCAGTTTTACTCTTCTGCATGTAGATAGCCAGTTTTCCCAAGAAGAAACTATTTTTAGCCAGGTGTGGTGGCACGCCCCTGTAATCCCAGTGACTTGCTAGATTGAGGCAGGAGGATCAGAAATTCAAGACCAGCCTCAGCAATTCAATGAGATGCTGTCCTAAAAAATTATTTAAAAAAAGAAAAAAAAAAAGGTTGAGGGTGTAGGTCAGTGGTAAAGCACCCCTGGGCTCTAGTACCACTCCCTTCTCACATATACACTAAAGAAGAGACTATTGTTTTCCTATGATGTACTCTTGGCATCTTTGTCAAAAATCATAGTTGACCTCAGACATCCATGGATATTCATGGATTCATTTCTCGGCTCTGTTTTTTTGTTCCGCTGGTTTAATTTTTTTTTTTTTTTTTTTTGCCAGTGCCAGTGCCAGTATTGTTTTTGTTTTTTTGTGGAAGTGGGGATTGAACCCAGGGATATTGTACCACTGAGCCATAGCTCCAGCTTTAAAAAAAATAAATAAATAAATTTATTTTGAGACAGTATTGCTGCAACTTGCACTGCTGAACCCTAGAAATCAGCAAGAGGCGATGGGGGATTAAGAGACACACAAACACAGAGAGAAAGCTGGAACCAGGTGGAATACTGACCTCTGATGGAGGAACAGTGACCCAGTGACCCGGAGCTAGCTCAGCATGTTTATTATATAGGGTCTCATAATCAGGAAGTTAAAACCATAGGGGTTTCTTTATACACTAAAAAGTTACAGACCTAGAAACATTATTGTAGCTATTCTACTGTTGCAATGCTAGGAACATCCTGTTATTATCCTGCTGCACCCAGGAAGCCCATTGTCCAGAGTTTCTGCAAAGCAAGCGGGTTGAAGTTTGCCCCACTTGCAAGATATGCTGGTTATCTTGTTATGTTCAGAATTCTGTATCCCTAGCAGCTGTTTCTGAGCTCAAGGTCAAGAATGTTATTATTCAGTACCCAAAACTTCCTCAGGCAGGGCTTCATTACCATAGCTCCTGGGCAATCTTGTCCTGCACCTTTACACAGAAAGTTCCCAGAGAAAAGTACAGCCACAGCTCCAAAGAAGACAAAGACCATATTCCAAGTCACCACTTTCTGCACACAGGGTCTCACTAATTGCTAAGGCTGGCCTTGAACTTGGGATTCTCTTGCCTTGGCCTCTTGAGTCTCTGGGATTACAGGTGTGTGTCACCATGCCCGGCTGCCTATTTTTCTTTTAACTCTACTTTCCCTGAATTACCCCTTCCACACTTTAAAACTTCACTTATCACTTACATGCAAATGATCCCCAAATTCATATTTTTAAATCAAAACTCAGCTAGCTTTAGACCTTTAGCTGCTTATTGAACATCTTCACTTTTATGTTTCTTAAGCACCTGGTATATAAACATACTTTAAAACGAACCTATCTTCCCCCTCCTCCCCAAATCAATATCAAGCCCCAAGCATATCAAAACTACTGAGGTGAGGGCTGGGGTTATGGCTCAGTGGTAGAGCTCTTGCCTTTCATGCATGGGGCACTGTGTTTGATCATCGGCAACACATAAATAAATAAAATAAAGGTATTGTGTCCATCTACAACTAAATTTTTTAAAATTTATTTTAAAAAGACTACTGAAGTGAACTTAACTAAAAAACAACCTGCATTTTTTGTCGGCAGTTTCCCCTTGGTGCAATGGGCTGGCTGACAAATTAAAACTAAGAGAAATAGAATGGGAAAAAAAAACACAGGACACAGAAAGTAGTTTCAAACGTGGAGGCAGAACAGACAAGCTGATGAGACTGATGGAGCTTCTAGATCAAATGGATCATGCGTGCGCCTGCTTTATTTATATGGGGGAACATCAAAGATATTCTATAGAATGTCCTTTTCCAAAAAAGGTTAAAAGTGGGCTGTTCAGTTCCTAATGGGTTATGCCCATCTCCCGAACTACTATGAGGAACTGTCCCAGCAGAGTGGAGGGAATGGTCATGTGCATTGGGCAATCTATTGACATCAGAGAGCCATGGAAGGTTTCTAGTGCCAGGTCTATCTCTCCTGGTTACCATGCCCAGAGAAGATCCTCATGTATTTCACAGATGGCTTTCTGCAGTCCTTTAAGTCTTTTTTTAGCTGTTTTTTTTTTTTTTTTTTTGGTCCATTTAAACTATTTAAGCTTTATCAACTAAGACTTAGAATTGACATGGTTTTCTATTCAAAATTCCTACCTTATTTCTCTCCTTTGATTTATCCCCCATTGATGTCACGTTTATCTTTTTAAAGGACCTCTCTGACCATATCATTCTCCAGCTTAATGACTCTCCAGTTCCATTAGTTATGGTAATATTTGCCTCAAGTAACTCTCCCTCTTACTGAGGCCATGGCAGGTTTTTCTATCTATGATATGGCCTAAGAAGCCTTCTTACTGTTGTACTCTAGACAGATATTGCTAATTGATAGAAATTGGAACTGAGATGAACTCTGGCACCAAGATGAAATCTATTTGTTATCCTTGACCAAAAAGACTACTTAGACTCTGTAGTTTAGCTCATAAGGACCTTTATGATTGAACATCATATCCTGCCTCTCCCCGATTACCAGCTTTCTATTTTTTCCTCAAAACTTAGCTTGAGTAAATCTCTGAGAAAAAGCCTTTGGAGATACTGATATTCTCCCCCTCCTACTAGATGGATTTTGATTCTTTTACTTTTTATTTCATAACATGCTGTGCACACATATACCTTTGTTATAGTGCTTATCTCTCTGTACTGTAGGTTGATGTATTTAAATATATCTACTAGACTGTAAGCTTCTTAAGGTCAGAGATGAGGGCTTGGTTTTCCTTTCACAAATTTAGCACATAGTATGCCCTCAATAAGTGTCAATGAGTCAGGCATGATGGCAAACACCTGTAATCCCAGAGGCTCGGGAGACTAAGGCAGGAGGATCACAAGTTCAAAGCTAGCCTCAGCAAAATCGAGGCACTAATCAACTCAGTGAGACCCTGTCTCTAAATAAAATACCAAAAAGGACTGTGGCTGCGGCTCAGTGGTTGAATGCCCCTGAGTTCAGTCTCTGGTACCCCCCACAAAAATGTCAAAGACATAAAAGAGAACGTGTCTGCTACATGTGAAAATAGAACAAGCCTCTAAAAATCATACTCTCTGTGTCCTGCTTTCCATTTCCTACCATTTATGAATGTTTCAAGTTCTCTTAAGACTTGGAGTTGGCACAACAATATCAATAGCATTAATATCAGAAGGTTCCTCCTGGGCTGGAGTTATGGCTCAGTGGTAGAGCACTTGCCTCACACGTGTGAGGTACTGGGTTTGATCTTCAGCACCACATAAAAATAAATAAAATAAAGGTATTGTGTCCATCTACAACTAAAAAATATTAAAAAAAAAAAAAAAAGAGAGATGGTTCCTGGTAGTTGAATTGTTATGATTCTAACCACTGTTTGGCCTTGAGTGGAAATGGAGCAGTAAATACTTATTAAAATAACCCTATATATTTTCAGCAGGTGTGCCCTTTCATCCTACTGTTTAGAATCATTCTGTAGTTGCTGAGGAAAATATGTAAGGATAGGAACTAAGAGATTATTTCTTTTAACAGCTTTGTGGAGCTTTATGCAGACCACATAACAATTACATATTTAAAATGTATAATTAAGTGTTTTTTATACATTCACAGAGTTGTACTACAAATTAATTTTAGGATATTTTTATTACTCCTGAAAGAAACTTCATTATCCATTAGCAGTCACTCCTTACCGCATCCTTCAGGAGTGATAAATAAACAATTAGGTTTATTTCTTTTTATTGGTGAATAATATTCTGTGGCATTGACATCATGTTTAATTTACACATCCATTAATTAATAGTCATTTGGAGCGTTTTCTTATTTATTTATTTAGGCACTAGGGATTGAACCCAGGGGCACTTTACCACTGGGCTACACCCCCAGCCCTTTTTATATTTTATTTCGAGTCAAGTTCTTGCTAAGTTGCTTAGGGTCTTGTTAAGTTGCTGAGGCTGGCTTTGACCTTGAAGTACTCCTGCCTCAGGATTTTTGTTTTGTGTGTGTGTAGCTCAGTGGTAGAGAGCTTGCCTTGCATTTGTGAAGCCCTGGGCTCAATCCACAGCACTGCAAAATAAATAAATAAATGCTTGGGTTTCTAAGCCCAGCACAGTGGTGCACATCTGTAATGCCAGCAACTCAGGAGGCTGACTCAGGAGGATTGCAAATTCAAGGCCAGCCTCAGTAACTTAGTGAGGCCCTAAGCAAATTAATGAGCTGCTGTCTCAAAAAATAAAAAGGACTAGGGATGTGGCTCAGTGGTAAAGCCCCTCTGGGTTCAATCCCCAGTACCAAAAAAGAAAAAAGAGTTCTTTATATATTCTGGATAAAGGTCCAATTAAATTATTTTTAATTATTAAATTTGCCAAATCCTGCTTCTTTTCCTTCCAAGTATTGGTCTCAAGAATACCACCAAATATCTGGGCGCAGTGACACATGCTTGTAATCTCCAGCAATTCAGGAAACTCAGGCAGGGGGATCACCAGTTTGAAGCCAGCTTCAACAATTTAGCCAGCCTCTAAGCAACTTAGCAAGACCCTGTCTCAAAATAAAAAATAAAAAAGGTTGAGGATATAGTGATAAAGCACCCCTGGGTTCAATTCCCAGTACAAAATAAAAAAGAATACCATCTGATAAATGTCTGTACATTTAAAAAAAGTTTCTCATCAGACATATGGTTTGCAGGAGTTTTATATTTTAATTATATAACAATTAGGTTTATGATCCGTTTTGAGTTAAAAAAAGTTTAATAGTACTAGGGATTGAACCCAGGGGTGTTTTATCACTGAGTTATATCCCCAGCTCTTTTAATTTTTAATTTTGAGACAGGGTCCTGCTAAATTGCTGAGGCTGGCCTCAAACTCATGGTCCCCCTGCCTCAGCCTCCCAAGTCACTATATATTTTTTTTTTTTTTTTGCTCCTTTCCTTGGAGAAAATACACTGTCTTTCTTACTGACATGATGATACAGCAAGAGGACTACTTCTGTCAGGAAAGGTTGTTATAAAGCAGGATGTTGAAAGGAGGAATAATCTACTAAACATACTGCAATGTGCTAGGCATAGTGGCCTGTACCAATATCCAAGGCTGAGGCAGGAGAATCTCAAGTTTGAGGCCTGCCTGGGCAATTTAGCAAGACCCTCTCTCAAAATGAAATAAAAAAAGGCTGGGTTTGTAGCTCAGTGGAAGAGTGCCCTGGGTTCAATCCCTAGTACCAAATACACAGATTAAAAAGAAAACTTTGTATTGAGATTACCATCAGGTTGCATCTTAACCAATCTGCCACTGTAAACTTGAACATGTATTTCAGAATTGTATAAGGTTCCAGGAGCTTTCATGGTACCCTGTTTTACACATTATGTTACTTGTAACTGGTATGCAGTTGTGATGGGCTCTTTGTTTCTTCTTAGGGGTCTACCTCTTTGGCTTGTCAGCCCTGTTGCTCCCTGGAAACTTCGAGTCATATTTGGAATTTGTGAAATCCCTGGGTCTGGGACCATCACTGATCCACACAGCTAAATTTGCACTTGTTTTCCCTCTCATGTATCACACCTGGAATGGAATTCGACACCTGGTAAGTTGATTATGGATTTGCTTGTTTTCTGAGTGATGGGAGTGGGGAGGCTGAGAGGATCCTCATTGTTGAGTTTAGTGCTCTTCTTCTTTCTTTTCTTTTTTGACGTTGGGGCTTGAACGTAGAGCCTCACACATTCTAAGCATACATGCGGTACCAACTGAGCAATACTTTAAACCCTCAGTTCTATTCTTAAGGTTAGTTGTGCTGGACCTTCACTCAAGGTCCTCTGGGGGAAAGTTAAATAAGACCTCCTCGGCATTCCTTATCAGGTATAGTCCAGGCAGGAACTCGCAGGCTGTCAGTATGAATTCTTCCAGTTTTAAGAAAAATATAATTAAAAGAAACTCCTGAAGCCAAATCATTCATCTGGCATAGGAGCATATTTATTATATAAATATGAATTGGTACCTGTTAGGTGCCAAGCACTGTTAAAAATACTGGGGATGTCAATTATAAGTTAAGTGAACATGGTTGCTGCTTTCAGTTTACCATTCCTGTCAACACAAAGTGACAAGTCTTTTTATATTAGCTTTTGTTAGCTTGACATTAAATTATATTAACCTTTTTTGTTGCTTTTGAGTGATTATAGAGAATGGGGCAACTTTAACAGAAACTGGGTGCCATGGATCCCAGATTTTTATCTTGGGTTTAAGAATCTTTTATTAGTGGACTGTAGACTGTTCCTGTTGCCTCCTATATGGCCTTGGTGCCAATTCAGAACAGGTGTTTCTGTCCTTCTCATGAAGATAATGAAGAGGGTTGGGTGCAGTGGTGCACACCGGTAATCCCAGCAGCAATTTAGGGAGTTGAAGCAGAAGGATCCCAAGTTTGAGGCCAGCCTCAGCAACTTTGCAAGACCCTATCTCAAAATAAAAAAAAAAAGAAAGTACTGGGAATCTAGCTCAGTAGTAGAGAACCCCAATCAATGCCCAATGCCCCAAATAATCAATAAATATAGGAATTAAGCTTTTTAAGTCAGTCTCCCTACTCCTAGTCTTGTATCCTTCCCTAAAAAGACAATTAAAATTTTCTTTTCACCTGTAATTCCATCTCCTCTGGAGGCCAAGGCAGAAGGATTGCAAGTTCAAAGCCAACCTGTACAATTTAGCAAGTCCCTATGTCAAAATAAAAAATAAAAACAACTAGGGATGTAATGCTCAGTTGTAGAAAGACCTGGGTCCATTCCATAGTACCACAAAACAATAAAAAATCTGGTTTTCCATTACATTTAAACCTGAGCCAAGTGTCAGGTAGATGCTTTTGCCTTCCACATTAGAGTCTTAGAGAGATGCAGCACTTGTCAGATGTCCTATAGGTGGTTCAATGGAATAAAAGAAAAAAAAATAAATAAAACAGACTTAATGACCTATTAAATTAAATGTATCTATTAACTGTTCCCTAGGGTAGTGCTTGGTTTGATTTAAAATGACTTTTCACTTCCCTGAGGGAAAGTTAGTGGGGAGGAAGGGCATTTCCATTAATGACTTCTTATTCCAAGGAACAAAGCTCTCTAAAGAAAATCCCTGATCAGCTTCCTCCATCCACATTCTGGTGAGAAGGAGAGGGAAGGGATGTTGCCAAAAGCTCAGTTCTTGTGTCTGATACCAATCCAGTAATGAGGACACAGTTTTGAGAAAAAGGAAAAAGGTCTATTGCTTTGCTAGCAAAGGAGAAACATAGGGGACTCCTGTCCCAAAGGCTGATTCTGCCCATCACCAGGAACAGGAGGCTTTTAAAGTGGTGATTCAAAGGCTGCATTCCATGTGTTCTCTGTCTGGAGTTGTAATTCACTTGTTCATTTGGGAGATAGTCATTTCTGAGATCTTCTGGTACCATCCCCAAAGTCTGGATTACTTTGTTCCTATGGTGGTTATGTACTCAGGGATGGGGAAGAAAGGTAATTCTGTTTCCCCTGAGATTAGGGAGGGGGAGATATTAGGAAGGAGCAGGGTGAGAGGAAGAGAAAGAAACAATTTTAAAAATAAGTTACAGTAGCAGAGCAGCAAGGGCTATATTCAAAGCATAAAGTGGACCACTGTTACAAGGAGAGAGGTTTTACAGAATTCCCGAACTCAGGACTTTTCTGCCCTGGTTCCTGCATATGAGAGGAATTTTTTTGGTAAGAGATGTATGAACCCAAAGGTTTTTCATTTTTCTTTTTTAAAATTTTTTCTTCTTTGTACTGGGAATTAAACCCAGGGTTGCTCAACCACTGAGCCACATCTCCAGCCCTTTTTTATTTTGAGACAGAGTCTCGCTAAATTGCTTAGGGCCTCACTAAGTTGCTGAGGCTGGCTTTGAACTTGCAGTCCTCCTGCCTCAGCCTCCCGAGCCACTGGGATTACAGGCATGTGCCATTGTACCTGGCCTAAAGGCTTTTCTTAAGCCTTTAAATTTAAAATTTTTCTTCTAAAAAGTACTAGCTCTGAGTATGATTCAGCATTTTAACTATTTCCTATGGCAGTGTTTAGTGTTTGGCCTCTGAGCTTGGTATTTGCCTTGTTGGAAAATCTAATGGGGGAATGAAGAAAGAGTTTGGCCTCTGAGCTTGGTATTTGCCTTGTTGGAAGATCTAATGGGGGAATGAAGAAAGATATTTTTTTTTTTTTAAAGAGAAAGAGAGAGAGAGAGAGAGAGAGAGAAAATTTATTAACATTTATTTTTTAGTTGTCGGCGGACACAGCATCTTTGTATGTGGTGCTGAGGATCGAACCCGGGCCGCACGCATGCCAGGCGAGCACGCTACCGCTTGAGCCACATCCCCAGCCCTCAATTTAATCAATTTTATACAAGTCTATAAAATTCAGACTGTGGGCAAACTTTTACTTTTTCCCCCAGGGGCTCTTATAGTAATTTAGAGTGTAATATGTTAATATCCCTAGAGTAAAAGAATCTAGACTCATATATTTATTTATTTAGGTACTGGGGATTTAATCCAGGAGCACTTTACCACTGAGTCACATCCCTAGTCTTTTTTTCTTTTGAGTAGGGGCTCACTAAATTGCCAAGGGCCTCACTAAATTGTTGAGGCTATCCTTGAACTTGAATCCTCCTGCCTCATTGGGATTACAGGAGTGTGCCACTGTGCCCAACTTAGACTAGTGTTTTTTAAAGTGTGGTTTCAACTAGGTGGGTAGAAAATTTAGTGAGTTACTACCACCCAAAATAGAAAATATAAAATGCAGTACACATTAGTGTGGGTAAATATTTGTTGTTTCATGAACTTTTGGTATATTATACACAGAGTTCTACTACCTGGTTCCAATTTGGAAGATATTAGTGGAGTCATAGTCAAAACAAAATTGAAAAACGGTATTTTAGATCCCAGATATTCTTTAAAATACTAATATTCTGATAGATGTTCTAAAAAGGAATTTTGTGATTGACCATACATGAATATTGTATCCCCCTTTTCAAGATTAATGGTACACATTAATAAATTGAGAGTCTTTCAGTCAAATGTTTGTCAGATTTATATGACCATGGAACTTCCCCCCACTCAATATAATGCCTTACAACATTATGCAGAACAAGTTGTGGAGAAACACAGTTCAGTAAACACTGATCTATGTGGTCTACATATGTTGACAGGAGAAAAAGGTTTATCTGTTCTGTGGGGAAGCTTTTGTATGAAGGTTCTGTGGCAGTTCTAGAGAATACTCTTTTTACCACCATCACCACACAGTGGGACTTGATTTTCTGTCATTGGGATAAGTGGATTTTAAGTACCATATTGAGAAGCGTAAAGGTCAAACCTGAAGATGTAAGTGCTTTTCCCCACGCAGAAAGGAGGTGCCTATTCCAATAGATAATTTGTTTTTGAGAAAGTTGCTGTGACCAGGTTCTTGGGTACTGGGGGGGGGGGGGACTTTTTTTTTTTTTTTAATTTTGTTTTCCTTTTTCTACAGATGTGGGACCTAGGAAAAGGCCTGAAGATTACCCAACTCTACCAGTCTGGAGTGGTCGTCTTAGTTCTTACTGTATTGTCCTCTCTGGGGCTGGCAGCCATGTGAAGAACTGAAGATCCCAGCATCATCTTCCTACAAATTATTACATTGATTTACTTTCCTATTTGTCAGTCACTCTTATCTCCAGTGAACAAAGTTCTCCTAATATGTTTAAATCCTTTTGTGCTTGCAGATCCCTTTGGAACTCAGAAGAGTAGCTTGTAGAACCACAATAGTAGAAAAAGGTCCAGTTTTCCCCTTGTTTCTAATGATGGAGTGGCTGCAAAAACTCCCTTTTCCTGCCCACAGCTCACAGCCTACTCTGAGCCAAGGAGCCCTTATTCTCTTTCCATGTTGGACTTTGATTTGTGCTGAGGGTCAGCGTTTGGCTCCTTCTTCCCAAGACAGTGGAAACAATGCCAGCTCTGTAGCCTCTGCCCTGGGAACTGGGGGTGAGGCTTTGGGTGCCACTGCCTGTGGGTTGCTGGCTTAAAGGACAGTTCTGTTCATTGGTCAGAGCCCAGGGCCTTTAGCACCCACACAGTGTGACTGAAAGGAGATAGGTAGGAGTAGGGAATTATCCAGGCCCAGCTACATGGAGATAAAGAGGGTGAGTTGGTTCTTGGAGTAGATATTTCGGGAAGAAGATATATAGCAAGAGGAAGATGAAGAAAATTATCATCAACTGCAATGAAGGTTTTTGTTTTGTTTTGTTTTTGCATTTCTGGAAAAGCAAACCTTTTAATGTCATGTTTTCTAATCCAAGTTCATGTATTATCTTTTTCTGAAACTGAATTAAAACACTCATTTTATCTCTGACTCTCTTGAAATCTAAGGAAACCAAGAAAATTACTTTTCCTTTACCTCCCTCAGGTCTCAGGCATTTATACCCACTAGTGAATTTTCCCAGGAGGGACCCTACAACTGACCACTTAGAAATTTTCATGGATTGAAAGTCTGATTAGCCAGAGATTCAAATATCACAGAGAAGCCTCCACAGAAAAGGAAAAGAAGCTAAGCATGTGCAGAACTTTTAGGTTATTAAAGGCTCCAAAATCCTATTGAGAATTATATGCCTCATATTACAGTTAAACAAATTTTCCCACCATAGGACCAGCTAAGGGATGATGACCTAAGATTTAGGGGGTCAAGAGGGTATTGAAATCTGAGGGCCCCCCCATATATGTATATAATGGTTAAATTTAATGCTTTTATAACCCATATAGGTCTGGCCTTTAGGCCCCCAAATCCCTTGGCAGAAGTACTATTTTGATAGTCTGCAAATTTGGGGGTTTTGTTTTGTTTTTGGTACTAGGGACCGAACCCAGGGGCACTCAACCAATGAGCCACATCCCCATCCCTTTTTATTTTGAGACAGGGTCTTGCTAAGTTGCTTAGGGCCTTGTTAAATTGCTGAGGCTAGTTTTTGAACTTGGGATCCTCCTGCCTAAAGGTGTGGGGAGCCATTCTTACACGTGATTGGGCAACTCCCAGTTTGGATCTGAGGCGCTCTGGCTAAACTGTGTCAGAGCTTTCCCGACCCTCTCCTGGTGTGAGAGCCTGTCCGTGTGGGGGTGTGACTTGACCACTGACCCTGGGGCCAATCACTGACCCTGACCTTGGAGTGCTGCCCCCCTCAACCTTCATTGGATGGAATTCTCCCCTGAATTTCTTGTTCCCCAATAAAAGGCCACTCCCTAGCATGCTCTCTCTCTCCTGCTAGCCCTGAGTAACCCTTGCTGCCCTACTGGGTGGTTCTAGTTGAGAACCAGAGGGGGAGCCGTCTTGGACCTGGTCATAGAAAAAGGTAACTGAGTCTGTGTGTTTATTCAATCTCACTAGCTAACTTTTATGCCAAGAACCTCTTTAATGAAACCAGTGCGCTGGTCGCATGGTGGAACCTAGGCCTCCAAGTAACTGATACTGCAAGCTTTTGTCACTGCCTGGAAAGAGATGGCTCTTGTTGGTCAACTAGTTAAACCTGAGGGTAGGAGAGGAATAACAGTGACCTCTAACTGGTGTCAGTTGGATAGGAAGGTCTTAAGACAGTGGAAACTGCTACCTTAACAGTTTCTCTCCCAGTTCCCAGTCTTCTAAGTAACGATCACTTCCCCTTTTTGCTAGCCTTGCTCTGGGAAGTCTTGCAGCTTTCCTCCAGCTTAATCCAGCTCGCATCTACTTTGTCCTTTGAGTGAGGTACGAGTATTCATGAGGGAATGATTTGGCTTTGGAACTGGGGAAGGATTGGCAAGGGCATTAAATTTAACAGCCAGGAAGATGCAGAACAGGGTCAATGATAAGCATGTTGGAATCTGCAAAATGGATCGGAGGCTTTTTGACTTTCATTTTTCAATACTGGGAATAGAACCCAGAGCCTTGGACATGCTAGGTAAGTGCTCTACCATTAAGCAACATCCCTAGCCTCTACTTCTTGAATTTTTTGGTGGCTTGTCACCAGTCCAGTTATTTAAGAGTCGAGTAGTAGGACATCATGATTGTTTCTCAACCATAAATTTGTACTTGCTCCCTCATTTTATTTTTCTTGTGTCTTCTAATCATTTCCATACTTAAGTTTCCAAACTGTATAATTTTGCTTAGATAAGGATAATGTCTTCTACTTTGGATTTCTATACCCTTTTTTGTTGTTTCTAGTTGTGGTGAACCCAGGGCCTCACATGTTAGGCAAGCACTCTGCCACTGGGATAATACCCTCAGCCCCTCCATATCTTTCCTTGCCACCTTCTTCAAACATACTCTATATATTTTACTTCAGATTTTGAAGTAGAATGAAAAATAAAGGGCAAGAATGGATTTTTTGAGGGTCTTCCCTTTTGCTATAAAATTAAGCCAGTTTTCTCTTGGTCATTTCTGAGTATAACTAACTCAGTCTTGTGGAAATGTTTGCACCCCAAACCATTGTAAATTTTTTTCACCTCTACTTTCAACCTTCCTAATTATGGGTTACATGAGGCAGCCAAACTGCCTGGGCCTGGGCATGTAGCTATTTGGTAGAGGCCTTACTTAGCATATGAGAGGCCCTGGACTCAATCCCTAGCACCATAAGGGGGGAAAAAAGAGAGAGAGAGAGAGAGAGAGAGAGAGAGAGAAAATCCAAATCAGTAAAAGATTCAACAAACAATATTTATTATTTAAATTTGCCTTTACTCCGGTCTTAAATTTCTCTATTCCACATTTTGGACTAGGTGTTTTTGGTTACTTTACTCAATCTAAGTATATTTCTGTATCTCAGCTATCTCTCAGTGTTCCAGCACACCTGCACTTCTAGGTGGACTATTAAGAGAGTTAACTGGGCTTTGGGGACCTGGAGTATGACCTGCAGAGGGATGTGGGCTATGGGGTTGATCTGGGGGATTAGGATTGGTAGCTATAAAGTTTGGAATTATGGTTGGATTTGGTACTTGTTGTACAGTCTTTGTGATAGACTTCTTCCTGAGTTTCTTCTGACTCTCTGGATCATTGGGCTGTTGAGAGGAGAATAGAACAGACATGTTTCTGGTGAGGCCCAGAATATTCCCAATCCACCTCAGAATCCTGACTCCCTTATTCCCCTACCATGGGCAGAAAGTTGGGTTTCTGATTGTGTGTGCGTCTGTGTACACACACATTAGGGATTGAACCCATGGGTGCTTTACCACTGAGCTACATTCCCAGTTCTTTTTATTTTTATTTTGAGACAGTCTTGCTAAATTGCCCAGATAGGACTTCAACTGCAGTTCTCCTGTCTCAGCCTCCCCTGTAGCTGCACCACCATGCTTGGTAGGTTTCAAATAAAAATTTGGTTCTCCTAACCTCCCCTTGAGATTAGATTATTTTCTATTATGTTGAGAGGCTGGTAATAAATGCACAGTTCATCCCTTCAGGCCTCAGAAAGTGATTAGGGACTAGACAAGATAGAATTGTTAGGGTTCCCCCTGCTGGGACAATGTTGGCATAACAATAGACATTTTTTGAGGTTGGAGGTGATGGGATTTCAGGTTAGGTAGGAAGAATAAATACCTTGCCTAAGATTTCAGGACGCAACCCATTACAGGCCTTGAGTAAATCAGGATTTTTCTGTATCCATTCAGTGAGGGAGGCAGCACCAGCAGTTGTTCGGGAAGTCAAGGTCACTCGAGCAGGGGGTATCTTCTGAGGCATTTGCCAGGTGCCCATGAAAGTACCCCAGGGACTTACCTAAAAGGAAAAGGGATTCTTCAGGGCTTCTCACTGCCTGTAAATTCCTATTGGTAGGACCTTTGTTTGTCTTCGCTCCATTCTTTCTTGATTAGGGAATGCATGGTAATGAAACAAGGCTCAAAGCATAATCCCTCCCCTGCCTTTTCCCTCTCCCTCAATTAGGAATTTTTTTTTCAACATTTTCCTTCTAAATTCTGTATCCTTAGGCTAAGAGGATCAAGAGTCCCCCAAGTATCATCACCCAAGGACATTTGTTTATACAGTTCATTCATCTGCTTATAGATTCCTATGCTAAGCACAACTCTTTCCTATTAGATAAACTAGCTGGGAGTTTGGCATACTCAAAACATGAATTAGATTGAACTTTAATTTCTTAAGAGAGTGCCTGCAGTCTCCCAGTTCTATGCCTCAGTTCTTCAACCTTTCTTGATAAGAATGGAGATGGGTATCTCACCTTGGAACGGGGCACTGAAGGCAACAGATGACCACGATCATTGGCGATAATCTGGGTGTAGCCTTCATGGGAAGAGATTTTCTGGGGTAGAGATGGAAGAGAGAAATGCTTATTAGTACAATAGAGGGAGGATATATCTGAGGAGCTTGAACTAGAGTCTGGGGAGTAGAGGACAGGAAGTTTAGAGAAGACTAAAAAGGGGTGATAGGATTACAGAGAGCATAATGTAAAGGATCATAACAAACATGGTATACCTCTTTTGTTGGTTTGGCAGGAGACCAGTTCTGCAGAATCTTAGGTGAGAAAGCTTTTTCATACTGTAGAGACAAATGAGAATTCGTATCAAGTTAAAAGTTTCCAAGCTTGGGCTGATATAGGCTTAGCGGGAGAGGGATTGTTTCGCATGTGGGAGGTCCTGGGTTCAATCCTCAGCATGACTTTAAAAAGAAAAACAAGCCCCAAACCTAGGAAATGATGAATAGGCCCCTCCTGAATTGCTGGGATTAGAGGCATATGCCATCATGCCCAGCATTAAACATAGTTCTTTAGATTTTAAAACTAAGGGCTTGCCACAAGTAGCTATTGAGCACTTGAAATATGACTAGTCCAAATCGAGAGCTTTTTAAATATAAAGGACTTTGAAGACATAGTACAATAAAATATCTGAATATAACTTAAAAATACTGATTAGATGTTCAGATATTTTAGATTTAAATTGGGTTAAATTACAACACTGAAATTAATTTTAATTTTCATGTAGCTACTAGAAAATTTGAAATTATATTTGTGACTCCCACTCTTTTATTGAGCAGTGCTGACCAAGAGTTGGTGAATTATGTCTTATGGGCTAAATCCACATCACTACCTGTATTTGTATGGCCTGAGAGCTAAGAATGATTTAGATAAATGTTTGCAATTGATTTGCCAAAATGGAACACTATTAATACCAATTAAGCAAAATATTTTCTCACCCTGAAAGAATTCCACTTTTTTCATTAGTATTAGAAAAAAAAAAGATGTGCTCAGTTTTTATGTTTTGAATTTTGCTAAAAATTTTACAGAGAAGTATTTCTCTTATATAAGTAGCTACATAATATTCTTTTTTTTTTAGAGAGAGAGAGAGAGAGCGAGAGAGAATTTTAATATTTATTTTTTAGTTTTCGGTGGACACAACATCTTTGTTTGTAACTACATAATATTCTTGACTTTGCTACTTGGCAGCAAAGCCTAAAATATTTACTTTCTGACCTGTTACTGAAAAGAATTCTGACCTCTGGTTTACGTCTTACAAATTGAACCCAGAGACACCTTTTGCTTATCTCTGGACCCTCCCAATCAGCCCACTGTCAGCTGTCTGTTCAAAAATCAGAATCATATGGGAGAAGCCAGGCCAAAGATAGAACTGGAAAGGCAAAATTTAATGTTAGAGAAGTGGAGAAAGAACTTACCTGATTGGCACTGTAGTTGGTGGCCATGATCCTGTACTGTTTACATGTGTTGCCTGGCAACCTCAGAAGGCAGACCTTCTTGGACTACCTTCCAATCAGCCTGTTACTTCATTGGCTCACATTGCCCCCATCTTTCTTTCTGAAACTTAGTTTCATCTTAGAGAAGTGAGGCACTGTAAACATGAGAAAATTAGCTGGATAGCAGACCCACCTCCCACCCTCCCCTCTCTAACATAACTTACCCCTGCTTAAGAACTTCCGTGTTGTGTTGAGTATTTTTAAAAGCTTTAACAAACCATGAAATCCCAAGAGCTGTGTTTGTTGGGCAATGTAGCACAATATACTACAGACTGTAGAGCTAGAAACTGAGGTTTGAATCTTTGTTTGACATGGGAACATAGAAGCTATATGGCCTTAAGCAGCTGGCTTCTCTTCACTAAATATCTATTGTGGTGGTGAAGGGCCTGAGTTTAATAGGTAAGTGAGATAAAGTGAGTAATGTGTCTAGTTTTTTTTTTTTTGTGAACACAATATCTTTATTATCATTAATAATTAATTAATTAATTATATTAATTAACTAACGTGTGCTGAGGATTGAACCTAGTGCCTCACTCATTCTAGATAATGTGCTATCATGGTACGTACTCAATATTGGTAAGATACTGTTTATAGGGCCCACTATTTCATATTCTCAGGTTGCATAACAAAGAAACAATGTCTAAAAAAATGACTGACTCAAATTTGTTCCCAAAAGGAAAATTACATCTTGTCTGTTGTCCTTAAATGACTCTTGTCTCTCTGTCACTCTAGAGTAACAGAACTTAAGAGCACAGATGCTTATGGCTAGGATAATGTAAAATCTGGAGCCTTGTTCAGGGAGATTGAGCAGGGATGATGACAGAAAGTCCATAGGACTAGGCAACCAACCCTCTGAGGCTCATCTAGATTGATTTTAAAATACTCGTCTACTGGGTTGTTAGGAGAACTAATGAGGAAGTGGAACTGTGCTTTGTCAATTGTCTACATATAAGCTGTTAAGATAAAAGAAATAAGTGATCTCCAGATTGCGGGGTATACCTTAGTGATAAAATACTTGCCTAATGAGCACAAGATTCTCTGTGTTTGCTCCCAACTTTGAAAATAAATTGTCCAAAGAAATAGGTAAGTGAGACAAGGGAAGCACTATAAGGGATAATTAATTGTCATCCTTTTATTCTCTTTCTCCCAAAGTCCTTATCCCAACCAATTCAAGTGTAAGAACATTGCTCACACTTTTAGAGAAGGTAAAAAATAACTCGTTTCCTAGATTCTGACAGTTACCAGCTGGATAATGTGAAGTCTGGAAAAAGGACTTGAGTCTTTAGTCCCTGTTGTTCTCATTAATCTCAAGAGTGATGGAAGAGAAGGGAGTTATTTAAGGACCAAAAACTGTCTTTGCTCTAGAGTATCCGTTTTGGACTTTAAAGTCACAATGATAGTTAAGCAAGTATCGTTTCTCTTGGAATTTCTGTCTTCAGCTGATATGTTTTCACCTGCTTTTCTGATAGGAATATAATGATATGGGATGACTGTGTTCTTGGTTTTTTAAGTTATAAAGAAAAAAGGTTGCCTGGGCAACCTAGCAAAATCCTGTCTCAAAATAAAATTTTAAAAGAGGGATGGGGTAGGGATATAGCCTAATGGTAGAGTGTTTACTTAGCATGCAGGAGGTTCTGGCTTTGATCCCTAGCATTCAAAAAAAATTTTTTTTTATTTGGCTCATGGTTCCAAATACTGAAAAGTTCATGATCAGGAGGCTGCATCTAGTGGGAACTCTGCAGAGTCTAAAGTTGCTAGTTTTTGTTTAATTGAAAAAGTAATATGCTTGTACATGGGGGAAGAATCCCATTTTTTTTTAAAGAGAGAGAGAGAGAGAAAGAATTTTTAATATTTATTTTTTAGTTTTCGGCGGACCCAACATCTTTGTTTATATGTGGTGCTGAAGATCGAACCCGGGCTGCACGCATGCCAGGCAAGCGCGCTACCGCTACCGCTTGAGCCACATCCCCAGCCCGAGAATCCCATTTTTATAAGAAAATGTTTGATGAAAAAACAAACCTTCATCTGACTTCAACTTCCAGTTGTGCTCCTCAGAGGCAATTACTGTCAATATTTTGTGTTTTCTTCCAGAGATATTTTATGCATTCAAACAATTATGAAAGCAAATTGTTTGCAGTGCTTTGTGATTTGCTTTTGAGTATCTTGGGAGCTATGTTTTATGACAGTATAGTATTCCACTTGTGATATGCCACCACTTATTCAGACCCATACATGTGACCATTTAAGTTATCTGCTGTTGCAAACATTGCTGCAATGAAAACTATATGTACACCTATATCTCTAAGGTCATATATACTATGTATCTTTATGAAGATATATGAGATTAATTTATAAAAGTACATTGCAAAGTCAAAGCTTTGTGCATTTAAATTATTAGTAGGTACTTAAAATTATCACTCAAAAATATTACGTCAGTTTGTTTGTTCTGACAGTGCATAATAAGTGCCTACTTACTTTTCTGTTTTTTGTTTTGTTTTATTTTTAATAATGGGGATTGAACCCAGAGGCACTTAACCACTGAGCCACATACCAGCCCTTTTTAATTTTATTTTCAGACAGGGTCTCACTAAGTTGCTTTGAGACTCACTAAGTTGCTGAGGCTGGCTTTGAACTTGAGATCCTCCTGCCTCATTTCCCAAGCCTCTGGGATTACAGGTATGTGCTGCTGTGCCCAGCTGCCATCTGTTTTTTGTTTTTTGTTTTTTTTGTTTGTTTTTTTTTTTGTACTGGAGACTGAATCCAGGGGTACTCCACCACTGAGCTACCTTCCCAGTCCTTTTTATTTTTTGTTTTGAGACAGGGTCTCACTAAGTTGCTCAGGGTCTTGCTAAGTTGCTGAGGCTAGCTTCAAGCTTATGATCATCTTGTTTCAGTTTTCTGAGTTGCTGGGATTATAAAAATGGCTTTTCATGTCTTTTGCCATTTGTGATTAGACTGTCAATCATTGTTATTAATCTGTTTGAATTCTTTATATATTAGGGAAACTAGCCCTTTCCCAGACATGATGCAACCATTTATCCCAGTTGGTTACTTTTGTTTTCTTTGGGACTTCCCCCCCCCCCCCCCCCGCTATAGACATTTGAAGGGGGCAGGTACTGGGGATTGAACCTACAGGTATTCTACCACTGAGCTACATGCCCAATCCTTTTTATTTTGAGATAGGTTCTCATTAAATTGCCCAGGCTGGCCTCAAATTTGCAATTCTTCTGCCTCAGTCTTCCAAGTGGCTGGGATTACAGGCATGCACCAGCTATGTTTTCAATATGTAGTCAAATTATTACTCTTTATACTTCTAGACTTTATGATTTTGAAAGCTTTTCATAAATTTCAATGTTTAAAGACTGACTAAAACTGGTTTCAGTTTTAACAATTTAACTTTTGTTCCTACTGGACTTTGTTTTAGTGAACAGACAGAGGTGAGGTATTAGATGCCTAACTGATTTTCTTGGCATTGTTTATTGAATAAACTATTTTTCCCACTAATTTGGAATGCCACTTTTATCATATTCTCTAATATATTTGGATTTGTTTCTGGATCCCATAATCCATTGTTCTGGGGAGAGGGATGACCATTTTAGATTATTTGTCTCTCATAAACCTAAAATCTAAGGTGCAATCCTGACTTGCTCCTGTATGAATTCTTCCAGCTAAAAGTTCACAGATACTAGGGCTGGGGATGTGGCTCAAGCGGTAGCGTGCTCGCCTGGCAGGCGTGTGGCCCGGGTTCGATCCTCAGCACCACATACCAACAAAGATGTTGTGTCCGCCGAGAACTAAAAAATAAATATTAAAAATTCTCTCTCTCTCTCTCTCTCTCTCTCTCTCTCTCTCTCTCTCTCTCTCTCTCTCTCTCTCCTTTAAAAAAAAAAAAAGGCCTAAGGCCACTTCACTCAATGAGAAAGAAAAATTCTAAAAAAATAAAAATAAAAAATAAAAGTTCACAGATACTAGAAAATTGTTATAAAAATCAAAATAGGCAATTTTAAGCTTCTAATAAAATTGCATTGATTTTAGCATTTCTTTACATGAACTTGTTGACCTCAGGTCACTAGGACCATATTCAGTTCTTTGAAAAGGCTCATAAAAACCCTATTCCCTCTCACCTGCGTCCCGCGCAGGCAATAGAAATGAGGTTCCTCTCTGTGGAATGGGCTGGCTGAAAAATAAAAGCTAGGAAAAATAGAACAACAATTAAAAAAAAAAAACCCACAGGACACAAAAAATAATTTCAAAAAGCAAGTCGGGATGAGCAAGCCGATCCTAGGGATGGAGCTTCTATACTCTGGCAAAATGAAGCCTGAACCTGCTTTATTTATTTCGGGGGACATCAAAGGCCTTCCGTAGAATGTTCTTCTCCAAAAAAAAGTAAAAGGTGGGCTGTCCAGTTTCCAACTGGTTACACCCATCTCCTGAGTGATCAAGAGAGAATGTCCTAGCAGAGTGAAGATAAAGGTCATGTGCCTTGGGCAATCTATTTCGTGGGAGAGCCATGGATAGTTCCCAAGATTAAACCTAAAATCTCCCTGGCTACATGCTGAGAGAAGATCCTCATGTGTTTTCACGGATGGCTCCCTGCAACTCCCAAAATATCTCAAGGTATTTTCATCATTCAATTTCTCTGATGTCTGAAATTAGACCATTAGGAAATCTTTTATTTGCATTGAGATTATCTGCTATTGAAGTGCAAGTTTACTTTGGCTCTATAGGCAATGTATAAGCTGGACCTAGGTAAGGGTACCACCAGCATAAGTCCTGGAATCGAATTACCTGAGTTAAATTCTGGCTCTGCCTTAAGTGTGAGACCTTGGGAAATTAATCATTTTGGTCTTGGTGCCTTCATATGTGAAATAAGGTTAATCTTAGTTTTGAGCATTAAATCAGGGGTTAATCACCCCTGGTTTCAATCCCCTGGTATAAATAAATAAATAAATAAACAAACAAATAAATAAAATGCACAGGGTAGTTTGTACAATTTTGGGATGGAAAGTTAGACTTGGATTTTAAATTATTCCTGAAAAATCCAGAACTAGCACTTGAACTGCGGTTCAGTTCCCACTGGATACAGCCACTGTGGCCTTCATATCTGACTTGCTGGTACTGTCAGGCTCAGAATTTATCCTAAGCAGGCATTTGCCCAACTTATCTATTCTTTCCAATTCTTCTCTCTCTTTCAATTGTCTTCGATTGAATCTAGTGGTAATTTGCCACTGTGCTACACCCCAAGCCCTTTTTATTTTTTGAGACAGTGTCTCACTGAGTTGTCCAGATTGGCCTGGAAATTGTGATCCTCCTGTCTCAGTCTCCCAAGTTGCTGCGATTATAGATGTGGCACCACTGTGTTTGGATGGATACCATTATGTCTTTTTTTTTTTTTTTTTGAGACAGCCTCACAGATGTTCAGGCTGACTTTGAATTGTGATTCTCCTGCCTCATGGATATCATTACACTTTAATGCATAAACAGCTTCTTTTATTATAGCTGTAAATGGGTAATACACTGATGATGTTCTATAATTTAATGCATTTCCTGTTGGACATTTAGGTTGCTTCCAAATTTTTGCTATTACAACAATGTGGCAATATGTAACTTTGTTCATATGTCATTTTGCATTTGGGTGAGTATAGCTATAGCATAAGTTTGTAAAATGAAATTGTAAAATCAAAGAGTATGTTTATATTGATAGGGATTGTCAAAGTGCCTTCTATAGAGGTTTTCCCCCTTCATTCAGCCATGTATGCCAGTTCTGTGGAAGCTCTTTTTTTTTAATTAACTTTTTTATTTATATATGACAGCGGAATGCATTACAATTCTTATTACACATACATAGAGCACAATTTTTCATATCTCTAGTTGTATACAAAGTATATTCACACCAATTTGTCTTCATACATGTACTTTGGATAATAATATCCATCACATTCCACCATTATTTCTAACCCAATGTCACCCCTTTCCCCTCCCACCCCTCTGCCCTATCTAGAGTTCATCTATTCCTCCCATGTTCTCCCCTCCCTACTCCACTATGAATCAGCCTCTTTACATCAGAAAAAAACATTCAGCCTTTGGTTTTTTGTGATTGGCTAACTTCACGTAGCATTATCTTCTCTAACTCCATCCATTTACCTGCAAATGCCATGATTTTATTCTCTTTTATTGCTGAGTACTATTCCATTGTTTATATATGCCACTTTTTTAAAATCTATTCATCTATTGAAGGGCATCTAGGTTGGTTCCACAGGTTAGTTATTGTGAATTGTGCTGCTATAAACATTGATGTGGCTGTGTCCCTGTAGTATGCTGTTTTTAAGTCCTTTGGGTATAGACTGAGGAGAGGGATAGCTGGGTCAATGGTGGTTCCATTCCAAATATTCCAAGAAAGTGGTCTTGATTTGTATTTCTCTAATTTTTAGCAATGATGAACATTTTTTTCATATATTTTTGATTGATATTCTCATATTCTGAGAAGTTTCTGTTCAGGTCCTTGGCCCATTTATTGATTGGGTTATTTATTTGGTTGAGTTTTTTTGTGTGTGTGTGTTTAGCTTTTTGAGTTCTTTATATACCCTAGAGATTAGTGCTGTATCTGATGTGTGTGGGGTAAAGATTTGCTCCCAAGATATAGGCTCTCTATTCACCTCACAGATTGTTTCTTTTGCGGAGAAGAAACTTTTTTCTTCTTAGTTTGAATCATCCCACTTATTAATTCTTGATTTTAATTCTTGTACCAAAGGAGTCTTATTAAGGAAGTTAAGGCCTAATCCCACATGATAGAGACTAGGGCCCACTTTTTCTTCTATTACGGTCTCTGGTTTTATTCCAAGGTCCTTGATCCATTTGAGTTGAGTTTTTGTGTATGGTGAGAAAAGAGGTTTAATTTCATTTTGTTGCATATGGAGTTCCAGTTTTCCCAGCATCATTTGTAGAAGAGGCTATCTTTTCTCCAATGCATGTTTTTGGCACCATTGTCTAATATAAGATAATTGTAGTTTTGTGGGTTAGTCTGTGTGTTCTCTATTCTGTACCCATTGGTCTACCAGTCTATTTTGATGCCAATACCATGCTGTTTTTGTTACTATTGCTCTGTAGTATAGTTTAAGTTCTGGTGTAGTGATGCCATCTGCTTTACTCTCCCTGCTAAGGATTGCTTTAGCTATTTTGGGTCTCTTATTTTTCCAGATGAATTTCGTAACTGCATTTTCTATTTCTATGAGGAATGTTATTGGGATTTTGATCAGAATTGTATTAAATCTATATAGTGCTTTTGGTAGTATGGTCATTTTGATAATATTAATTCTGCCTTGGATATTTTTTTGTATCTAAGAGCAAAGTAGATCTTTCCATCTTCTAAGGCCTTCTTTGATTTCTTTCTTTAGCTTCTGTAATTTTCATTTGCCGCAGTCTGGCTGGGCACAAAATAACCGAGCCACCACACCGCCTTGTAGATTCCAACAGCAACTCTTTATTCCCCAACTCTCACCGGCACTCTACACGCACTTTCTGTGAACACACTGCCTCTACCTGGCTCCGCGCGCGAATTCTCTCAGTACCCCCGAGAGAACTCAACGGGAACTCCAAAGAGCGGGCGCCTGAGGCAGCAGGATACACCCTAATCCTGGAGCCGCCCTATTCCCATCAGGATCCACCCTAAACCCAGAGCCACCCTAATCCCTGAGCAGGGTCACCTTTCAAACCAAAATGCCATGCGTCATTCCTACTTGGCTATGGCTCTCAGCATTCATTATATAAATCTTTCACTTTTTTTATTAAGTTGATCCCAAGTTTTTTTTTTTTTTTTGAGGCTATTGTAAGTGGGGTAGTTTTCCTTTCTGAGGATTTGTCATTGATATATAGAAATGGATTTGATTCATGGGTGTTGATTTTATATCCTGCTACTTTTCTGAATTCATTTACTAGTTCTAGAAGTTTTCTGGTGGAACTTTTAGGGTCTTCTAGATATAAAATCATATCATCAGCAAATAGTGCCAATTTGAGTTCTTCTTTTCCTATATATATCTCTTTAATTTCTTTCATCTGTCTAATTGCTCTGGCCAGTGTTTCAAGAACTATAAATAGAAGTGGTGAAAGAGGGCATCCCTGTCTTGTACTAGTTTTTAGAGGGAATGTCTTCAATTTTTCTCCATTTATAATGATGTTGGCCTAGGGTTTAGCATAGATAGTCTTTATGATGTTGAGTTATTGTAAAGTTAAAATTTCTAAGCTGATTCTAAGCTGCAAAAGCCTGAATTAAAATGTAAAAGACTGGGCATTGTAAAGCTTCTAAATTGCAAAGCCTAAATTAAAATGTAAAAGACCGGGAATTGTAAAGTTTCTAAGCTGCAAAGCTTGAATTAAAATGTAAAAGACTAGGTATTGTTAAGTTCCTCTGCTACACCCAGAACCTGAAATTCCTGAGATAGTTAAATGGCCCTACTGGCCATTTAGCCTAGGGCCCTGTGCAGTTTGTCACAGGGCCCGAACCAATCAGTTTGAATGTGTACCTCGCTTAGAAGTGACCAATCACCCCCGCCCGACCTGTTCCCGCCAATGAATGTGCTAATCACGTCTCAGAGTTGTTGTTCAATTTTCCCGTGCCTCATGATGATTTGTTCTGATGTATGCAAAGCCCCCCCCCCCCGCCCTCCCCAAAAAGTGTACTTAAGCTCTGCTCGACCTCTGCTCTGGGCTCTGGGCCACTCTCCCTTCCTGAGTGAGCCTTGAGCCTCAGCGCACTGAATTAGGATCCTCTTCAATAAACTCCCTCCTGCTCATTGCATGAAGCTGGTCACTTGTGGTCTCTTTCTCCAACGATTCACCGGACCCTTACATTATGTTCCTGTTACTCCTATTTTTTTTTTTAGTGTTTTGAACATGAAGGGGTACTATATTTTGTCAGATGCTTTTTCTGCATCTATGGAGATGATCATATGATTCTTATCTTTAAGTCTATTGTGTCAATTACATTTATTGATTTCCGTATGTTGAACCAATCTTGTATCCCTGGGATGAATCCCACTTGATCATGGTGCACGATCCTTTTGATATTTTTTTGTATTCGATTTGCCAGAATTTTATTGAGAATTTTTGCATCTATGTTCATTAGAGATATTGGTCAAAAGTTTTCTTTTTTTTTTTCTTTTTTTTTTTTTTTGATGTGTCTTTGCCTGGTTTTGGAATCAGGGTGATATTGGCCTCTTAGAATGAGCCTGGAAGTGCTGCTTCTACTTCTATTTCCTCAGATAAATTGAAGAGTATTGGTATTAGTTCTTCTTTAAAAGTCTAGTAGCACTCAGCTGTGTATCCATCTTGGTTTTTTTTATGGTGTCTTCTATTTCTGTGGCAGCTCTTGAAGGCTTTCTAGATTGATTAGATCTCTAAGCTATTTGCTTTCATCTCATATTATTTCCTATATTCTAAAAGCACTAAATATGATACTTTGTCTAGTGACACAAATTTTCAAAAATTTGTGTTTTACATAAACGATCATATTAAGTGCTTTCTAATATATAATAGCCAAAAGTCAACAACTTGAACTTATAACATATTTTTCTTGCCCTGGAAAAAATTTAAAATCAGAAAAATGATGAATAACTAGTTATTAATAAAGACTTGGGCATGTATTTCATGTGTTTCACGGTTTGACTTCCTGAATCACTGTCTCTAATTATTTCATCATTTTCCCAAGTTTTCTTCCAAGTAGCTCCAAGGTGCCCTGTAAATTGCCTCACTGAGCTAAGAAGATCTCACTGAGCCAAGCTACTGGTCCAATTTTGAACTATTTATACCCTGGCTTTTGTAGATTTCCTTATAGGAACTGAAAACACAGTTCTGTTATATGGTAAGCCCTGGAAAAATGTATGGTCATAAATAAAAATTCATAAAAACTATAGTTTCAGAATTTCCTTATAGATGTCAAATATCCAAGTCATTTTTCTTTTCTGAGACTGAGGCTCCCTCTAATGGAGATTGCTATTACATTTCCCTCCAGCCTCCATATGCCACAAACTAATATATAAAAAATACACATACACACACACACACACACACACACACACACACACACCTTTATTTTGTTTATTTAGGTTTTGTGTGTGTGTATGTATGTGCTGGGGATTGAACCCAGTGGCTCACACGAGCTAGGCAAGTGTTCTACCACTGATCCACAAACCCAGCCCACAAAAGTATTCTTTTCATGAAAGATTCCTTTTTGAGGAATCTAGAGAACAAACTTTAAACAACAAAAATGATGGATGAGACAGCAATGGCTCTGACTAGTGGTAAGAATTAAATTTTGTTTATTTGCATAACTAAGAATAAATAATTGTTATAATTGAAACATTGCATATATGATGGCTATAAACTTTCACAATTTGCAGGGTGGCCATAAAAGTATGAAAATAGATATTATTATTGTGTATTAAAATGTAATATCAATAGGCCATTAATATATATTTACTTATTTTTCCAGATTTCTTGACAATCCTGTAAATATAGTACAACTATCAATGAGGAGACATTAGAGACAGTATATGAGACATAGAAGTATTTTGATTGTCATATATAGATTTTAATTAAGAGTAAATGGGGGGGCTGGGGTTGTGGCTCAGTGGTAGAGCACTCACCTCGCACGGGTTTGATCCTCAGCACCACATAAAAATAAATAAACAAAATAAAGATATTGTGTCCATGTATAACTAAAAAAATTTTTTAAAAAAGATTAAATGGATTTTTTCCTCAAGTTAAGTGCTAGGGAAAATAAAAGGTTACTAAATAATTTCAGTATTGCTCATATAAGCAATAGCCAAAAAGAGAACTTGTGTATTATACAAAAGTATTGTAGCACACACTGTAACCCCAGCCACTCAGGAGGTGGAGGCAGGAGAATTGCAAGTTCCAGGCCAGTCTGGACAACTTAGTGAAAGTCTGTCTCAGAAATAAAAGGCTGAAGGTGTACTTCAGTGGTAAAGATCAATCCCCAGTACAAAAAAAAAAAAAATAAGGTAACCATTAGAACAAAATTATAAACTCTTTCTGAATACTGAAGATACATTTAAAATAGTAAGGCAGATCAGAGGCCAAACATTGATAATGTTAATTGATATCAATAGGTTTACCATACCTGTTAAAAGAAAATGTTTTCACATTGACTAACAAAGCAAAATCCAACACTATGCTGTATTTATATTTTTAAAAAAACACATCTTAGGGGCTGGGGATGTAGGTCAGTGGTAGAGCGCTTGCCTCTCACACATGAGGCACTGGATTCAATCCTCAGCACCATATAAAAAAAAAATAAAGATATTGTGTTCATCTACAACTTAAAACACACACACACACACATATGAGGTGTGCGCACACACACACACAAATACATCTAGGCCTGGGGATATATCTTATTGGTAAAAGAGCTTGCCTAGCATGTATGAGTTCCTGGATTTAGTCCCCAGTAGTGTAAAACATCTAAGAGAAGAGATTCAGGAAAGCTAAAAATGTGCTAGAATTTTTTCTTTTTTAATTTAAGGAGAGTTTGCCATTGTAAAAATGTAAGAGAGTAGAATTCTGATTAAAAAGTGTCAAAAGAGGCTTGGCTCAGTGGCACAGGTCTATAAAGCCAATGACTCAGTAGGCTGAGGCAGGAGGATTGCAAGTTCAAGGCCAGCTTCAGCAATTTAGTGAGAACCTCAGAAACAGACCTTGTGTAAAAATAATAAATAGCAATAAATAAAAAGGGTCTGGACATAGCTCAGTAGTAAAGTGCCCTAGGTTCAATTCCCAGTACTAAAAAAAAAATAAATTAAAAATTAAAAGCATCAAAAGAAGATAAAAAGAATATTTTACAAGGACTGGGGGTATAGCTCAGTTGGCAGAGTGCTTACCTAGCATGCACAAGGTCCTGAGTTCAATCCCCAGCACCACCAAAAAAAAAAAAAAAAAAAAAAAGTGGAGCTTTGGGCTAGAGCTGGAGTTCAGTGACAGAGCATGCTTGCTTAGCATGTATAAGGCACTGTGTTTGATCCTTAGCACATATAAAAATAAACAAATGCATTCTGTCCATTTACAACTACAAAAAAAAGAATATTTTACCACAATTAAAAAAGTGCTGAATATGCCTGTAATCCTAGCTACTCTGAAGGCTGAGGCAAGAGGATGACAAACTCAAGGCCAGTCTAAGCAATTTAGCAAGACCCATCTCAAAAATAAAAAATAAAAATAAAAAGGGCTGGAGATGTAGCTCTGTGGTAAAGCATCCCTAGGTTCAATCCCCAGGAAATAAGTTAAAAAATATATCAAATTAAAACTACATAGAGGGGCTGAGGATATAGCTCAGTTGGTAGAGTGTTTGTCTTGTATGCACAAAGCCCTGGGTTCAATTCCCAGCACACCCCGCCCCCATGAAATTAGCATAAATCCCAAACTTTGAGAATATAATCTGCTGGCCAGGCAGTAAGAAAACAGGTACTATTCATATGTATTCATACTATTCACAGGCTGCCTGTGATGTCACTGGTAATACCCGCTACTCCAGGAGGTTGAGGAAGGAGGAGCACAAGTTGGAGGTCAGCCTCAGTGATTTAGCAATACCTTATCTCAAAATAAAAAGTAAAAGGGCTGGGAAAGTGGCTCAATAGTAAAGCACCCCTGGGTTCAATTCCTAGTACCAAAAAAAAAAAAAAATTGAGTGTGGAAATACAAAATGCCACAATCTTCATAGTGGGGAAGGAATTTGGTAATAACTGGCTAGCTCAATTAGGGATGGCTTTTAGTTAAGCAATCTCACTTCTGGGAATTAATCTCAAAGTACTCTGGCAAAAATGAAAAGAAGTATGCAGAAGGCTATTAAATCAAACATTATTTATAATAGTTACAGACTGGAAACAACCCATATATCTGTCAATAAGATAATCTGAGTCTACACAATGAGTATTTTGCAGTTTTAAGAAGCTATGAGGATCTGGACATGGTGACACATGCCTGTAATTCCAGCCACTCAGGAGGTTGACTCAGGAGAATCCAAGTTTGAAGATAGCCTTGGCAATTTACTGAGATTCTGTCTAAAAATAAAGTAAAAAGGCCTGGGAATATAGGTCAGGGGCAAAGTGCCTCTGGGTTCAATCCCCAGTACTACAATAATAAACTAATAATGATAATTTAAAAAAAAAAGCAATGAGGGACTGGGGTTGTAGTTCAGTGGTACATATTGTATATGTGAGGAACTGAGTTTGAAACTCAGCACCACATAAAAATAAATAAAGATATTGTGTCCACATACAACTAAAAATATATATATTTTAAAAAGCAATGAGGAATATCTGTCTCTTATAAGGTGGAAGGATATCCTCTAAACATAGGAAATAGGTTCAGAGACTCAATAGCCAAAAATTATCAGAAATGTCTCCAAAAGAAAATCATATGAATATGTAGTTATTTCAATTTTTTAAATAACGGCCTAGTATGCCATAGAAATGCAGAATATTTCTACTTTTTCGACACCACAATGTTATAATAAAAAAATATTTGTACATTTGGCTTTATATACTGATGGTTTTATTTCAGTAGGCTAGGCTAGATTCCTCTTTTTTTTTTTTTTTTTTTTTTTGGTGCCAGGGATTGAACCCAGGGGTGTGTAACCACTGAGCCACATCCCCAGGTATTTTTATTTTTTATTTTGAAACAGGGTCTTGCTGAGTTGCTTAAGTCCTTCCTAAATTGCTCAGGCTGGTTTTGAACTTGTGATCCTCTTACCTCAAACTCCCCAGCTGCTGGGATTTTAGGCACGTGCCACCAAACTCAGCTTAGATTCTTAAAAGTACAGTTGCTGGGCAAAAGCCTTTAGTTGTGGTGAGCCATTTTGCTGCACTGCCTTGTGTGGGTGTTGGCTTAGTTCTTGGACAGTGACTCAGTTCCTTGTGGTCGGCCAGTTCCTGCAGCAAGCCGATATGATAATGTACTGAGTGTTCTAAGAACCGGTAGAAACTGGTAAGAACCGGTTGACCTGTACTTCCTGGCTCTGGGCGCCAGTGCTGAATTCCTTGCCTTATTGGCTGCTGCTGTGTTGCTATGCGCCTTTGTCCAATCGCGTGAGACTTAGGCCGCGGCTCTAGTATATTAGGGGTGGTCTTTTCGGGCTTGGGGTCCTTTCTCTCAACGAAACATAATGGATGCTCCCAATAAAGCGTGCTAAAGAAGAATCCTGTTTTGTTGTCGTCATTCCTGCTGGCGGGTAGACGCAACATTTAGTCAGGTTTTCCATCACTATAACAAATATCTGTGATAATCAACTAAAGAGAAAAGGTTTTCTTTTTTGTTGTTGTTCACAGTATAAATTTCAGTCCATGCTTAGTCGGCCCTGTTGCTGTGGAACCTGTGGCAGAAGCATGTGGTAAAGCAAAGCTGCTCACCTCATGACTGGTAAGTGAAAGAGGAAGGGACTGGAGTCCCACTGTACCCTTCAAAGGCACACCTTTGATGACCCAAAGACCTCCCAGTAGGCCCTACCTCTTATAGGTTCCACCACTTCCCAATAGTACCAAGCATTTAACACACAAGCCTTTGAGGAACACTTAGACAAACCATAGCAGTGTTTCTATTTTTCATGTACATGGCCAGATAACTTAAAATTTTGTAGTGATATATATTCCAACCAGAAGCATACAAAAGTGCCTCTTTTCTTACCTCCTTTTGAAAGGATAAATGAAACTGAAGTTAAAATGTAAAGGACTAGGTATTGTAAGTTTCTGAACTGCACACAGAACCTGAAATTCCTGAGGCAGTTAAGACAATGCCCGGTACTTCCCACTTAGTTGTTTAACAACTTGGACCCAGTGCAGCTCAGCACGTAGGCACCTTAGGGCCCAAACCAATCAGTTTGAATGTACCCCCCCCTCCTTAGGACTGGCCTATCACCCCCGCCTGACCTGTTCCCGCCAATGAATGGACTAATCATGTTTGAGAGTTGTTGTTCAATTTTCCCACGCCTCATGATGATTTTCTCTGATGTATGCAAAGCCCCAGCCCTCCCCAAAAAGTGTACTTAAGCACTGCTCAACCCCTGCTCGGGGGCTCTTGGCTGCTCTCCCTTCTTGAGTGAACCTGGAGCCCCAGCACGCTGGATTGGATCCTCAATAAACCCCCTTTTGCTGTTGCATGAGTCGGTCTCTTGGTGGTCTCCCTCCGATGTTCGCCGGACCCTTACACTTTCAGTTCCTGAATATTTTCACTGTGTGTTTTTTTTTTTTTGAACTAGGGATTGAACCCGGGGTTACTTAACCACTAGCCACATCCTTAGCCCATTTTTTATGTTTTGAGATAGGGTCTTGCTTAAGTCCTTAGGGCCTCACTAAGTTTCTGAGTTGGTCTCAAAGTTGCAATCTTCCTGCCTCAGCATCCCTAGTCTCTGGATTACTGACATATGCCACCATGCCTGACTTTATCACTCTTTTTATCAATCTGAAGAGTGAAAAATGATGTATTGTTGCTAGCAGACCAGGCTGATGAGATGAGCTGGGTTCAAGGAGCTAGCTGTATCGATAATTAAGAAAACAGCAAAGAAACCACACAAACCTGAAAATACCTTTTTCTCAATTGCTGGGGTCAGGGTCAGCTCTGTGACCTCAAAGATCAGCTCCCACACTGGAAAGAGGGCAAGGAGAGCAACAGAGGCAAGGAAGAGAGTGAGCCCACCCTGAGCCCCTCTATTTATTGGGGAAAGGACATTCAATAGAAAGTTCCACCCAAATAAGGCAAGGGATTGGGTTTCAAAGGGTGGAGTCTTGCTTGGTGATGTCTTCTGGTCAGCAGATTGATTGACTCTTGGCAAGTCACACCCATCTCAGGTGCTATGTGGGATCACAGGCAGAATGGGATCACTTTGTCACACAGCCCAATAAGAGCATAACACCAGACCAGTCCCTTCATATGCTCAAATGGGCATATCTTACACACACAGCCCATGGATGGCTTGTGACAAAGTATCATTATTCTTTTAATTTCCATTTTCTTAACTAGACAATGGAAAATTTCATATGTTCATTGGTTCCAAGAATTCCTCTTTTATGAACTGCCCGTTCATATCTCTTGCCCATTTTCAATTTATTTCTTTTTCTTATAGTTTAGATATTCTTTGTGTATTTGAGATATTTTATTTTATTTTGCATTTCTGGGGATTGAATCCAGCAGCACTCTATCACTGAACTACATCCCCAGTCCTTTTTAAATTTTGAGACAGGGGATCACTAAATTGCCAAGCTGACCTGTGGGAAGCCATTCTGACACGTGATTGGGTGACTCCCGTTAAGGGCCTGAGGTGCTTTGGCTCTGTCGAAGCTTTCCCGACCCTTTCCTGATGAGAGAGCCCATCCGTGTGGGGGTGTGCCTGACCACTGATCCCGGGGACCCAATCACTGACCCTGACCTTGGAGTGCAGCCCCCCCTCAACCTTCATTGGATGGAATTCTCCCCTGAATCTCTTGTTCCCCAATAAAGGGCTACTCCCAGGCGTGTTCGCTCTCTCTCTCTCCTGCTAGCCCTGAGTAATCCTCGATGCCCTGCTGGGCGGCTAGAGGTGGGAACCAGAGAGGTGAGCCGTCTCGGACCTAGCAATATAAATAAGGTAACTGGTCTGTGTGTTTTATTTTGATCTCTTCTAACTAACTTTATGCCCAGAACCTCATTAATGAAACCACTGCGCAGGCCGCGTGGTAGAATTGGCGCCCACGAGGGGGGCATTCTAGATTAGTTAGATTGAGTGGGAGCGCACTATAAAGATAAGGAAAAAAATAAAGATAAAGGAAGATAAGGAATAAAAATAAAGATAAAGGAAGAGGTGACAATTGGGTCACAAAAGTACCTGGAGATATTGAAGGAAAGAGACGTTAAATTACTTAAAATGGGAAATTCAACTTCTACGGATAAGGAAATGTATCTGACTATTTTAGACAGTATAATTAATCAGAAAGGAAAACAGATAAAGAAAACTCAGTTATTACAATTTTTAAAGATTGTAGGTGAATATTGTCCTTGGTTTTGCGACCAAGAGTCTCCAAATTTACTTACTTGGGAGAAATTAGGAAGGAAGTTACAGAGAGTCTGTCTTTCTAATGAACTACCTGGAGGCATAGAAAATATACAGAAAACTTGGACGGCCCTAGAAGTTTGTCTTTTTGAATATATGGGCCAAAGTTCGTGGCCCCCTGAAGACCTTTTAAAAGGCATTCAAAGAGCTGTTAAGTCTATTCAAATGGAAAATCAGCCTGAGGCTAAGTTAATTCCCTTTCCCTTAAGCCATTTAAAAACAAAGGCACTAGGGGCCAAGCCAAAGGTTAGAAATGTGAACTTAAACTCGCAGCCCCATGCGGAGGATTCAGATGGCGCGGATCAGCCCGCCTTCTCGCCGCCATCATCTCCTCCTAGCGGGAGCCGAGCAACTGTACGGGGAATTCCAAGGGAGGTCGCACAGTGTGACGTCACTGGCGCCGACCAGGACAGCCCGCGATTTTTACCGGGACAGGGACAGAGATCGCAGACAGTTTTCTTAGGACCTTCAAAGACAGTTGAATTAAATCCTGAAACGGGGCCGGAACAAATCCCTACTGGGATTTTCGGGCCGCTTCCTGATAATACTGTAGGTTTGGTTTTGGGATGTAATGAATTAAAGGGAGCCATTGAGGTAATACCTGGTGTGATAGATTCAAAATTTAAAGGACAGTTATATGTTACTGTAAAATCCCATTATGCCCTAAGGCTCACCCCAAAGGATACTTTTGCACAATTAATATTACTGCCTTGTGTCTCAGAAAGGCACCTGCCAGTAGATTCAGTTTCTAAACCGCCAGACAGAGTATACTGGTCACAGTTAGTATGGCAAGAACACCCTTTATTAAAACTTAGAATTAATAATAAAAATTTCCTAGGAATAATAGACACAGGGGCTAATATCTCGGTATTGTCCAGTAGGTTTTGGCCTAGGAACTGGCCTTTGCATGTAGCACCAGCTAACCTAGAGGGAATAGGACAGGTTTCACAGCCTGCTCAAAGTGCCAACTATCTCCGTTGGGAAGATTCCGATGGGAACAGTGGAGTATTTAAGCCTTATGTGTTAGAGTCTTTACCAGCTAACCTATGGGAAAGAGATATTTTAACCAAAATGGGATTGTTATTAGTTACTCCAAATTCTATAAGGTCAGTTGAGGAAGTTAATCAGAGGTATTTTCCTGGAGATGATAAGGAGACCCTTCAGGAAGAGTATCTGTTTACAAGCCAGTCTCCACGACAGAGATTAGTAAATGCTCCAAACCAAAATTTTTATTAGGGGCCCTGAGTACTTCCCCGATCCCTAAGACAGCTGAAAAAAATCACGTGGCTCACAGAGGAGCCTATATGGATTGCTCAGTGGCCCATCTCAGGGGAAAAGCTTAAAATAATTCATAGATTAGTTGAGGAACAACTTCAGGCTGGTCATATTGAACCAACGCTTAGTCCTTGGAACACACATATTTTTGTTATTAAGAAAAAGTCAGGAAATTGGAGATTACTACAGGATTTAAGGGCGATAAATCATGCAATTCAGCCTATGGGATCATTACAGCCAGGAATTCTCTCCCCCACAGCCATTCCTTTAGATTATAGCTTGATGGTAATAGATTTAAAAGACTGTTTTTTCTCTATAAGGTTACATCCTGAAGATTATGAAAGATTTGCTTTCACTGTCCCAGCAATTAATTTTAAGGAACCTGTTAAAAGATATTACTAGAAGGTACTTCCTCAGGGAATGCATAATAGTCCTACACTGTGCCAAAAATATGTTGACCAGGTGATAAATCCCATTAGAAATAGTTTTCCTGATGCATATATTATTCATTTTATGGATGATATATTATTGGCTCATGCTAATCCAGAAGTACTTTCAGAAATTTTTACTCAGTTAGAGACTTCACTTACAACAATGGGTTTATGTATAGCTACTCAAAAAATTCAAAAGGTATCTCCTTTTCAATATCTAGGTCAGATAATTCAAAGATGTACAGTCTGTCCTCAAAATCTTCAGATAAGAGTTAAAGAGTTACGTACCCTTAATGATTTTCAAAAACTATTAGGAGATATTAACTGGCTAAGGCCATCCTTAAAACTAACTACTTCTGAGTTAAGTCCTTTATTTCAGATATTACAAGGAAATCCTTCTCCAACCTCTCCACGTCAGCTAACTTTGGAAGCTAAGACAGCCTTAAGAAAACTTGAAATTGCAATTAAAAATGCACAGCTTACTAGAATAGATCCTAAAGAAATAGTGTATTTATTAATATTTCCAATTGAGCATACCCCAACAGGAGCCATATGGCAAAGATTAGGAGTTATTGAATGGATTTACTTATCCCACTCCCCTCAAAAAACATTAATTCCTTTTCATGATTCTATAGCTCAATTAGTAATTAAAGGTAGAACTAGGATTTTACAATTTATTGGATCTGAGCCTGATATCATAATTATTCCATTTTCTGTTCAACAGACTAATTGGCTTTTTCAAACTTCTAGCTCATGGCAGATAGATTTTGCAGATTTTCCCAGCCAGATAGATAGCCATTATCCTCGTGATTAGATTGTACAATTTGCATCATTAACGTCACTTATTTTTCCAAAAATTGTACGTGCTCATCCAATAGAGGAAGCTTTATCGGTGTTCACGGATGGTTCCAATTCAGGTAAAGCAGGTTTTTTTTTTTTAAGCTGTGTTCACACAGAGGTAATTCAAACTTCTTATACTTCTGCCCAAAGAGCGGAGCTTCAAGCTCTGATTTGTGCCTTAGATTACTTTTGAAATGAGCCTATTAATATCTATTCTGACAGCTTATATGCAGTCGGAGTTACCAAAAATATTGAACTTCAATTATTGGGTTTACTTCATCACAGGAGTTATTTGAATTATTTCATAATTTACAAAAGACAGTACTAATGCAAAAGTACCCATGCTTCATAGGACACATACGTGCCCATACTAATCTTCCTGGACCTCTAGTTTCAGGTAATGACAAAATTGATAAGTTAGTAGCTTTTTGTCAACAGATGTCTTCGTATGATGGTGCACTAGCTTCCCATTCCTTGCATCATCAAAATGCTTCTAGCTTACGTAAAAAATTTAGTATTACCAGAGAACAAGCTCGTCAGATTGTAAGCCAATGCCCTAAGTGTGTTATTCACACTCCATCTCTGCCATCAGGGGTAAATCCCCGTGGATTAAAACCAAATCAGATATGGCAAATGGATGTAACTCATATTCCTCAATTTGGTAAGCAATGTTATGTGCATGTCATAGTGGACACTTATTCTAGATTTATTTTTGCCACAGCACGTACTAAGGAAAATACTCAACATGTAATTTCTCATTGCTTAGCAGCTTTTTCCGTTTTAGGGTGTCCTATGCAGATTAAAACAGATAATGCTCCAGCTTACGTAAGCTCTTCTTTTCAACAATTTTGCCAAGAGTTTAAAATTAATCATAAAACAGGAATTCCTTATAACCCCCAAGGTCAAGCCATTGTGGAACGAGCTCATTTATCTATTAAGCTTCAATTACAAAAATTAAAAGGGGGGAATAAGATTGTGACTCCCCAAAATAGCCTTAATCATGCCTTGTTTGTTTTAAATTTTTTAAACTGTGATGCAGAAGGTCACACTGCTGCTGAGAGGCAAATGTCTCCCTCAGTAACAGGCCCCTTAGGCAAAGTTTTGTGGAAAGATTTACAGACTGGTCAGTGGAAGGGTCCGGACCCGGTAATAACATGGGGCCGAGGTCATGCTTGTATCTTCCCAGAAGGTGCTTTCCGTCCTATTTGGGTGCCTGAACTGCTATCAGACATGGAGGAGATAGAACCCAGATTCAAGCGACTGAGGATCGACCCGGAGGAGCCACTACCCAGAATGGAGGAGATATCAGAAAAAGATGAAAAAAGACCAAATTGAACCAGCCGAAAAGCTGATTTCATGGAAAGATGTGAAGAAGCTAACAACCCAGGCTTCCTGAATACTTCGACGCCTAGGAAAGAACAGGACCCCAGTCTTGATGGTAGCAACAGTAATTGCCCTACTGGGCTGTCAGGCAAAGGGGAATCAAGTAGACACTTATTGGACATATTTCCCAGATCCACCCCTGGTACACCCAGCTGTGTGGACTGGAGAATCTATTCCAGTATTTACTAATGACTCATTCATGATGGGAGGATTTACAGATACTCATATTACTCCCAATCATGTGACTAGATTTAATTATTCTGGCTACAGTGCCCAATTACCTTTGTGTTGGTCACATGATAAACATGCTGGCTGTCTGAAAGTATCATTCGAAGAAAAGACTGCGATCGGTAAACCTAGACTGACAAATAATTCTATTTATGGGGACTTAAAACCTAATACTAGATCAGTAATTAAGATGGGACTTTCCCATAACAAGCCAGTCATTTCTGCAAAACCTCCACAGATACCCCACTGTCCAAATAGTTCTACAATTGAAATTGGCACCTTTCCTAAATGGATGGATTGTGTAAATACCTTTCCTGTACAACATAAGGTGTCTAAAGATAGTGGGTATATTTTAGACTGGTCTCCAAAAATTCATAAGAGACAATTACGAAGAAATTCTGCTATGACACCTGCAGGATTTGTTAGTAATATTTTGACTTATAGTGAAGGAGGTGTTCAAAGAGATATTTGGCGTTTAATTGCTGCCTCAGAGTATTTACATTTTACAGATAAACCTTTACCAAAATTTGTCGGCAAGAACTGTAAAGAGGGATCTTGCTATGGCTTAAGAGCCTGTGTCCAATCTCCTTATGTTTTTTTTTTTTTTGTTTTTTTTTTTTTGTTTTTTTTTTTTTTAAAGAGAGAGTGAGAGAGAGATTTTTTAATATTTCTTTATTTTTTTTAGTTCTCGGCGGACACAACATCTTTGTTGGTATGTGGTGCTGAGGATCGAACCCGGGCCGCACGCATTCCAGGCGAGCGCGCTACCGCTTGAGCCACATCCCCAGCCCTCTCCTTATGTTTTAATTATTGGAAATGTAAAAGTTAGATGGATAGATGACAGATATGTTGTTACTTGTAATAAGTGCAACCTAACTAATTGTATTTCTAGGTATAATGGAGGAAAAGGAGTGCTGATACTTCATCAGCCCTCTTTCGTTTTATTACCTGCTAATATTTCAGAGCCATGGTATGCTGATGCTGGTCTACAAGTCTTGCAGCAAATTCATGCCCAGCTAACAAGACCTAAACGTGCTATTGGAGTCATAATTGTTGGTGTTTTAGCACTGGTCTCTTTTATTGCCTCAACTGTCTCTGCATCTCTGACATTGTCTCAGAATATTCAGCATGCAAAATTTCTTAATAATTTAGCTCAAAATACTTCCAAGGCTCTGCGTAATCAAGTAAATATTGATGAAAGGATTGAGACTAAATTAAACACCTTAGAGGCTACTGTTATAGACATAGGTAATGAACTTTCAGCCTTAAAATTTAAGGAAAGGCTTAAATGCCATGCTAATTATAAGTATGTATGTGTTACAGCTGCCAAGTACAATGCTTCTCTCTGTGATTGGGAGAAGGTTAAAAACCATTTATTAGGTATTTGGCAAAATAGTAATAATAGCTTGGATATTCTGGAACTTTATCACCATATCCAAGACATTCAAAATAATAGAGCTGATTTTTCGGATCCTTCTTCTTTGGCTAACCAAATATTGAAGGAGTTAAATGGATTCAACCCTGGAAATATTCTTAAACACTCCACTTGGTACATTATTGGATTATTCTCTTTGCTGTTAATTCTCTTTTGTATTGTAACTATAGGATGGCGATTCTTCCAATCAAGAGTCCAGGAACTCCAGAGAATGAACCGCCGCCTCATTGTTAAGAAAAGAAAGGGGGGATATGTGGGAAGCCATTCTGACACGTGATTGGGTGACTCCCGTTAAGGGCCTGAGGCGCTTTGGCTCTGTCGAAGCTTTCCCGACCCTTTCCTGATGAGAGAGCCCATCCGTGTGGGGGTGTGCCTGACCACTGATCACGGGGACCCAATCACTGACCCTGACCTTGGAGTGCAGCCCCCCCTCAACCTTCATTGGATGGAATTCTCCCCTGAATCTCTTGTTCCCCAATAAAGGGCTACTCCCAGGCGTGTTCGCTCTCTCTCTCTCCTGCTAGCCCTGAGTAATCCTCGCTGCCCTGCTGGGCGGCTAGAGGTGGGAACCAGAGAGGTGAGCCGTCTCGGACCTAGCAATATAAATAAGGTAACTGGTCTGTGTGTTTTATTTCGATCTCTTCTAACTAACTTTATGCCTAGAACCTCATTAATGAAACCACTGCGCAGGCCGTTGGTAGACTGACCTTAAACTTGTGATCCTCCAGCCTCAGCCTTCTGAGTTTCTGGGATTACAGGTATGTTCCATGTAGCAAAAAAAACTTTTAGAAAAGCATTTTTTAAATCCTGAAAGAGTAGCCTGAAGACATTTATTCATAGGTCCAATTCAATTACCAATTATTTATGGCCTTGAACAAGTCATCAAGCTTCTCAATATTCAGTGTCTTAATTTTACAAATGGAGGATAATAACATCTCCTCTGTCAAATACACCAGGTTGTTTTAAGATGGAATCAGTTTTTTAAAAAATATATTTTTAGTTGTTAATAGACCTTTATTTTATGTATTTATTTATATGCATTGCTGAGAATTGAACCCAGTGCCTCACACATACTAGGCAAGCGCTCTACCACTGAGCTACAACTCTAGCCCCTAGAATCAGTTTTAAAGAAGTGTTGAAAAATATAAATATAGGACAACAAATATAAGGCATTATTATTATTATGTTCCCATCTTTACTTCAAAGGTAAGGTGATAAATGATAATATCACTTTTCATGTTCCAGCTATGCCACTAACTAAGCAGTTGCCTTGGAGCAACTTATATAGCTTCTATCAGGTTTTTTCCTCATCCTTAAAATGAAAAAGTTGATTCTTAAGTTCCTCTTCAGATTTAGGATCTAAAAATATTATAATGAAATCACTAATAAAAATATAATATAAATATGTTTGATATAGAGTTACTTTAGATTAGGTAGAGGGGAGTGAAGGAAGGGGAGGGGGTATGGGGGCAGGAAGAATAGTAGAACAAATCAGACATTTTCACCCTACATACATATATAACTATGTGACTGGTGGGATTCTACATAATGTATAATCAGAAGAATGGTATACTCTATTATATATATCAAAGTGCATTCTACTGTCATGTATAACTAAAACAAAAAAAATTAAAGTATATTCTTAGTATTAAGGGCTTAAAATATAGAGATACATAAATGGAGAATGGATTAAATAATCACAACTGTGTATAGAGAGAGAGACACTGACTATCTGTGGTAGTTTAGGAAAGAGATAACAGTAGATTAAACCAGGATGGGAATAAATGAAGATACAAGAATTTTAATAGCAAAATCAAAATTAATCTTCTTCCTCTTCTTCTTTTTTTTTTTTTTTGGTACTGAGGATTGAACCCAGGGGTGATTTACCACTGACCTTGAAAAACCAGCCTCTACCTCAGAGCAAAGCCTGTCCAAGAAAGGGACATGACCTTTGTCCTTGGAAAAACCCACAGAGCACTCCTAGGCACATTCCCACCCTGCTGAGTGGTTTATCTACAAATAACAGGAGAGATCTGCTGCACCAGGTGTCCCTGACTCAGTCAGGCTAGGTGGGGATCCATAGCAACCCCCTAGCAGCCACCAATCAGCATGAGACAGGGAAATACCTGGGATGCCAGATGACCCTCCCAGTAGTTTATGGTGGTTGATAACATGTTGGGAAACCATGTAGTTCAGCATGTGCACCCCTCTTGGCTCAAACCAATCAGTTCAAACCAATACCCCTTTTGTTCTGACCAATCACCCCTACCCAACTTGTTCCCGCCAGTGAATGTGCTAATCATGTTTTAGAGTTGTTATTTGATTTTCCCTCGGTGTGTGATGATTTGCTATGATGTATGTGAAGTCCCTGCCCTCTCCAAAAAAATGTATAAAAATGCTGCAAACCCTGGGCGCCGGGCCTCTCAGCGTCACCAGTTGCTGTGTGTGCGCGCGGAGGACCGAGCTAGCTCGCAATAAACACCTCTTTGCTCTTGGGTCTCTGGTGGTCCTGAATTCGAGCATAACAACCTAAGTCCCCAACCTTTTTTTTTTAATATTTATTTTTTAGATGTAGATGGACACAACACAATACCTTTATTTTTATGTGGTGCTGAGGATCGAACTGGGCCCCTCCTGTGCTAGGGGAGCGCTCTACCACTGAGCCACAATCCCAGCCCCCCCAACCCTTTTTATTATGACACAGTGTCCTGCTAAATTGCTGAGGTTGGCCTTGAATTGAAGTTCTCTTGCCTCAGCCTCTGTAGCACTGAGATTACAGGCATGCTCCTTTGACCATGCCTGGCCAAAATTAATTTTCCTAACTTCTCATTGGTATCTAGTGTTCTTCAGTTTTATTTCTTAAGAGTAAGACTCTTGCTGGATGTGGTGGTACACACCTGTAATCCTAGTGATGTGGGAGTCTTAGGCAGTAAGATTTCAAGTCCAAGGGCAGCCTCAGCAACTTTGTGAGAACTTGTCTCAAAATAAAAAAAAAAATAAAAGGGACTGGAGATGTGGCTCAGTGGTAAAGCCTCTCTGGTTTCAATCTCAATACAAAACAAAAACTAAGACTATCTAGTTTAAACCAGTTTTTTTTTTTTTAACCTGAAATTGAACCTAGGGGCACTTAATCACTGAGCCACATTCCTAGCCCTTTTTATTTATTTATTTTATTTTGAGACAGGGTCTTGTTAACTGCTGAGCTTATGTGCATGGGGCAGGGGTTGATATTTCATAACTGATCTAATATCAGCATACTGCTCTAACTTTGTTCTTAAGTATCTGTCCTACAAGATGAGGAGAAATGGGAAAGCCAGGCACAGTGGCACATGCTGTAATCCCAGTTGCTCAGGAGGATCATGAGTTCAAAGCCAGCCTTAGCAAAAGAAAGGCTTGCTAAGCAATTCAGTGAGACACTGTTTCTAAATAAAATACAAAAATAGGGCTGACTCAGAGGTTGAGTACTCCCAAGTTTGATCTCCAGTAGACCCCCGAAAAATATGGGGAGAAATGGGGGAAATTTTATTTTATTTTTGGTGCTGATTAAGCCCAAATCCTGGCACACACTAGGCAGAGAAACGGGGAAAATTTTAAATGCCCAATTAAAAAATATATTAGTTTCTTCTTTTTTATTTTACTCCTTTATTTATTTATTTTTGGTACTAGGGACTGAACCCATAGGTACCCTACCATTCATCCACATTCCCCTGCCCTTTTTATTTTGAGACAGGGTCTTCTTGCTAATTTGCTCAGGCTGGCCTTGAACTTGTGATCCTCCTCCCTCAGCTTCCTAATTAGGTGGAATGACAGATTTATGCTACCTGCCTGGTAGTTTCTTCTTAATAGTAGTGGTGATTGTGTCTATAAAGGTATATATCTCTCATCCACAAACTCCCTTGCAATGTAATATGGACAATTATCCTTCAAGAGGCTGCTTGTTTCTCTTTTCTTTGAATCTAGGTTGGTTCTGTGATCTGTTTTGACCAATAGAATGAGATAGAAAGGCTGAAAACTTCGAGGTTGAAATTTTCTTTTCTTTCTTTCTTTCTTTTTTTTCTTTTTTCTTTCTTTTCTTTTCTTTTTTTTTTTTTTTTTTTTTTTTTTGGTACTAGGGATTGAATCCAAGGGCACTTTACACCAAGCTCTACTTCCTCAGTTCTTTTTTATTGTTTGTTTGCTTATTTTGAGATAGGGTCTTGCTGAGTTGCTGAGGCTATCCTTGAACTTGTGCTACTCCTACCTCAGACTCCTAGTCTCTCTGCTTCCTTATAGGCTCACTGGATTCCAAGTGCATTCTAAAATAATCAAATGAAAAATTATCACTCTCAAAAAAAAAAAATCTTGTATCACTTCAACTTAAGTCAAAAGCTCACTTAAACTACAAAGGAATATAGAATCCATCTCTCATGTAGATACACAGAAATAGATAACCAAGATAGAATATTTTGAGGTTATTTAGCACCTCCAGGTAAATGCTTGGTTCTTCCATCTTATGGCTGATTGTGTTTTTCAAGAGGATTACTCTACCACGCGGCCTGCGCAGTGGTTTCATTAATGAGGTTCTGGCATTCAGTTAGTTAGAAGAGATCAAAATAAAACACACAGACAGTACCTTATTTTAATGCTAGGTCCAAGACGGCTCGCCTCCGTTTCCCTGCCTCCAGCCGCCCAGCAGGGCAGCGAGGATTACTCTGGGCTAGCAGGGGAGAGAGAGAGCGAACACACCGGGGATCAGCCTTTTATTTGGGGGGACAAGAGATTCAGGGGAGAATTCCATCCAATGAAGGTTGAGGGGGGGCTGTACTCCAAGGTCAGGGTCAGTGATTGGGTCCCCGGGATCAGTGGTCAGGCACACCCCCACACGGATGGGCTCTCTCATCAGGAAAGGGTCGGGATAACTCCGACACAGCCAGAGCGCCTCAGGCCCTTAACGGGAGTCACCCAATCACGTGTCAGAATGGCTCCCCACAGATTACTACAAGATATTTCATACGGCATCCTTTTCCTAAATGTGAGGTTTAAACCAGGTGCCCTGGTACAGGATTGTAGTCCCAGTTACTTAAGGCGGCTGATGGTTATAGTCCAGGAGTTTGAGGCCAGTCTGGGCAACAAATACCCCTGTTCTCTTTGCCATTCCTCTCCCTGGCTGAACCGGCCTCAACTTCAGGGTTTTACTGGAATACTCAGAAGTGCCCTGCAAAAGGTGCAGAAGAGTGTACTGTGTTTAAGACAGAAGTGTTGCTGGCCCATAGACCTCATCTGGAAGTTTCCTCACTGCCTTACCTGTGGGAGGGTGAGGGCAGAAGTCAGACACACTCCTTCCATGATAGAGGGAGGGATCACAATTCCTTATTAGACGTTACCTTAAAATGAAGTATTGTGGGCTGGGGATGTGGCTCAAGCGGTAGCGTGCTCACCTGGCATGCGTGCGGCCCGGGTTTGATCCTCAGCACCACATATAAACAAAGATGTTGTGTCCGCCAAAAACAAAAAAAAATAAATAAATATTAAAAAAAATTCTCTCTCTTTAAAAAAAAAAAAGATGAAGTATTGTTTTTAGGACTGGTTTTAAGTGATGCCCCAATATAAAAAAAGAATTTGTGAACAATCAATATATATGAGCGACTAGGGTCTGGCTGGGAGTATAGCTCATTGATAGAGGGCTTACCTAGCTTGCAGGAGGCTCTGGGATCAAATCCTGGCATAATAACAACAAAAGGAAACCAGAGTTTGGATTTTTTTTTTTTAAAAAGAGAGAGTGAGAGAGGAGAGAGAGTTTGGATCTTGCTCAATCACTTTACAGAATGGGATATCAAGATTGCTCTACAATTTCTTTTTTTAAAATTTTTTTTATTAGTTGCTCAAAACATTACAATCTTTTTTTAAATATTTTTTTTGAAAGAGTGAGAGAGAATTTTTTAATATTTATTTTTTAGTTTTCGGGGGACACAACATCTTTGTTGGTATGTGGTGCTGAGGATCGAACCTGGGCCGCCCGCATGCCAGGCGAGCGCACTACCACTTGAGCCACATCTCCAGCCCCATTATAATGATCTTGACATATCATACATTTGATTCAAATGGGGTACATAATCTTATTTTTCCACGTGTACAGATTGCAGGATCACATTGGTTATACGTTTATACATAGGGCCATACTAGTGTCTATTGTATTGTGCTGCCCTTCTTATCCCCCCCTCCCCTCCCCTCCCGTCACCTTTTTCTACCCAATCTACTGTGACATGAGACCCTCAGGGTTATGCAAAATTACATATAAGATGGTGTGAGGGGGAAGAAAAAAGAGAGAGAAACATTGAGTCTACAATTTATTTCTTCATCTGTAACATTCTGATAATCGTTTTTTCATGAGATTGTAAGGATTAAATGATACTAAAATTAGTCTGATTCAACGATGTAAAACAAACGTTAGTTATTATGATTAGGAAGACTCCAAAACCATGAAAGAGAACTGCTGAACTGTGAAACTCAGAATTTCCCTGGTTGATATGTTCACAGAACTCTAAATAACACCTACAATTGGGATGAGAGTGGATTAAGGTGGAGAAGGCCCAGCTGGAGTGCACAACCTCTGCTGGAACTCAGAGCACAAGGTGCGCCAGTCGTGGCTCCGCTCTATCCTTCCGGGAAAGACCTTGACCCCCGGCGACGTCAGACTCCCAGGACCGGACGTCCGGGCTCTCCCTTCCCCACCCCACCCCCCTCCCCGGCGCTGCCTCACTCGGCGCTCTGCTCCTTTTCCCTTCCACTGGCTCGTGGCCAGGGACTGTCGTCATGCCCCCACTGCTGGGAAATGAGGTCAGCCCTGACAACCCTTCCCGCGATGACTCAGGACTTCCCTGAAAAGCTCCTGACCTCCGCGGGGCGGGGCCTCCCTGAGCTTGTGAGAAACTGCACCGAGTTTTCTTGGGGCGTCTGGTCTCCCGCCTAGGAGACAAGGTCTTCCCGACTTAAGGTTAGGCGGGCAAAGTTGGCGGATGTGCAGGGTCGTGTCCAGTTCTGCTGCCGCTGGGCACCCACTTGTGACTAGCGCTCTGCGCCGGCTGGCCCGAGGCCTGGCCCAGCTGTTGCCTCCCCAAAACTTCGAGAAAGAAGTGAGGGGATTAGTAGCAACCTGGATACCCTCTGGAATAGAAAGGGGAAGTCACCACCATGTGACTAATTTATTGGGGGGAAATGCTCCTGTTTTGTTTTAGCATATCCGTGCTTTCTTTATCTTTGTAATGAAAAATTTGAAAACGCACTCAGAATCTATTTTTCACAAACTAGTTTGTTTGTTTTTAACCCCTTCCTATTGTGTTGTACTGGGGATTGAACCCTGGGACACTTTACCACTGAGTTACAACCCCAGCCCTTTACTAATACTGTTGAAATATTATCATTATTACTGTCTTACTATTATTATTATCATCATCATTATCCTGGGGATTAATTCAGGGGCACTTTACTACTGAGTGCATTCCTGGTCCTTTTTATTCTGAGACAGGATCTCACTAAATTGAGAGCTGGCCTTGAACTTGTGATTTTCTACCTGAGCCCCTGAATCACTGGGATTACAGGCTTGCACCACCGTGCCTGGCTCCTTTCTCATATTTTTTATGTTTTATTTCTCATATTTAGTATGTTTATTTCGTCTGCCCACTCCAGTTTGTGCTGCGCTGACATTTTTCACTTAAGACTATGTCACATACATTTCCCACGTTCGTATTTTGTCTTTTTTTTTTTTTTTGTCCTAGAGATTGAACCCCAGGGGTGCTTCACCACTGAGCACATCCCCAGCCCTTTTTAATATTTTAATTAAAAGCAGGGTCTAGCTAAATTGCTTAGGGCCTTGCTAAATTGTTGAGGCTGGCTGTGATCCTCCTGCCTCTGCTTCCCAGCTGCCGGGATTACAGGCATGTGCCACCATGTCCTGCCATATTTTGTCTTAATGGTATTTTTTCATCTTAAAAACATTGGATAATTTTTGAATAGGTAATATGTAGACACAATAAAAACAAATTCAAACATTAAAGTGTACACTAGCCTCCTCTTAACCAAGGGGTAAGTCCAAGATTTCCAGTGGGTGCCTGAAACTGGGGAGAATACAGAACCTTATATGTGTAGTCTGCCTTAGAAAAAGGGATTAGTATTGGACATGGTAGTGCTAACCTATAATCCCAGAAAATAGGGAGACTGAGTCAGGAGTTCAAAGCCAGCCTCACCAATGTCGAGGTGCTTAGCAACTCGGTGAGAACATCTCTAAATAAAATAACAAAATAGGGCTGGGGATGTGGCTCAGGGTTGAGTGCCCCTGAGTTCAATCCCTGATACCAAAACAAAACAAAAAACAAACAAACAAAAATCCCTATTACAATGTAAATAGTTGTATTGTTTGTTAGGGAATAATGGCAAAAATGTCTGTACAGTACATATTTATTTTTCCCCTCAAATTTTCAATCCACAGGTGTTTAAATCCATAGGTTCACAACCCACAGGTAGAGCTGAGAGTACTGCTTTTTTTCCTATACATAATACTATATGATAAAGCTTAATTAATAAATTAGGCACAATAAGAGTTTAATAACAATAAAATAGAACAATTATTACAAAATATTATAATAAAGCTTATTTAAAACTTATATATTAGTTATTTCTTGAATTTTACATTTAATATTTTCAGATTGAGGCTGACTTCAGGTAACTGAAACCTGCGAAAGTGAAGCTTTGCATAAGGAGGAGGGGACTTTTAAAAGAGAAGTCTTTCTCCATCTCTGCACTTGAGTTCCCAGAAGCATCCACTAATACTGGTTTCTTGTATGACCAGTTGCTTGTAGATCATCTATCTATACATGTATATACATGTATATACAATAATTACATGTGTACAAATTTATTTCCTCTATTTTTTTCCTTACCCAAATATATGTTACACACTGCTCCACACTCGTCTTTTCCATTAGCAATGTATTTCTTTTTAAAGAGAGAGTGAGAGAGGAGAGAGAGAGAGAAAATTTTTAATATTTATTTTTTAGTTCTCGGCGGACACAACATCTTTGTTGGTATGTGGTGCTGAGGATCGAACCCGGGCCGCACGCATGCCAGGTGAGCGCGCTACCGCTTGAGCCACATCCCCAGCCCTAGCAATGTATTTTGGAGACCTAGAACCAGTCCATATGCAAGACGAAAAGTGTGTTAAACTCTTTCTGTGGTCTTGAAAGTACTTCCAACTTTTTGACCCTATAGGCAAAGGGCCCAACTTTAATAATTAAAGATGCTTTTTTGGCCTTGGCCTTGTATTGGCTGTTTTTCAACAGAGAAAACTTTCCAGTACTCTTACTGGAGTTCAGCAGGATGTTGATGTCTGAAGCTCCTGACTCAACCTGATGGAACCAATTTTCCCATTAGTGTATGTAGCCCTAACCTGCAGTATTTAAGCCTCAGAAGAATTACTGACCTGGGCAGTGGCCTTTAAATAGAGCCTTTCTTCCTAATGCTCATCTCTCAGACATTTGTTTTTCTGAAGGATGAACTTCTGGACCTGGGTTTGGTAACATAACTACTTGGAGTTAGTGCAGATCCCATGAAAGGGCTCAGTCCCACAACACTGCCCTGCCCCATTTTAGATGTCAAGTCCCAAGTTGTCACCTGTACTTCTGATCAATTGGTTATAAATTGAGAGTTCCCATAACCCCCTTTGTATTTGATAATCTGCTTTAACAGCTCACAATATTCAAGGAGATACTTACTTATATGTAGTGGATTTTTTACAAATAGAAGAGGCACACAGGGCAAAGTATCAGGGAGGGGCTTGGAGCTTCCAATTCTTTTCAGGAATGCCACCCTTCCAGCACCTTGTTCTGTTCACCAACTTGGAAGCTGTTTATTGATCCAAACTCAAAAACTGCAAAAATAAAAAGGAGTTTATTTGGGGATTTAAGAAAATTACTATTTGGGGAGGCTGGGGCTCTGACTCAGTAGTAGAGTTCTTGCCTTGCACGTGTGAGGTACTGGGTTTGATCCTCAGCACCACATAAAAATAAATAAACAAAATAAAAACAAAAAAAAAAGAATTACAATTTGGAGCTGAGGTGCAGTGGCACACTCCTGTAATCTCAGCCACTTGGGATGCTGAGGTAGGAGGATTGCAAGTTCAAACCCAGCCTCAGCAATGTAGCAAGGTTCTAAGCAACTCAGCAAGACCCTGTCTCTAATAAAATATTTTAAAAAGGGCTGGAGATGTGGGCTGGGGATGTGGCTCAAGCGGTAGCGCGCTCGCCTGGCATGCGTGCGGCCCGGGTTCGATCCTCAGCACCACATACCAACAAAGATGTTGTGTCCGCCGAGAACTAAAAAATAAATATTAAAAATTCTCTCTCTCTCTCTCTCTCTCTCTCTCTCCTCTCTCACTCTTTCTTTAAAAAAAAAAAAAAAAAGGGCTGGAGATGTGGCTCAATTGTTAAGTGCCCTGGGTTCAATCCCTGGTACCAAAACACCAAAGAATTTCAATTTGGGAGACACATAGGTTCAAAAAGTTCTAAATCAGTGTTCCAAATAAGACAGAGAAAGTGGGAACTTTAGTGGGCAAGGAGTGCAAAGAGATAACAATTCTTTTGTAGGAAACTGTTAGTCAGCTTTTTGTTGCTGTGACCAAAATACTCAATAAGAACAACTTAGAGGGACAGGGGTTGTGGCTCAGTGGTGGAGCACTTGCCTCCACATGCGTGGAGCACTGGGTTCGATCCTCAGCACCACATAAATAAATAAAATAAAGGTATTGTGTCCATCTACAACTAATATTTTCTTTTAAAGAACAACTTAGAGGAAGAAAAGTTTATTTTGCTCAGTTTCATAGCTTTAGTCCATGATAGGATGACTCCATTGCTCTGGGCCCAGGGTAAGGCAGAACATCAGGGCAGAAGGGCTGCTTGGTTTATGGCATTCAAGAAGCAGAGAGAGCAGGGAAGGAGACACAGGGAAGATGAACCCTTCTAGGGTATGCCACCAGTGAGTCCTCCAGCCATTCCCCACCTGCCTATAGTGACCCACTTACCACCCAGTCAGTCCATTCAAACTAGGATGGACTGATTAGGTTACAGCTATAAGTATCCAATCATTTTACCTCTGAACATTTCTGCATCAACCCTGAAGCTTTAAAAAACCATAACAGTGTTAGAAATAAGGAAGTGCCACAAGAAATCAAACACATGTCAAAAATGCATGAGCAAGGCAAAATTTTACTTCTGTCAGAAGGGCTTGCCACAAGAAACTGACTAGCAAGTGGCCTGGGTGGGGGCCTGTCTGCTGAATCTACTGTAGTGCTGTCCTTCACTCTGATTGGAGGAGTTTGGGGTTACAATCTACAGGAATGGCTAATTTTAGAACTTGGGAGGAGGGAAAAGGGAAGGGCAACAACTGGATCCAATTAAAGATTATTACTGTATTCTGAAAATGGACCACCAGACTTTTCTTTTTTTATATTCATTTTTTAGTTGTAGTTGGACACAATACCTTTACTTTTTAAAATTTATTTTTATATAATGCTGAGGATCCACCCCAGGGCCAAACGCATTCAAGGTGTGCACTCTATCGCTGAGCCACATCCCCAGCCCCTATGGGCCACCACACTTTCTATTCCTCATAACAGAAACTTCTGTTGAAACTGAGAAAGAATAGATACTGTATGAGAAGAGCCATGTGAACACCAGACTATAGAGAATGTCTATACTTAATAAAAATAACATAAGATAACCTCCTGATATGCACTTTGAGTGGCACAGTATAATTAATTATCTGTTCTAGATTCTTGCAATCAAAGAACAAAGGTAACTATTTCAGTCACTTTTTCTTGCTGCTGTGACTAAAGGACCGGACCAGCACAATTATAGAGGAGGAAAAGTTTATTTGAGAACTCATGGTTTTAGAGGTCTTAGTCCATAGAAGGCTGGCTTCATTCCTTGGGGTTGAGGTGAGGCTGAACATCACAGCAAGAGAGGGTAGTGAAGGAAAGCAGCTCACATCATGGCCACCAGGAAACAGAGACTCCACTTGCCAGATAGGAATATATACCCAAAGCTATGCCCCAATTCCCACCTCCTCCAGCCACACCCTAGTACTTCAGTTAATTCCATCATCTAACTGATTAGGCTAAGGGCATAACCCAATCATTTTACCTCCAAACCCTCTTGCATTGTCTCACATGTGAGCTTTGGGGGGTGGGGGACACACAATAACAGTAACCAAAGTTTACATTTCTAGAATCACACATTCTACTTCTTTTCTTTTTTTTAACCAAATTATTTTTTATTGAACTCTTACAATATCCTAAGGTGAATTGTACTTCTTCAGGGCGTCTAGAGTCCATTTTAAAAAATTCTTTCAATGATGTTTTTCATCCTAAAAATTTTCCTTTTATTTTGACAAAGCTGTCTAAGCCCTGTTGTTTAGGGTTCTATGTAAGTTCCATTGCATAGGCATGATTGATCAAATCATTGACTATTGGGGATTAAGACAATCTCCCACCCTTTTCCCCCTCCTAGAGGTTACTTTTGTCTGCTCACTCAGGAATGTAAACTTCATGAGGGTAGCGATTCTTTTTTTTTTTTTTTCCTATTTATGTTTTTACTGAATCCCCAGAGGTTAGAACAATGCCAAGCGTGTAGTAAGCACCCAGTAAATATGTGTTTAATAAAGAAGTATGATGGCTTCATCAGAGCAAGAATTAGCAGACAACCTGGCACCCATCATGGAGAAAGAAAAGTGAAATGGAAGGTACCTACCTTGGGATTACTTGCAGCAGTGGGAAACAAAAGGACCAGGTGTGCACCTAGCAATAGTGGTAGACCATAAAGTCATTATCCTGAGTGAAAAAAATCACATGCAAAATTAAGAAATACTTATGTGTAAGAAAACTATACATTTTATCAGGATATAAACTCAAACTCATTGGAGAGGATCACACCAAGATAGAGAAATGTGATGAAAGAGGCAGAATGAGGTGGCATGTGCCTGTAATCCTGGCTATTTTGGAGGCTAAGGGAGAGCAATTGTGAATTTGAGGCCAGCCTAGGCAACATAAGCAGTATAGTGAAACTTTGCCTTTAGGGAAAAAAAAAAAACAATTTTTAAAAGAATAGGATGATAGGAAATAATAAATGAAGACAAAAATAAGCAGGATAAAAGCCTTGCCCCATCCATATAAATAAAGAGCAATGAATTGAGATTAACACTTTTCCTGAGCTTTGTTGAAAAATGATTTAATATTGTGGATATAGTTTTGTTTCATATGATTGTGTGTGTGTGTGTGTGTGTGTGTGTGTGAGAGAGAGAGAGAGAGAGAGAGAGAGAGAGAGAGAGAGATTATGAGACTTGAACTCAGGTCTTCACACATGCTAGGAAAATATTCTATCACTGAGCTATACCCCAGCCCTTTTTTTTCTTTTCTTTTGAGATAGAGTCTTGCTAAATTGTCCAGGTTGCTCTTGAACTTGACAATCTTCCTACTTCAGTCTCCTAAGTAACTGAGATTACAAGCATGAACTATACAACATTTTTTATAAAAAACTTAAAATATGTATTTTATATAAATGTTCAGAAGAGACTTCAAATATGCTCACCCCCCCACCAGGAAATACTAAAAACTTTGTTATATTAAGACATAACTGACATATAATAAACTGGATTTATTTAGAATGTACAAGTTTTAGCACATGTATTTGGCACATGTTTTTTTTCTGTAAAAAATATTCCCAAAGCTCAATATGTTTATTATCAAAAAACAGACTTCTTATTAACAATCGTGACATGAAAGAAACAGAAAACGTTTTCTGTATCCACCCATGGAACACCATCACCAAGATCCAAAACTTACTCACTCATTAGGCAAGGTAGGCATGCTTCATAGGGTTCACACACATGTTTTATTTATTTTAAATTTAAAATTCTATAATATAGTTTAAATTCTTTTAAGGTCTTTTATATCAAATAAATATTTTATAATATATTAATAATCATCTTTATAAATGTGGAGCTATAAAATTTTTTTTAAAAGAGAGAGTGAGGGAGAGAGAGAGAAAGAGAGAATATTTTAATATTTATTTTTTAGTTTTCGGCAGACACAACATCTTTGTTTGTATGTGGTGCTGAGGATCGAACCCGGGCCTCACGCATGCCAGGCGAGCGCGCTACCGCTTGAGCCACATCCCAGCCCTATAAAATATTTTTATATTAGTATACTTTTAAATATCAGAATTTTATGATGGAAGGGGCCCACAAAGATAAAAGAACCTAGGGCCAGTGAAGGTTATCTTGCAACTCTGCCACAACTAGGACAAGGCACATATCCCTTACTCCACTTCATTTCTTCATGTCCCTTTTCTATAGAGCCTGCCCATTTCCTCTCCCATCCCCAGGCAATCACTGATCTACTTTCTGTCACTATAGATTGGTCTTTATTGCAGTGCTGGGGATTGAATCCAGGATTCTCAACTACGCTAGGAAGCTCTGTACCACTGAGCCACACCCTAACCCCTTTCTAAAATATTACATATATATATATATATATATATATATATATATATATATATAATCATCCAGTGCTCTTTTTTGATTAGGCATAATTATTTTGAGATTGATGTATCAATTTTTTTTTGTTAATATTATTCCATTGTATGGATTCATCTTTCACCCATTGACTGACATTTGAGTTGTTTCCACTTTAGGACTAATTACAGAGTGGCCTTTGTACAGGCATTTGCTTTTTTTCCTCTTGTACAAATACCTAAAAATTAAGTGGACAAATCACATTGTGGTAGTATAGCTTTGGAGGATGGCTGCTGGGATTAGACTCAGAGCCTCCATCAGGCTAAGCACATGCTCTATCTCTGAACTACACCCTAGCCCTAGTTTAACTTTTTAAGAAACTGCCAAATTACTTGGCAGAAGAATCATAAGTTCAAATTCATCCTGAGCAACTTAGCAAGAATCTATCTCAAAGTGTGTATGTGGGGTGGGGGGAGGAGACATAGAAATATAGTTCAGAGTGGTAAAGCCACCCTGGATTCTATCCTCAGTACCAAGGTGGCCGTGGATATGGGGTGGAGGGGGCGGAGAAAGAAGGAAAGAAAGAACAAACCAAACTTTTATCCAAAGTGGCTGTACCATTTTACATTCCTATCAGCAATGTTTTAAGTTATCAGTTCTTCCATATCCTTTCGAACTTAGTATGATCAATCTATTTAATATTCTAATATAAGTGTAATGGTATCTCATTTTATTGTTAATTTGCATTTCCCTAATGATTAATAATGTTGAAAATCTTTTCGTGTGATTATTTGTCATCTCTATATGTCCTTTGGTGAACATATACAGATGGCAAAAAAAAAAAAAAAATCTATAAAAAGTGTTCAAACTGTTTGCCCCCTTTGGGGAGGGTGAATATGAAAATAATTTTTTAATTAAAAAAAATAAATATCGTTTCCATCTGAAGCAAGGGTTTTGAGATTCCTTGTGGGAAAGAAGGAGAAAGAGGGAGAATGTGGGAAGAATTTTCGTGTGTGAGAACTGGATGGCGACAGGTTATATGGGAAAATAAAATGAAGACAGGTTTGAGCAGCACGGTAGAGCAGAGTGACTTGTGACTCTGGCTCTGCCATCACTTCGATTCACTTCTCTGTACTATGGTGGGGGCTGAGGATCCGGCAGTCTGTGTAAAGCAAGATACTCACCCGGCACACGATTGGGCCTCGATACCAGTTTGTAAAACCTGGAGGAGCTCGATGCTTCGCAGCCTGATCCGAAGAGGCTGGAGCCTGACAAAGGATCTGAAAAAGGGACCGCCCTTCAGAACTCGCCCTCGGGCCAGGACTTAGTCCTTTGAGGTCCACATCCAAACAAAACGATTTCTTTCCTTGAGCAGCCACTTCTGGCTCCCAGTTTACCAGGAGCGCCCTCCCGGAGTCAGAAAAGACACGACATAGACACTGAGCCTGCTGATCTGAACTGTGTCATTGGGCCGGAGGGAGAAAGTCACCCAATGCCACCACCTACGCAAGGGGGCGCCATCGGATGCCTCTTGGACTGTTTGTTCCAGCCCGCCTGGTACTGGAGAGGCCCGGGTTGTCATTGCAATACCGGAGGGTTTTTCACGAGGTTTCAACGGTGCCCGAAAAAGAAGAAACCCAGACGCTGTTTCCGCCCGGTTTCGAACCGGGGACCTTTCGCGTGTGAGGCGAACGTGATAACCACTACACTACGGAAACCGCCGGCTGTGAGTCTTTCGCAAATCACCCTTGAAACGTAATGGTTCATCGCTGTGTCCCCAGTCCATAGGAAAAGTCTGGGACCAGCCAGCTAAGGTCCCCCGGCGCACTCAGAGTGCAGGGAAGAAGTTAACAAGCCTGAATTAGGCCCAAGCTACTCTCGGGGAATTGTAACCACAGGGACACACAGAGAACTTGATGGTGCCTACTCAGGAAACTTCCAGCACAATTAGGTCTCCAGCCAGGACCCCGAGGTCACAAGGCAAGAGCTTTCCTTTCCTGTCAATCAGGCTACAGGGTGCTACTGGGTGCACTGCTCTGGAATCCAGCTTCACTGGCACTTTGCGCGAGAGATAAAAATAGAGCATTTAACCCCAGGCAGAAAGAGACATAAGTGATGGACTTGGCCTGAAAGAAGCCAATATTTAAAAAATTTAAAAATAGACTTTAGGTTGGTGCAGCACTTAATTTAGGAGACATTTGCACACTTTCTCGTTTAGAAACGGTATTAAAAACTGTTTTAAAAATGGAGAGACTGAAGTAAATTTGACTGGCTTAAGATGGAACAGCCTGGAGTAGAAAGTGGATTGTGGATGAAGAAGTAAAGGAGGAATGTTAAGGGGTTGGGAAATGGTAGTGTTGAGCCAGGAAGTAGCTATCTATGGGTGGAGGCTGTGCAGAATGTGAAGACTTCAGTCATGTCTAAGGGACTGAATGTTAGGCAGCTACTAGAGAGTTTATAAGGCTAAGTCATGTTCATAGAAAATTCATTTAAATTGGCTTAAATAATAAAGGGAAAATATTGCCTCAAGTGCTGGGTAAGTCTTTACAGAGGCTCAAAAATTCTCTTGGTCCTTCTATGCTGTGTGCAAAAGGAATGAGACATGCTACTTAATTGAAGTCAAGTTGTTGCAGGAGAGTAGGGAGTTGAAGCTTCAAACCTCATCAGCTCTTATATTCTGACAAAAGAAAATTTAAAGTAAGAAACAAAAAGCCAAGCAAGATAATTTTATTAAAGAGAATTTTATTATGTCTGGACCTTTCATGGTGACTCCAATGACTTCCCACTGTTCCACCTTTTAAAAGTCCCACCATCAACAAACTAAATACCAAGATTCTAATGCATGAACCTTTGGGGACACACTCAAATCATATTCAAACTATAGCAATTTTACAAAATGTGATAGTATGTACTTACAAAAATGGGTTCATGGTATAAGTTTTATGCTGTTTTCACTGAATTTTTGTAAATATGGTGTATTTTGCACTCTCTCCCTGTTGCTAAGTAAATCTATGTATTAGATATCTGAGTTTCCCTTTTGTTAAAAAATTGGTACTGAGGAGTGGGTTGCTGTATCTATACCTGAAAGTGTACCTTAGAAATATGAAACTACTTTTTTCTTTTACAGGGACTCACAACTGGAAACAATTTTTCTTGACTCTCAGATAAAACTTGGGACTTGGGTTTCTGAGTAATATTGGAACAAAGTTAAGACCTGGGGATAATGAAGGGTGGTGCAAAACATTTTTGCATTGTGAGACAGACATGAACCTTGGGGGCCAGGGGTGGGAATATGGTTTGGATATTGAGTGTGTCCAAATAAACCATGAGCCAAATAAACTTCTTTATTTTTCACATTTCCCAGCCTTAGATATTTTTTGTTAAACAACAAGAAACAGACTACAATAAAACTAAACACACTCTCTCATATACATAAATAGCAATATCATAGCCAGGCATGATGATGCATTACACCTGTAATCCCAGCTATTCTGGAGGCTGAGTCAGGAGGATTGCAAGCTGGAGGCCAGCTTTGGGATATAGTTCAGTTGGTAGAGTGCTTGCCTTGCATAGGAAGGCCCTGGGTTCAATCCCCAGCAACATACACAAAAGGCTAAGAATCTAGCTCAGCAGTAGAGTATTCCTGGATTTAGTCTAATCTGCCCACTAAGTCATTCAGGGTCACTCCAGGTGAATTTGAGTTGGCATGAAATAACAACACAGAGAAAATACCTTTTTCTTGCAATTCTTCAGAGATGGCTTGTCCGCTCCAGCTCCCACAAGGGAGGCAGAAAAAAAGAGAGGAAGAGGACATTCTGAAGCCCCTTTTTATTGAGAGGAAGACACTGGAGAAAGTTCCACCCTATGAGAGGGGTAAAGTTTCAGGGGGTTGAGACTAGCTTCCTGGTGACCTGTGGTCAGCAGATTGACTGACATCTTGGAAGGCCACACCCATCAGGTGCTCTGTGGGGATCATAGGCAGAGCCACCAAAAAGAACACATACCTTAGCCAGTCCAAAAAGAGAGGCAACATCAGTCCAGTCCACTCACGTGCTCATGTTCATAGTTCACACACACACACCACACAGCCCATGGCTGGCTCGCCACATCAATCCACAGTCCAAAAAAAAAGCCTTATATTATATTATAAAAAGGGAATAGTCTCATCTAGAAAATCTGAGATTGACAACTGTTCTCTTCTCTTGGAAGTTTGCTTAGTTTGGTCCTGAGGTAAGGATCCGATATGACCTAGGTAATGAAACTCTACTGAGAGAAAGAGAAACCAGTAGAACTCCTGATGGTCATGCCAGTTGGAACATCAAACAAACGTTTGTTTTCCTCGTCATAACATTAATGAGAACTGGACAAGCATGGGAGACTTTGTGCTGAGCTGAAAAGGCAGAGAGACCTCCTGCAATCTCTGGGTACTTGCGGGAAAGACTACTAGGAGGAACTGCCAGCAATAAATACATACCAGATTTCACTCTTGAGACCACTGATATCAGAGTTAGACTGAGTTTGATTAATGTTGACCCTATTCATTACCCCGATTGATTCTAAATTGAATTAAGGTGATAAAATCTCATCTTCTTGTTGTGGTATGAACTGATAAAACAATCAATAAGAGTGCAAGTTATAGGTTATAGATTAGTAAAAATATAGATTATAGATGTAAGATTTTGATAAATGAGATAAAGCAAGAACTGTCACAGACAGGCCTAAGACTTCATTTTGCTGACTTCTATAAAAAAAATGGTATAAGAGCTGTTTCTGAGAAACTGAAATGAAAGCTGTTTTCTTATAAAAAAAATTGTCTTTCTGTACTTTGTACCCCATAAATTGTACCCTACTCAGGATGTAGTGGTGGTCGTAGTGAGCTACATCCTGGGTTTGAATACCCTTATGGGTCTACATGACTCTGAAGTAGATTCTCGCTCCGCTGACCCCTGCCCAAATTCAGGATGCGACTGTCTAGTACCTGCTTGAACCCAGGACTGTGGTCAACTTAACTGCAAAGCTAATGTTTTTTTTTTTTTTTTTGCTTCTGTTTATAGCTTGCTTGCTGACTGGAAAATTCCAGTCCTGCTTAGAGCCCACAGGTCCCACTTATTAATGTTTTAATTTCTGTAATTGGCTAGCTTACATGATGATAAGCAAGTCACTGAGTTGTGGCTTTTGTGCTTATATTCTCCTTGGAAGGACCAGGAGGCTGCTGTCCTCCCAAAGAGCTTGGGTCTCTGCCGTGGGTGACAGTCCCTGGCCAGGTAAATAAAGCTCTCTATTGATTTGAAATTCGGACTTAGAGTGCTTTCTGGAGAGACTCCCCATAACATTCTCTGATAGATAATAGAGAAAACTTGCTGGAAGGAAGCATTTAATTCAGTCTCTGGAGTTGTTTTATACACTGTCTAGCATACAATAAAAATTAGGAGATATGTATGAAGACAAAGGAAAATGTGACAAATAATGAAGTGGGCAGTGGGGGAGAAGAAATCACCAGAAGCAGAAACAAAAGATAATCCAATTGTTTAAGGTCACAGACAAGGGTTTAAAATAATTATGATTATAATTTTTTATAATAGAAGGAAAAGATGGAAAGTGGATGAAAAGATGGAAAACACCAACAGACACCTGGAATCAATAAAGAGTCATCAATGGACTTATAGAATAGAACTTTCTAGGAGGGTTTAAGAGCAAATTGGATAAAACAGTAGTCAGGAAGAGTGAACTCAAAGACAGATAAATGGAAAATATCCAAATGGAAGCACACACATGCACATGCAAAAAGAGGAAAAAATAGGATATAACAGAGATGTGTACTCAGTTGCAGAAGGATAATGGGGAGAAGCAATATCTGAAGAGACAATGGCTGAGAACTTTCTAAAACTGATGAATGGCTCTATCTCCAGATTCAAGGAGCTTAGCAAACCCCAAGAAGGAAAAATCCAAAAAAAATCACAACTCAGTATTTTTTCTTACATAATTAAATAACTAAAACAACTAAATTACTAAAAATCAAAGGTAGAGATAGAATCTTACAGGAGATAGAGAAAAAAATATATTATATTCTAAATGACAACATAAGAAAGAATGATGTCTCTGCACAATGCCCTAGTTTCAATACCCAGCATTAAAAAAAAGAAAAGCTAAAAAAACAGAAGAAATAATTGCAATTCTGGAATAATACACAGGTAAAAGTATCTGTAACATAAAGGCAAAACAAAGACATTTTTCAGACAAATGAAAGCTGAACAATGTATTTCCAGAAGACTGTAGAGAGATTATTGGGTTAAAGGAAAATGATTCCACATAGGAACAGGGTTGTAATGGTTTAGATATGTCTAATGTGTGAGGCAGTGCAAGAAAGTTTAGAGGTGAAATAATTGGATTTTGAGAGCCTTAAAGGAATCAGTGCATTTATCTACCGATATGGATTAACTGGGTGGTAACTGTAGGCAGGTAGGGTGTAGCTAGAAGACCATTACTGGGGACGTGGCTGTGGGTGGATCTCTCTCTGCTTCCTGTTGCCATGTCCTGAGCTGCTTTCCTCTGCCATGATGTTCTGTCTCACTTTAGGCTTAGAGCTATGGAGTCAGCCATTTATGGACTGAGACCTCTGAAAACGTGAGCTAAATAAACTTTTCTTCTAATTGTTCTTGTCAGGCCTTTGGTCACAGTGATGAAAAAACTGATTAAACAAACGCATAAGTATAAGAACAAATGAAGAGCACTGTCAAGGGTAAAAATGAGTACATATGAAGGAATATTGACTGCTTTAAATAACAATAATCATCATGTCATGCGGAGTGTTTTTATTTTCTTTCGAGCACTATACCAGGGGCTACCCCCCCCAACCTCTTGAAGAGTTTATAGCATAGTATATGGCATATAAAGAAATAAAGTATGTGACAAGACACAATGACAGGAAGGATAGATGGAACTGAATAGTTGAAAGGGTCTATTATTATTAGTAGTAGTAATAATAATAGTAATAGTACTGGAGATTGAACCCAGGGGCACTCAACCACTGAGCCACACTCTCAGCCCTTTTTTTATATATTTTTATATAGAGACAGGGTTTCACTGAGTTGTTTAGGGCCCCACTAAATTGCTGAGGCTGGCTTTGAACTCACAGACCTCCTGCCTCAGCCTCCTGAACTGCTGGGAATACAGGTATGCACCACTGCACACAGCATTTTCCACTATTCATGATGTGGTAAATAAATTAAGTTAGTCTGTCATAAATTAAGGAAGCCAGTTTTAGTTTCTAGTGTACCCCCTGAAAGAACATACAAAAAGATATTACTAAAAAGTAAATAGAGGAGATAAAACTGAAAAATGAAACTGGCATGGACTGGGATGTGGTAGAACACTTGCCTAGGTGTGCTTAATGTCCTGGGTTTTGATTTGCAGTACTGCCAAACACACACACACACACACACACACACACACACACACACACGGGAAACTCATTTTACCTTCTGGTATCAAGATCCATTATGTAAATTATAGGATCCAATGCAAAGTGAAAATGCAAGAGACTTGTTCTAAAGTAGAAAAAAAATGTACTGTTAAAGGTAATAAACTATAAATCTTTTTCCTTTCTTTCATGGTCTTTGTCTTGTTCTGATTTTTTGTGTTAACATTTAATGTCATTCTATGTAGAAATCAGTAATTTAAATAATTAGCACAAATTTACCCATTATCTTTACATTGTATGATTCCAGTTGTAAATGTTGACCAAATGTTCACTATTGCCCATTTCTGATTCTTTGCTTTGTCTCCACCTAAATTTAATCGGGCTTCTTTCTTCATAGGCCCTATATAAGGCATGCCTTAGCCAACCTGGATAAGGGCTATAATGCAGAACATGCACCCCTTATTAACTTATCCTGAGAATCAGTTCCATATGGAGACATATTTCCTAGGAAAGTACTCTGATCATCATGTCTGTTCATTCTGCATTTGTTTGTTCAAATTGTCCTTAAAAATTTCTGCTAAGTTTGTTATAGTGGCCCATGCCTGTAATCCTAGCTTTGAGGAGGCTGAGGCAGGAGGATGGCAAATTGGAAACCAGAATGGAAAAGTTAGTGAGAACCTGTCTCAAAATAAAACAAAATACAACAGCAAACAAACAAAACAAAACAAAAAAGTTCTGGGCAAATAGTTATGGAAAATAATATTCCTAAAATTCAGCACCCTCCACTCCCAGGGGGGAAATGGAAAGACAGTGTGGCTCAGAAAAAGGAAGGGAAATTATCCAAACACTAAACCTCTTCCAGTAAATCCTTTTCCAGTGACAATGGGCCCTGAGGGAAAAAGCAAACTTTCATCCCTTCCTGGGTTCATCCCTCACATCTTCACCCAAAGCAAGACATTCACTCCTTCCCAACCACAGTGGGGCCTGAAGGGAGGAGGGGGATATTGAAATGCTGGGCCCTGAACTTTTACTGTTTCCCATTGCCCTTGAGTCCTGGAAGGAGAAAAGTAAATAGTGAAGTTCTAGGTGACAATGGGTCCCAGAGGAAGGGAGATAAGCAGTGAACACCTAGTTCTGAGCTTTTCCCAGTGACGATGAGTTCCGACTTCTAACAACTTCTTTCCTCACTGCCCTAATCAACAAGTTCTGCCTCAGTCTCCAATAATTAACTCACCCTCATTGAACCTATAAAACCCAGGCTCCTTCTGTAAACCATGGACCATTTCCACCCAGAAAAGGAGCCTTCCCATACCTGACTGATTGACTTTGCTGCAAATAAAGAAAAGCTTGCTGATCTGTTTGAGGTCTGCTTCCATTCCGTTTTTTTGTATTTTCATCGTGGTGTTGAAACCGGATTGGTAATTTTTGCTTACACTGGAGGTGTAGCTATAGTGGTAGAGTACCCTTGAGTTCAATATCTAATACTGCAAAAATCCCCCACAAAACCCATCCACCCAAAACAAACAAACAAACAAAAAACAAACCTGCTTATCTCTCCCTGTGAAAGTATTGACCTTTTTCTGTTTGATTTAGAGACCCTTGCAGATTTCTGAGATCAGAACATTCTACTTACTACAAAAATAGCCTTTTTGAAAAGTCTCTCCTTTTCTAGGCCAGATTTATTTATTTACTTACTTTTTAATTAATTGGTAGGCCTTTATTTCATTTATTTACTTATATGTGGAGCTGAGAATCAAACCCAGTGCCTCACACATACCAGGTAAGTGCGCTACCACTGAGCCCCAGCCCTAGCCCCCTAGGTCCAGATGTATTTTAATTAATTAATTTATTTATTTATTGGTACTGGGGATTGAACTTAGGGGTGCTTTACTACTAACTATATCTCTGCCCATTTTATGTTTCAAGATAGGGTCTTTTTTTTAATTTAAAATTTGTTCTAATTAGTTATACATGACAGTAGAATGCATTTTGACACATTGTACCCAAATGGAGCACAACTTCTCATTCCTCTGGTTGCACATGGTGCAAAGTCACACCAATAGTGTAATCATATATGTAGGGTAAGAATGTCTGTCTCATTCTACCATCCTCAGGACAGGGTCCTGATAAGTTGCTCAGGGTCTCCCTGTATTGCTCAGAGTAGACTCAAACTTGCCATCCTCCTGTCTCAGCCTCTTGATTTGCTGGGATTACAGGCATGTGCCACTGTACCCAGCTCAGATTTATTTTTATTTGACAATGTAAATATAAAAAAGCATTTAGCTCGTAAGTAGAACCATAGTTACTACAGGCGTATGTATTTTTGTCTTTACTATAATATAACAGTGGCAACACCACACAAAATTAACTCTACTGTTTTTAACTCACTTCTTTATGTACACATTTTACCCATACTTTCTGTTTTTCACTTACTGATAAATAAGGGAAGACTGAAAGAAAAAGGAAGTGTGGTTGCCATGTGTTTCCCTTTCTTTCCATGGCATAAAAGGTTGGCTAATGAAGGAAAGTAACATAATAAAGTATATGGTTGGTCATTTGTGTTTCTTAAAATGCCATTACCTTGGGGCTGGGGCTCCATGGTAGAGCACTTGCCTAGCACATGCGAGGCCCTGGGTTTGATCCTCAGCCCCACATAAAAATAAATAAATGAGATAGAATTATTGTACTCAACTACAACTAAAAAATAAATATTAAAAAGAATAAAATTAAATGCTATTATCCACTTTTTATGTTTGAAGTAAGTTCTGGTTTAAATGGGAAGTGTAGCTTCCTTGTGATTCTACCCCGAATTCTGGGTTCATCAGTTACAGCAAATGCTGTATACAAATGAGCAACAAGAAAGGCAAGCAAAAACTGTTTCTCTGCCTTTTGACTAAGATCAAGTGAAGAAAGGCAAACAAAAATATTTCTGGAATGTTCTCTACTCATGTGCCATCTCCATGTTTCATGGAATTCCACTTATAAAACACACAAAAGCGAAAGTATTTAAAATGTTGAGAACTTTTACAGATGTCCCTGAAAGTTTTCTAACATGTGCTTGCAGTGGAGAAATTTTTCATCCTAAGATCTTTTTCCATAAGGTACTGCCTATAACCCACAAATATCTGTCCCTGGTGGTTTAGTGGTAAGGATTTTGGTGCTTTCACTAGGGCTAGGTTTGATTCCAGGTCAGGGAAAGCTGTAGTTTTTTTTTTTTTTTTTTTTTTAAATCCCTTGTTGAAACTGCTGATGCCCCCACCTCCTTGTTTTTAGCTAAAGTTCTCTTCAGGCACCCTACAAGGAACCATTGACCTAATGTTCTGAAGTATCAGCATCCAGGAGAAAAAAAATGAAAATGGTCTTTATTCAGATTCAAATTCACCTCTACTTCACCCTGTTGAAAATTACTAATTTGTTTTTATCAATATAAATAATTTTTACATGAACCAAATCTGTTATTTCAAATGTCTTCTAAATCTAGAAGGGTTTGATTGGCACAGGCATAGTTTTAAAGAGGTTCATTTTTCTTTTCTTCCCCCCCCCTTTCATTATTCTCTCTTTAAAAAAAAAAAAAAAAAGTAAAGTTCATGGAACATCGACTTAGAAGGCTCAACCACATAGAGGTCATTTATCTGAAGTACTGAAAGCTACTCCTCCATGACCAGGAATTAAACCCAGGCCACAGCAGCAAAAGTGCTGAATCCAAATCACTAGACCTCCAGGGAGAAACAGGAAGGCCTACCTAGCAGCACTCATGACAAAGATCTCAGGAATAATTTAAGTGCATTTTAGTAATTTACAGAAGAATATTTTGAAGGGGATTTTTATGGTGCTGGGTACACTGATGCCACTGGGGTCAGAGTGTAGCAGGAGGCTTTAGCAGTGAAAATGTTGGAAGAAAGATTGTCATAAGTCAAATTAGGGGAGAGGAAAATATCTCCTGCAACATTTTTGTCATTCCCTCTGACCATAGGGGTTTATTTTCTTCCCTCCCTCATAAAACCTGTGGGTCTCTCTCACTTTCACAGTTTTCCCACAGTTGATTGCCCCACCTCCACCCCTACCATATCCCCAAACCCCAGTGCTGATGGAAGAACATTCAGGACTAAGGGTACATGTCAACATGGAGGTAAATCCCTCTTCTAGGCCAAGCTCTGAAGAAATATCGCTCTTTGTGAGAAATACCCACACAAATGTAGAAGTCTGACCAGGCCTCTTTCCCCATTGGTATTGCTGAAGATGGCTTAGGCCTCCCGTGTGTGCAAACAAGGATAGGCAAGTGGTCAGTGCAAGGCTATTAGTAGGGGTATGGACAGAGCTCAGACTTGGCAGACAAAGGGCCCCAAAACCTACACAAGAGTTAAGGAGCCAGAGTTAAGTGGAGAGGGCCCTGTCTGTACCACCATGTTCAGATACAGAATTGTGAGTAGTCACATAATTCTAAATGTAAACCTGGCCTCACAAATCCTTAAGAAGGTATTTTTGTCAAAGTTGGAGGAAAGCTCTTACTACAGCAACCCATTTACTTCTCTGACCTCTAGGCTCACCCAGGATCCAATTAAGGTTGCATCTTAAGTCACTTTTCCAAATTGAGGTCATATTTCTCCATCCCCCAGCCAGGAAAACTTCCCAGGGGTTTCACCACTAGTGAATCATAGCACCCTTGGAAAAACAAGTTCAGAGTCTTCCCCTACTCACCAAATCTGGTAAAATTCAAGTACATCCTGTTTTCACCTTTGTGGCTTGCCCTCTAATGAGACACTGCCAAGCTTAAACAGTGCCAAGCTCAGGGTAGTAGATGAACAATATGCATGTCTCCCCTTAACATTGTATTCAATAGCATTTTCCCAATTAAAAATACTATAAAACTGTTCCACTTCCTTTAAGTTTCAAGAACCTTTAGATCTTCTGCTAGGAGTTAATGAGAGAAAGAAGGAGGGGCCTATAAAGTTTCTTGGATTTGGGATGATAGTAATCAGAGAAATAGATTCAATAGGAAGTGTGTGTGTGTGTGTGTGTGTGTGTGCGTGCGCGCGGGCACGCGCGCACATGCTTAGACATGGGGAAATTTTTTTCTTTATTTTTTAGTTCCGGGGATTGAATCCCCAACCCTTTTTATTTTTTTATTTTGAAATAGGGTCTGTCTTGCTAAATTGCTGAGGCTAGCCTTGAACTTGCTATCCTCTTACCTCCGCCTCCCTAGTGACTGGGATTACAGGCATGAGCCATCACACCCAGAAAAAAAATGGTTTATCCGAACTATCTTCCATAAGACCTTTATCCCAAAGGAGTCTTGCCCTTTTTCAGAGACCAAGAAGAATTGAGGAAAACAAGATTTGGTAAATTCTTCCCATTTATCTTCATTAGATTGTATCTTTTGTTTACCAATCATACTTCAGCTTGTTGTCTATAGGTACATAGATGTCCCTGGGCCTATGGGTCTTTGTTTCTGAAGTTTCCTGTGTAGTGTAAAATTTACATGAAATAAATTTGTTATGCTTTCCTATTGTTAATCATATTTTGTTATAGGTGTCAGCTATGAACCTCATGGTGGGTGAGGAAAAGATATTACTTTTCTCCCCTACAGAAGGTAGGAAGACAAAAATATGGGTAAGAGGAGCCAAAACCATGCCAAAAAAAAAGTCTTGTAAGGGAATTACAAAAACCAAAACTGGACTTTCATAAGAATTCTAACCTGTCTATGATTTTTTGTTTTGTTTTGTTTTTGCAGTACTAGAGATTGAACCCGGGGGTGCTCTGTGACTGAGTTACATCCCTAGCCATTTTTATGTTTTGAGATGGGTCTCTGATAATTTGCCCAGGCTGACTTTGAACTTGAGATCCTCCTGCTGCAGTCTCCTAAATTGCTGGAATTATAGACCTGGCCCAATAGTACCTGAGTTTGTTCATGCTTATGTTCATATTTCCCAAACTTTGAAGATCACAAAATGAGAAAAATTTAATGTCATTGGTTTTGATTTGAAGATTAATCAGATAATCATTACTTCCCTTGGTAAGTGACTTAACCTACTTTAAATGTATTAATATTACAGACATTTTTAGCTTTTTGCTTTCTTTCTTTCTTTCTTTTTTTTTTTTTTTTTTTGATGGACATGTGATAGTAGAAGCAAATGTGACTCCATTTTGTTTTATGCCTTCATCCTGTAAAACAACCATGCCAAGTAGAAGAGTTATGACTGGGGCAAGATGTTCTTTTCCTTTTGCTATAGAAACCTGTAAGAACACGGAACTATCTAATGGGGCATTGTTTCTGTAACTAGGGTAACGGGGCTCTGTTTCTGTAGCTGGGGTGACTGGGCTAACTGTGATTGGTTAGGCTTCTCTCCGCTTGACTGCACTCTCCCACTTCTGTAACCCGACTTGCTTGCATTGGCTAGACCCCCGAACATCTCTTTTGGGGTTTTCAGGTTTATAAGGAGCGCCCTTGCAATTGTTTGGGGCTGATCAGGAACAGCGTTATGTTCTGGTCAACTGCCACTGGTGTGCTTCAATAAAGGCGTGATTCGATTATACTTGAGTGATCTGGAAGTCAGCTTTAACTATAACAGACACAGTAACTTTATTTATTTTTTATGTGGTGCTGAGAATTGAACATAGTGCCTCATACCTGCTAAGCAAGCGCTCTTCCATTGAGCCACAATCCCAGCCCCATTTTAGTTTTTTTTTATTTCTGCGTAGAACATCTTTTATATTATTATATTGTTTTTAAAAAATTTAGGTGCTGGGGTTGTAGCTCAGTGACAAACTGGGTGATATAAAAATCCAGAAATTTATTATCTCAAAGTTCTAGAGTTATAATCCAAAATAAAGATGTCAAAGAGCTATGTTGCATTTGAAACCTGTAGGGGAGACTCCTTCCTGCCTTTTCTAAACTTCTGGTGACTCTAGTACCTCTTGGTATTCCTTGGCTTGCAATTGTAATATCACAGTTTCTGTGTCCCTGCAAAAGCCTTCTTCCCAGTGTCTCTGAATGTCATTGTTGTTTAAGGACACCAGTCATTGGATTTAGGGCCTACCCAAATCCAGTATGAACTCATCTTAACTTGATTATCTCTGCAAAACCCCTATTTGCAAATAAGTTCACATTCGTAGGTACTGGCAATTAGGACTTGAAATTATTTTTATGGAGGACACAATTCAATCCACTTTAGTAATGACAGTTCATTTTTTTCTTTTCTTTTTCTTTTTTTAGTTTTTATTTTCTCTTGTATGGTGCTTAAAACATACATGTTAGGGCTAAGGGTATAGCCCAGTGGTAGAGTGCTTTCCTAGCATGCATGAGAACCTGGATTTGATCCCTAGCACAGAAAACCAAAAACAGCAACAAAACACTCCCCACATGTTAACATCAGCTGTGAAAAATGAGGAAATCAGTTACTCCTATCAAGTCTTCTGTCCCACCACCAAACTTAACTCAAATAAGTCAATGAATAAAATTACCAGTGTCTTTGAAGTTCCTATTTTTTCTTTCTTTCTTTTTTTGATACTAGGGATTGAACCCAAGGGTGCTTTACCACCGAACTATATCCCTGGTCCTTTTTTATTTTTCAATTTGAGATACGGTTTTGCTAAGTTGCCCAGGCTGGCCTAGAACATGGGATCCTCCTGTGTTAGTCTCCCAAGTGTCTGGAATTAGAGGTGTGTGTCTCAGTGCCTGGCGACAACTGATTACTCTTTATCCAATCCAGTTTATATACAAGTAACTAAATGCAGCTGATCCTTTGGGTCTTCATTTCCTTACCAGGGCTCCTGTGGTTCATAAAATGTATATGAAAGAAATCTATATGCTTTTCCTGTTAATCTACTTTAGATCAATTTAATTATCCCATCCAGCTGGAAATCTAAAGAGGATGGAGGTGGAGTTTTGCTGCCCCTTTCAAATGAGCCAGAGATCATTGGGTTCTCCAAGATTCTCTCTTGAGCATCTGCTATGAGAATTGACTGGGAAAAGAGCCATATAGCTGTTTATCACACTACCAGCACCCATCTACAAAGGCCAACTAGCTGAGAGGTTCTGCAGGGAAAAAGTTCTTAAAGGATTTTGGAGACAGGAAGCAACCTCTGTGACAGAGGTCAAAACTCACCTCATCCCTGGGTGGGCTCGAACCAACATTTTGATTAGCAGCTGAATACATAAGTGCACTAGCCAATTGTGCCGTAGAACTTCAATCAAATTGTAAAGTTGAACTTCAATCAAATTGTGAAGTTTACTGCCTGAATTTCTGCTTCATCACCTTAACATTGCTAGTTTAGGTCTCAGAACATTAAACTTCCTTGTAGTACTTTATTCAAGTCCTTGAGAGCTTTGGCACCAACAGAAAGTTGGCCTCTTTCTCCCTCAGTTGAGACCCAGAAAATAAGTAGTCAAGTTCAATATTGGCTTAATGAAGTAGGGAACAGTAAACAGGGAGTGTTTGAAAAATAGCATGCTGCTCACTTGAACTAGCTTCCATGTTTGGGAGGCCAGCTTGGGAGGCCAGCCTGATGTCTTCATTTCAGTAAAGTTCTTTGAAGCCCTTTATTAGATATGGAAAATGACAAACCCCAAAAGTAGTGAGACCTGGGAAAAGGGGATTAAGAAGAAAAGCCATATATTGAGAGCATTTATCCTTTCCTAATACATTCTTTTTTTATTTATTTATTTTTTAGTATTCAGCGGACACAACATCTTTATTTGTATGTGGTGCTGAGAATTGAACCCAGGCCACACGCATGCCAAGCAAGCGCACTACAGCTTGAGCCACATCCCCAGCCCCTTTTTTAATTTTAATTTTTTAAAAAAATTTTTAGTTGTAGCTGGACACAATACCTTTATATTATTTATTTAAATGTGATGCTGAGGATTGAACCCAGGGCTAGGGAAGCACTTTACTGCTGAACCACAACCCCAGCCCCTCCCAACACATTCTTTCTCTGTGATAAAACAAACCCTGAGGAAGAGGTGTCCATCAAACCTGGAAAGGCAGTCTCTGGGAAGAGGCCAAAGCTTTAATTCTTCTGTAAACAAATCCTTTCCAGATACCAACCACTGACTCCAGGCCCTTCACCAGTCTAGTAAGATAAATTCCAGAAATTGACCACTGACCCTAGACTCCCACTTCGCTCGGTAAAACAGACTCCAAATTCCTAAGCACTAGAACTGACCCCCTCACTGTTTGATAGAACAAACTCCAAATTCCTGGGTGCCCAACGAAAATCAATATGCTTATTAGATCACCTCTCAGAATAACCTATATAAGCCCAGGCCCTTTCTTTTTTGGGGGGCTCATTTTCCACCAGGAAGGTGGGTTCCAACATACCACTGTGTCATTACGTCCCTGCATCCCCTGCTCCTGTGTGAGACTTAGTTCCTGAATAAAGTGCTGAGCTGATTTGTGAAGTTTGCCTTCCTCCTGGTCTTTTTGCTCTAACACCCTTCAATCTCTCTTTTTGAATTTTAAACCAGACTCTGAGCATTGTTAAAAGGGGAAGTTAACTCTTTAATATAGTTTAAGGTCTGGTATTATGATGTCTCCTGCTTCACTTTTTTGGATAATGATTGCTTTAGTTATTCTGGGTCTCTTATTTTTCCAAATAAATTTCATGATTCCTTTTTCTATTTCTATGAAGAATGTCATTATTACTCAGCTTTAAAGAAAAATTTAAAGTAAAATTATGGCATTTGCCAGTAAATATTTGGAGTTGGAGAATATCATGCTAAGCAAAATAAGATAACCCACAAAACCAAACGATTAATGTTTTTTTCTAATATGTGGATGCTAATTCACAATAAAGTGGGGGGCACTAAGGAAGAATAGCCTTACCTTAAATTAGAGAGAAGTGATGGGAGGGAAGAGGAGGGTACGTGGAGATAGGAAAGATAGTAGAATGAAACAGACATTATTACTGTAGGAATATATGTGACTACATGACCAATATAATTCTGTAACATGTACGCTCAGAAAAAAATGAGAAAGTATATCCCATCTAATGTATATCAAAGTGCATAAATGCATTTTACTGTCATGCATAGTTATTCAAACAAATAAAAAAATTAAAAGAATGAAGTTAAGATATGGCAGTGAAGTCTGAAGCTTGCCCTGAATATGATTCTCAAGTTATAAGGACAAAAAAATAATAAATATCCCTTCTAGCCGAGCATTTATTTTTAAATGTTTTATTTTTTAATAAAATGGTAAATGCCAGACTTGTATTAAAAAAATAAATAATAAGAAAAAAATTCTAAATATCCCATGGCAAGAACAGTTGAGTATTCAAGAGATTGAATAGGTTGAACACATAAACCCTCCACACACCCACCAAAAAATAGGGTTATTTAAAATAACCCAAATGGACCATGATTCTCCATAGACAAAGACAAATTTATAATTACTACAAAAATAATTTTAACACTGAAACTATACAACTAATTTTCCAGTTAACTGTGAGTCATGGAAACGCTGTTAAAATAAAACAAAAAAACAAGACTTACTTTTCTGTGGTACAAAGAATGCCCAGAGAAATCTTTAGGCATTCTCAAATGTCAGAACCCGCTGACAATCTGTAATTCCTGGTACAGCAGAGATGCATAAAGAAAGACATACCCATACGCACACATCCAGTAGAAAATTAGCAGCAGCTTTATTTTTTCCCTACTTCTTTTATAAGCAAAAAAGAAACAAAACTTCTCGGAAGGTTAATCTTATCAAGCATGGATAAACATTCTCAGAATAACTTTGTTCATGGTCACAGTGCTCCATACTTCTTATTATCTGAGTTGTAGTTAGTTAATTTCTTGGCAAGCACATATATACATCTATACAGATGGCCTGGCGGCCACAGTCTGGCACGACGGGAACGGGGTCCTCTGCAGGGCCGAGAGAGATAGGCGACGGGCGGGCGGGGGCCCGGGGGCGGGTTTTGCCCTCGCGAGAGGGCTGGAAAGGGCCCGCGCGGCAGCCAAAAGGTGGGCCTGTCAGGAGTGGGATTCGAACCCACGCCTCCAGGGGAGACTGCGACCTGAACGCAGCGCCTTAGACCGCTCGGCCATCCTGACGGCGGGCCTGAGCGCGTGGCGGCTCGCCTGGCTGGGACCCGGCGTTGGCGCAGGTGTCCTTGGCTGGCTCCGTGGTGCGCCGTGCCCGGCGGTCTGCGCGCGCGCTGGACGGACGGGCCTGGCGGGCCGGGAGAAAGCCAAGTCCGCGCATCGGTGCGGTCGCATTCCCCCACCGAGCCCGGCCAGGTACCACTAACCGTCTGTGCTGGCAGGAGCCCACCCGGCGCATCGTGCTCCTCCTCCTGTCGGCCGCCGTGCTCGCTAGCTCCCTGGCCCCCCTGCTTACACCGACACTGGGATGCCCGCGCACTGGGAAGCCGGCAGAGCGCACAGGGTCGTTCTCCGGGCACCAGGCACCGGGCCAGGGCGTGGGCTAAGGCCAGGGCCAGGGCCGGGGCCAGGGCCAGGGCCAGGGCCAGGGCCAGGGCCAGGTGGTGTGGAACTCCTTGAGGGTGCCTCCGTGGCGTCCGGCGGTGGACCGGCAGGGGCAAGGGGGGCCGGGCTAGGCGTCGGAGAGGGGACCGGCGCCACGACGGCGGGCGCCGCCGTCCTCGTTAGTATAGTGGTGAGTATCCCCGCCTGTCACGCGGGAGACCGGGGTTCGATTCCCCGACGGGGAGGCAGTCGCCCTCTTTTTGGTGGTGGTCGCCGCCGCTGCTGCGCCCCGGCCTCTAGCTCTCCTTGCCGCCGCCGGCCCTCGGCGCGCCCTGCTCTCCAGTTGGGCGCAGGATGCCACTTCGTCCCTGGCACGCCGCCCTCACGGTCCCCCGTCTACACCCCTCCCCAGGCATCCGTGCCTTCCTCCTCGCCGGGAGCTTCTGTCGCCACAGACCAACGGCCGCGCCCCGAGTGCGTGTGGAAAAGGGCTCCCTGCCAAAGTGCACGGGCTGGGTCGCTGGAGGGGAGAAGACCCTGAGCCGGCCGCCCGAGGCCTCGCCCCGCAGCGCTGGTTCAGGGCCCCGCCCGGAGACGAGGCGGCGGTGGCACGACGACGTCGGGGCGCCGGCTGGGCAGCCCGGGGCCAGCGTGGAGAGGCTCTCTCGGCCGGGTGGCGTTGGTGGTATAGTGGTGAGCATAGCTGCCTTCCAAGCAGTTGACCCGGGTTCGATTCCCGGCCAACGCAGCGAGTCGACCTTTTGACGAGGCGGGGCCTCGGCCGACCTGGCTCTGGCCGGGCGGGCTCGGTGGGAGGTCGCATGCCTGTGAGAGCTGCGCGTCCTCCTGCTGGTGGGCGGACGCGGGGAAGGAGCCCAGGCGAGGCTGGGCCAGGCGAGGCGAGGGGAGGCGAAGCAGGGTGGAAGGAGGAGCATTGCATTCTTTTGAGGGTGCCCCCGAGCATCAAGGGGCAGCCGGTGGCGGGCGACTGCACCAGGTTGCCATGTGAAGCCACGGGCACCCACGGGGACCGCGCCAGGTGCCCAGGTAGCGCCCAGCCCTTGGGACCGAGGCGCTGGCCCCAGATGGCACCCGCGGGGTGAAGGTAGCCCCACGCTCCCTGGTGGTCTAGTGGTTAGGATTCGGCGCTCTCACCGCCGCGGCCCGGGTTCGATTCCCGGTCAGGGAAGCCTTTCTTCTTCCTTCTCTCTCTCCCCTTTTGGCCAAGGCCTTGGTCGGCTCGCTCACACTATCCGTGTCCCGAAGACGGACCCTTATGGACGCCCGCCACACGCGGCGTCCAGCTTCACTGATCCTTGCCACTCTGAGCCCTCCCAACGTTTATGCCTTTTCACTTTCTGCCCTGGTCCTTGCCCGTCGCCCGCTTGCGACAGTTCTTCCCGGCCCTGGCCGCCAGGGGGTACACCACGAGCAGAAGCAGCAGCACCACCACCAGCACCCAAAGACACACCTACGCTGGAGTCCCTAGGCGCGCGCGCGCGCGCACACACACACACACACACACACACACGAGCGCGCGCTCGGGTGCACGCCGTGCTCCGACTGCCGGTGATCTTAGTTGCTCCAGAAACCCTCTAGGCCTCGTGCCTGCTGAGTCTCCTGCTCTCCGGCGAGCCTGCAATCAGCTTTGAGCGTGAGCGCATCCCCAGAACTCCCCTATCCTGGTGGGGGCGCACCTGAGACTCGAGACTTGAGTCTTCCCCCGGCTCCTTCGTGCGCCTGGGCCCCCTAGTGACAAACCCTCTCTGTTGCTGCCCTGTGTGCTCAGGCACTGACTGGGGGAGCTCATGGCGGGCGAAAGGAGCCGGGTTTGGGAACCCAGTCGCTGGCTCTTGTGTCTGGCCCCGGAGAGGTTCTGGATTCCTCCTCAGAGCTGCTTGGGCGAGGCCAAGCCTGGCGCCTGACACATCACTGCTCCCCATCCTGGGGGATCTCCTCCGACCGGGTCGGCCGTGTGGCAGGGCCCCGATAGCCCGGCCACCACTGGGGTCTGCGCTCCAGCTGTGTCCGCGGCTTTGGCCGGGATGCCGGCAGAGCAGGTGGGAGCCCACACCCGGGTCAGGCTGCCCCGGAGTGACAGGCGCAAAAAGGAATCCGGAGAGGCCCGGCGAGCCAGAGCACAGAGCGGCGGCGGAGGCGATCGGCGGAGGCGGGCGGTGGGCCACCGCCTTGGGCCAGGCGGGCCGAAGCCGGTGGCGACTCACGGGTGTCGGGATAGACTTGTAGCCGACCCTGGGTGTGAAAGGAGTCCCGCGGCCCCCTACCCCCTGCCCCCCCCCGTCTCAAGGGCGCAGGAGCAAACAGAGAACGCCTCCCCCCCCCCCCCACACAAACACACACTAGGTTGGACTGGCGAGTTTCCCACTCCTGCCCGGCCGCACTTCCATCCACCCAGCTCTTGATCCCTTCTCTGCCCAGCCCGGCTCGGGACACGTTGGGTGGCCCTTGCCGAAAGCCAGCGGCAGGGCTTTTCAGTCAGTGCTGTAGCAGCTGGAACTTTGCTTGGCTTCCAAGGGGACGCCCAGGCAAAGGGCACCAATCTGCGCGCTGGCCCGACTTCCCTTGAGGTCGACGGGTCCCCTAGTCGGCAGCCCGCCGCTGCTGGGATACCGGGGCTTGCCTTCTTGGGGCGGGGTGGGGCTGGGCGTGGGGGGAGCAGTCTCGGGGAAGCTCCCAAGCCCGAGGGTCGTGAGTGCGTGACAGTGAGGAGAGGAAGCCACGCTTGTCTCGGGTGTTATCCCTGGCGGTGGTCGGGCAAAGGCCATGGTACGGAAGGAGTGCAGGACGCAGGGTCTTCACGCGCCGTGCCAGGCGCCAGCGGGCTGAGAGGTGGGAGCCGGTTGCCTTAGCCGGGACTGGGGGTTGTGTGGGCGAAGCGCTGGCTGCGTGGAGAGGGCAGGGAGTGCGGCCTGTCGGTGAGGCGGGGTTCGGGCCGACACCCCGCGGGTGCGCAGGGGGGTGTTTTGGGGGGGAGGGCGGGGGTAGGTGTCAACCGGCCGGGCGCCGCAGCCCACGGGTCTGCCGGGTTCGGGTCGCGGGACTGAGGAGTCCGAAAGAGGCCGGGACGGCGGGGGTCCGTGAGCGGTCGGCTCCAGGGTCCGTGGGTCCGCCGGGATGACCAAGTAGGACTGTCGACGCCAGTCTGTGGGGAGGAGGCGCCCACGAACCGTATCGGGCGCCGGTCCGAGAGGCCCTCCCACTCCCGTCCGAGATAGGGGTGCGGTGCACGGAAGGAGGCGACGAGAGCGACGAGTGGGTGCGGGGTGGGGTGGGGCTGGGGGTCGGTGGAGCGTGTCTAGGTGAGGTGTGAAAAAGCGGGTAGGGAAGGCACGCGGGCCGGGGCCCCGGCTGCTTGGGATCCAGATGCAAAGAGCCGCAACGCAGAAGGGCCAAGCAGGGTCCCCCCCCCCCCCCAGCAGAGTGATTTCGGATCAGGCGACGTGTGCTTGGGGAGCGGTGAGAGTTGTGGCGGGGTTGAGGGCGTAGGGGTGGGGGTTGAGGAGAGAGATTTCGGGGACCAACGGGATGATATCACTGCAAGCAAGGCCTTTGGAGTCCTTCGTGCGCTGCAATGGAGGCCGTGAGCCCCTAAGGGGCCGCGGCGTGTCACTCTTGGGAGATCACGGGGCCGCGGATGTCCCGTGGTCGGTCTGCGGGCGAGGTGCCTGCCGGCTTCCATGGAAGCGAAATGAGTGTGATGGAAGCAGAGGTTAAGGCAACGGAGAGAGAAGCACCGAGAAGTCTGGTGTCTGGCACGGTGGTGGGCGAAGGGGGCCTGCACGGAAGGAAGGGTCAGAGAGGCACCGGAGCGGCCGCCGCGGCGCTCGAGGGCAGAGAGGGCAGAGAGGGCAGAGCGAGCGAGCGCGCGGCGCAGGCTGTGGGGTCCGGGCTCAGGGAGGTGTGTACAGCGGCGGCCCAGACGTCGGGGCTGCGGGACCAAAAGGGGACCGAGTGCTGCATGGGCCGGGAATCGAACCCGGGCCTCCCGCGTGGCAGGCGAGAATTCTACCACTGAACCACCCATGCACCGATGGCAGGCACGTCCACGCAACCGCCCGACAGTGGTCACCGCCTCCGGTGAGGAGCTGCTGCTTGGGACCGGGACCGAGGGTTGGGGGCTGGATGGGCCGTTCCTAAAGGAGGGGCTCCAGGCATCCTGCCGGGGCCCCGGGGATGCGGCCGCCGGCGGGGTGTGTGCGTGCGTGTGTCCCCCCGCGCAGCGCTGGCGCGAAGCTCCGGACCCCTGCACCTGCCGGGCCAGCCCAGGCCCCCCAGACCGCCTTGTCCGCTGCCGCCTGAGAAGCCAGGAGCCGGTCCAGGCTTTGCCCTCACGGGAACCCCAATCAGGCCAAGGGACCTGTGGCTCGGTGGCTGCCTCCGTCCACCCGCAAAGTCCCGGTCGCGGGGGCCGAGCCCCGGTCGGGTGAGGCGGGCCCCAACCAGCACCGACGTGGTGGGCAGGCCTTAGGCAGCCGCTGCCCACGTGGGGTTCGTGGCCGCGCCCAGGTAGGGTCGTGGCCGGGGCTCGGCCATCACCGGTGGGGATCCGGTTCTAGGGTTCTCTCCCCGCCACTCACGAGGGCCATGGTCCCGGGGCTGGGCTGTCTTGCCACGCCCGGTGACCCCACGGTGCGTGGCGATCAGAGGTCTCTACCTCTGAACTGCTGTGTTGTGGAGTGGCCGGCAGGCGTGGGTGGTTTGGAAAGGCCCTCCAGGGAAGGGGCCTGGCGGCCACAGTCTGGCACGACGGGAACGGGGTCCTCTGCAGGGCCGAGAGAGATAGGCGACGGGCGGGCGGGGGCCCGGGGGCGGGTTTTGCCCTCGCGAGAGGGCTGGAAAGGGCCCGCGCGGCAGCCAAAAGGTGGGCCTGTCAGGAGTGGGATTCGAACCCACGCCTCCAGGGGAGACTGCGACCTGAACGCAGCGCCTTAGACCGCTCGGCCATCCTGACGGCGGGCCTGAGCGCGTGGCGGCTCGCCTGGCTGGGACCCGGCGTTGGCGCAGGTGTCCTTGGCTGGCTCCGTGGTGCGCCGTGCCCGGCGGTCTGCGCGCGCGCTGGACGGACGGGCCTGGCGGGCCGGGAGAAAGCCAAGTCCGCGCATCGGTGCGGTCGCATTCCCCCACCGAGCCCGGCCAGGTACCACTAACCGTCTGTGCTGGCAGGAGCCCACCCGGCGCATCGTGCTCCTCCTCCTGTCGGCCGCCGTGCTCGCTAGCTCCCTGGCCCCCCTGCTTACACCGACACTGGGATGCCCGCGCACTGGGAAGCCGGCAGAGCGCACAGGGTCGTTCTCCGGGCACCAGGCACCGGGCCAGGGCGTGGGCTAAGGCCAGGGCCAGGGCCGGGGCCAGGGCCAGGGCCAGGGCCAGGGCCAGGGCCAGGTGGTGTGGAACTCCTTGAGGGTGCCTCCGTGGCGTCCGGCGGTGGACCGGCAGGGGCAAGGGGGGCCGGGCTAGGCGTCGGAGAGGGGACCGGCGCCACGACGGCGGGCGCCGCCGTCCTCGTTAGTATAGTGGTGAGTATCCCCGCCTGTCACGCGGGAGACCGGGGTTCGATTCCCCGACGGGGAGGCAGTCGCCCTCTTTTTGGTGGTGGTCGCCGCCGCTGCTGCGCCCCGGCCTCTAGCTCTCCTTGCCGCCGCCGGCCCTCGGCGCGCCCTGCTCTCCAGTTGGGCGCAGGATGCCACTTCGTCCCTGGCACGCCGCCCTCACGGTCCCCCGTCTACACCCCTCCCCAGGCATCCGTGCCTTCCTCCTCGCCGGGAGCTTCTGTCGCCACAGACCAACGGCCGCGCCCCGAGTGCGTGTGGAAAAGGGCTCCCTGCCAAAGTGCACGGGCTGGGTCGCTGGAGGGGAGAAGACCCTGAGCCGGCCGCCCGAGGCCTCGCCCCGCAGCGCTGGTTCAGGGCCCCGCCCGGAGACGAGGCGGCGGTGGCACGACGACGTCGGGGCGCCGGCTGGGCAGCCCGGGGCCAGCGTGGAGAGGCTCTCTCGGCCGGGTGGCGTTGGTGGTATAGTGGTGAGCATAGCTGCCTTCCAAGCAGTTGACCCGGGTTCGATTCCCGGCCAACGCAGCGAGTCGACCTTTTGACGAGGCGGGGCCTCGGCCGACCTGGCTCTGGCCGGGCGGGCTCGGTGGGAGGTCGCATGCCTGTGAGAGCTGCGCGTCCTCCTGCTGGTGGGCGGACGCGGGGAAGGAGCCCAGGCGAGGCTGGGCCAGGCGAGGCGAGGGGAGGCGAAGCAGGGTGGAAGGAGGAGCATTGCATTCTTTTGAGGGTGCCCCCGAGCATCAAGGGGCAGCCGGTGGCGGGCGACTGCACCAGGTTGCCATGTGAAGCCACGGGCACCCACGGGGACCGCGCCAGGTGCCCAGGTAGCGCCCAGCCCTTGGGACCGAGGCGCTGGCCCCAGATGGCACCCGCGGGGTGAAGGTAGCCCCACGCTCCCTGGTGGTCTAGTGGTTAGGATTCGGCGCTCTCACCGCCGCGGCCCGGGTTCGATTCCCGGTCAGGGAAGCCTTTCTTCTTCCTTCTCTCTCTCCCCTTTTGGCCAAGGCCTTGGTCGGCTCGCTCACACTATCCGTGTCCCGAAGACGGACCCTTATGGACGCCCGCCACACGCGGCGTCCAGCTTCACTGATCCTTGCCACTCTGAGCCCTCCCAACGTTTATGCCTTTTCACTTTCTGCCCTGGTCCTTGCCCGTCGCCCGCTTGCGACAGTTCTTCCCGGCCCTGGCCGCCAGGGGGTACACCACGAGCAGAAGCAGCAGCACCACCACCAGCACCCAAAGACACACCTACGCTGGAGTCCCTAGGCGCGCGCGCGCGCGCACACACACACACACACACACACACACACGAGCGCGCGCTCGGGTGCACGCCGTGCTCCGACTGCCGGTGATCTTAGTTGCTCCAGAAACCCTCTAGGCCTCGTGCCTGCTGAGTCTCCTGCTCTCCGGCGAGCCTGCAATCAGCTTTGAGCGTGAGCGCATCCCCAGAACTCCCCTATCCTGGTGGGGGCGCACCTGAGACTCGAGACTTGAGTCTTCCCCCGGCTCCTTCGTGCGCCTGGGCCCCCTAGTGACAAACCCTCTCTGTTGCTGCCCTGTGTGCTCAGGCACTGACTGGGGGAGCTCATGGCGGGCGAAAGGAGCCGGGTTTGGGAACCCAGTCGCTGGCTCTTGTGTCTGGCCCCGGAGAGGTTCTGGATTCCTCCTCAGAGCTGCTTGGGCGAGGCCAAGCCTGGCGCCTGACACATCACTGCTCCCCATCCTGGGGGATCTCCTCCGACCGGGTCGGCCGTGTGGCAGGGCCCCGATAGCCCGGCCACCACTGGGGTCTGCGCTCCAGCTGTGTCCGCGGCTTTGGCCGGGATGCCGGCAGAGCAGGTGGGAGCCCACACCCGGGTCAGGCTGCCCCGGAGTGACAGGCGCAAAAAGGAATCCGGAGAGGCCCGGCGAGCCAGAGCACAGAGCGGCGGCGGAGGCGATCGGCGGAGGCGGGCGGTGGGCCACCGCCTTGGGCCAGGCGGGCCGAAGCCGGTGGCGACTCACGGGTGTCGGGATAGACTTGTAGCCGACCCTGGGTGTGAAAGGAGTCCCGCGGCCCCCTACCCCCTGCCCCCCCCCGTCTCAAGGGCGCAGGAGCAAACAGAGAACGCCTCCCCCCCCCCCCCACACAAACACACACTAGGTTGGACTGGCGAGTTTCCCACTCCTGCCCGGCCGCACTTCCATCCACCCAGCTCTTGATCCCTTCTCTGCCCAGCCCGGCTCGGGACACGTTGGGTGGCCCTTGCCGAAAGCCAGCGGCAGGGCTTTTCAGTCAGTGCTGTAGCAGCTGGAACTTTGCTTGGCTTCCAAGGGGACGCCCAGGCAAAGGGCACCAATCTGCGCGCTGGCCCGACTTCCCTTGAGGTCGACGGGTCCCCTAGTCGGCAGCCCGCCGCTGCTGGGATACCGGGGCTTGCCTTCTTGGGGCGGGGTGGGGCTGGGCGTGGGGGGAGCAGTCTCGGGGAAGCTCCCAAGCCCGAGGGTCGTGAGTGCGTGACAGTGAGGAGAGGAAGCCACGCTTGTCTCGGGTGTTATCCCTGGCGGTGGTCGGGCAAAGGCCATGGTACGGAAGGAGTGCAGGACGCAGGGTCTTCACGCGCCGTGCCAGGCGCCAGCGGGCTGAGAGGTGGGAGCCGGTTGCCTTAGCCGGGACTGGGGGTTGTGTGGGCGAAGCGCTGGCTGCGTGGAGAGGGCAGGGAGTGCGGCCTGTCGGTGAGGCGGGGTTCGGGCCGACACCCCGCGGGTGCGCAGGGGGGTGTTTTGGGGGGGAGGGCGGGGGTAGGTGTCAACCGGCCGGGCGCCGCAGCCCACGGGTCTGCCGGGTTCGGGTCGCGGGACTGAGGAGTCCGAAAGAGGCCGGGACGGCGGGGGTCCGTGAGCGGTCGGCTCCAGGGTCCGTGGGTCCGCCGGGATGACCAAGTAGGACTGTCGACGCCAGTCTGTGGGGAGGAGGCGCCCACGAACCGTATCGGGCGCCGGTCCGAGAGGCCCTCCCACTCCCGTCCGAGATAGGGGTGCGGTGCACGGAAGGAGGCGACGAGAGCGACGAGTGGGTGCGGGGTGGGGTGGGGCTGGGGGTCGGTGGAGCGTGTCTAGGTGAGGTGTGAAAAAGCGGGTAGGGAAGGCACGCGGGCCGGGGCCCCGGCTGCTTGGGATCCAGATGCAAAGAGCCGCAACGCAGAAGGGCCAAGCAGGGTCCCCCCCCCCCCCCAGCAGAGTGATTTCGGATCAGGCGACGTGTGCTTGGGGAGCGGTGAGAGTTGTGGCGGGGTTGAGGGCGTAGGGGTGGGGGTTGAGGAGAGAGATTTCGGGGACCAACGGGATGATATCACTGCAAGCAAGGCCTTTGGAGTCCTTCGTGCGCTGCAATGGAGGCCGTGAGCCCCTAAGGGGCCGCGGCGTGTCACTCTTGGGAGATCACGGGGCCGCGGATGTCCCGTGGTCGGTCTGCGGGCGAGGTGCCTGCCGGCTTCCATGGAAGCGAAATGAGTGTGATGGAAGCAGAGGTTAAGGCAACGGAGAGAGAAGCACCGAGAAGTCTGGTGTCTGGCACGGTGGTGGGCGAAGGGGGCCTGCACGGAAGGAAGGGTCAGAGAGGCACCGGAGCGGCCGCCGCGGCGCTCGAGGGCAGAGAGGGCAGAGAGGGCAGAGCGAGCGAGCGCGCGGCGCAGGCTGTGGGGTCCGGGCTCAGGGAGGTGTGTACAGCGGCGGCCCAGACGTCGGGGCTGCGGGACCAAAAGGGGACCGAGTGCTGCATGGGCCGGGAATCGAACCCGGGCCTCCCGCGTGGCAGGCGAGAATTCTACCACTGAACCACCCATGCACCGATGGCAGGCACGTCCACGCAACCGCCCGACAGTGGTCACCGCCTCCGGTGAGGAGCTGCTGCTTGGGACCGGGACCGAGGGTTGGGGGCTGGATGGGCCGTTCCTAAAGGAGGGGCTCCAGGCATCCTGCCGGGGCCCCGGGGATGCGGCCGCCGGCGGGGTGTGTGCGTGCGTGTGTCCCCCCGCGCAGCGCTGGCGCGAAGCTCCGGACCCCTGCACCTGCCGGGCCAGCCCAGGCCCCCCAGACCGCCTTGTCCGCTGCCGCCTGAGAAGCCAGGAGCCGGTCCAGGCTTTGCCCTCACGGGAACCCCAATCAGGCCAAGGGACCTGTGGCTCGGTGGCTGCCTCCGTCCACCCGCAAAGTCCCGGTCGCGGGGGCCGAGCCCCGGTCGGGTGAGGCGGGCCCCAACCAGCACCGACGTGGTGGGCAGGCCTTAGGCAGCCGCTGCCCACGTGGGGTTCGTGGCCGCGCCCAGGTAGGGTCGTGGCCGGGGCTCGGCCATCACCGGTGGGGATCCGGTTCTAGGGTTCTCTCCCCGCCACTCACGAGGGCCATGGTCCCGGGGCTGGGCTGTCTTGCCACGCCCGGTGACCCCACGGTGCGTGGCGATCAGAGGTCTCTACCTCTGAACTGCTGTGTTGTGGAGTGGCCGGCAGGCGTGGGTGGTTTGGAAAGGCCCTCCAGGGAAGGGGCCTGGCGGCCACAGTCTGGCACGACGGGAACGGGGTCCTCTGCAGGGCCGAGAGAGATAGGCGACGGGCGGGCGGGGGCCCGGGGGCGGGTTTTGCCCTCGCGAGAGGGCTGGAAAGGGCCCGCGCGGCAGCCAAAAGGTGGGCCTGTCAGGAGTGGGATTCGAACCCACGCCTCCAGGGGAGACTGCGACCTGAACGCAGCGCCTTAGACCGCTCGGCCATCCTGACGGCGGGCCTGAGCGCGTGGCGGCTCGCCTGGCTGGGACCCGGCGTTGGCGCAGGTGTCCTTGGCTGGCTCCGTGGTGCGCCGTGCCCGGCGGTCTGCGCGCGCGCTGGACGGACGGGCCTGGCGGGCCGGGAGAAAGCCAAGTCCGCGCATCGGTGCGGTCGCATTCCCCCACCGAGCCCGGCCAGGTACCACTAACCGTCTGTGCTGGCAGGAGCCCACCCGGCGCATCGTGCTCCTCCTCCTGTCGGCCGCCGTGCTCGCTAGCTCCCTGGCCCCCCTGCTTACACCGACACTGGGATGCCCGCGCACTGGGAAGCCGGCAGAGCGCACAGGGTCGTTCTCCGGGCACCAGGCACCGGGCCAGGGCGTGGGCTAAGGCCAGGGCCAGGGCCGGGGCCAGGGCCAGGGCCAGGGCCAGGGCCAGGGCCAGGTGGTGTGGAACTCCTTGAGGGTGCCTCCGTGGCGTCCGGCGGTGGACCGGCAGGGGCAAGGGGGGCCGGGCTAGGCGTCGGAGAGGGGACCGGCGCCACGACGGCGGGCGCCGCCGTCCTCGTTAGTATAGTGGTGAGTATCCCCGCCTGTCACGCGGGAGACCGGGGTTCGATTCCCCGACGGGGAGGCAGTCGCCCTCTTTTTGGTGGTGGTCGCCGCCGCTGCTGCGCCCCGGCCTCTAGCTCTCCTTGGCGCCGCCGGCCCTCGGCGCGCCCTGCTCTCCAGTTGGGCGCAGGATGCCACTTCGTCCCTGGCACGCCGCCCTCACGGTCCCCCGTCTACACCCCTCCCCAGGCATCCGTGCCTTCCTCCTCGCCGGGAGCTTCTGTCGCCACAGACCAACGGCCGCGCCCCGAGTGCGTGTGGAAAAGGGCTCCCTGCCAAAGTGCACGGGCTGGGTCGCTGGAGGGGAGAAGACCCTGAGCCGGCCGCCCGAGGCCTCGCCCCGCAGCGCTGGTTCAGGGCCCCGCCCGGAGACGAGGCGGCGGTGGCACGACGACGTCGGGGCGCCGGCTGGGCAGCCCGGGGCCAGCGTGGAGAGGCTCTCTCGGCCGGGTGGCGTTGGTGGTATAGTGGTGAGCATAGCTGCCTTCCAAGCAGTTGACCCGGGTTCGATTCCCGGCCAACGCAGCGAGTCGACCTTTTGACGAGGCGGGGCCTCGGCCGACCTGGCTCTGGCCGGGCGGGCTCGGTGGGAGGTCGCATGCCTGTGAGAGCTGCGCGTCCTCCTGCTGGTGGGCGGACGCGGGGAAGGAGCCCAGGCGAGGCTGGGCCAGGCGAGGCGAGGGGAGGCGAAGCAGGGTGGAAGGAGGAGCATTGCATTCTTTTGAGGGTGCCCCCGAGCATCAAGGGGCAGCCGGTGGCGGGCGACTGCACCAGGTTGCCATGTGAAGCCACGGGCACCCACGGGGACCGCGCCAGGTGCCCAGGTAGTGCCCAGCCCTTGGGACCGAGGCGCTGGCCCCAGATGGCACCCGCGGGGTGAAGGTAGCCCCACGCTCCCTGGTGGTCTAGTGGTTAGGATTCGGCGCTCTCACCGCCGCGGCCCGGGTTCGATTCCCGGTCAGGGAAGCCTTTCTTCTTCCTTCTCTCTCTCCCCTTTTGGCCAAGGCCTTGGTCGGCTCGCTCACACTATCCGTGTCCCGAAGACGGACCCTTATGGACGCCCGCCACACGCGGCGTCCAGCTTCACTGATCCTTGCCACTCTGAGCCCTCCCAACGTTTATGCCTTTTCACTTTCTGCCCTGGTCCTTGCCCGTCGCCCGCTTGCGACAGTTCTTCCCGGCCCTGGCCGCCAGGGGGTACACCACGAGCAGAAGCAGCAGCACCACCACCAGCACCCAAAGACACACCTACGCTGGAGTCCCTAGGCGCGCGCGCGCGCGCACACACACACACACACACACACACACACACGAGCGCGCGCTCGGGTGCACGCCGTGCTCCGACTGCCGGTGATCTTAGTTGCTCCAAACCCTCTAGGCCTCGTGCCTGCTGAGTCTCCTGCTCTCCGGCGAGCCTGCAATCAGCTTTGAGCGTGAGCGCATCCCCAGAACTCCCCTATCCTGGTGGGGGCGCACCTGAGACTCGAGACTTGAGTCTTCCCCCGGCTCCTTCGTGCGCCTGGGCCCCCTAGTGACAAACCCTCTCTGTTGCTGCCCTGTGTGCTCAGGCACTGACTGGGGGAGCTCATGGCGGGCGAAAGGAGCCGGGTTTGGGAACCCAGTCGCTGGCTCTTGTGTCTGGCCCCGGAGAGGTTCTGGATTCCTCCTCAGAGCTGCTTGGGCGAGGCCAAGCCTGGCGCCTGACACATCACTGCTCCCCATCCTGGGGGATCTCCTCCGACCGGGTCGGCCGTGTGGCAGGGCCCCGATAGCCCGGCCACCACTGGGGTCTGCGCTCCAGCTGTGTCCGCGGCTTTGGCCGGGATGCCGGCAGAGCAGGTGGGAGCCCACACCCGGGTCAGGCTGCCCCGGAGTGACAGGCGCAAAAAGGAATCCGGAGAGGCCCGGCGAGCCAGAGCACAGAGCGGCGGCGGAGGCGATCGGCGGAGGCGGGCGGTGGGCCACCGCCTTGGGCCAGGCGGGCCGAAGCCGGTGGCGACTCACGGGTGTCGGGATAGACTTGTAGCCGACCCTGGGTGTGAAAGGAGTCCCGCGGCCCCCTACCCCCTGCCCCCCCCCGTCTCAAGGGCGCAGGAGCAAACAGAGAACGCCTCCCCCCCCCCCCCCCACACAAACACACACTAGGTTGGACTGGCGAGTTTCCCACTCCTGCCCGGCCGCACTTCCATCCACCCAGCTCTTGATCCCTTCTCTGCCCAGCCCGGCTCGGGACACGTTGGGTGGCCCTTGCCGAAAGCCAGCGGCAGGGCTTTTCAGTCAGTGCTGTAGCAGCTGGAACTTTGCTTGGCTTCCAAGGGGACGCCCAGGCAAAGGGCACCAATCTGCGCGCTGGCCCGACTTCCCTTGAGGTCGACGGGTCCCCTAGTCGGCAGCCCGCCGCTGCTGGGATACCGGGGCTTGCCTTCTTGGGGCGGGGTGGGGCTGGGCGTGGGGGGAGCAGTCTCGGGGAAGCTCCCAAGCCCGAGGGTCGTGAGTGCGTGACAGTGAGGAGAGGAAGCCACGCTTGTCTCGGGTGTTATCCCTGGCGGTGGTCGGGCAAAGGCCATGGTACGGAAGGAGTGCAGGACGCAGGGTCTTCACGCGCCGTGCCAGGCGCCAGCGGGCTGAGAGGTGGGAGCCGGTTGCCTTAGCCGGGACTGGGGGTTGTGTGGGCGAAGCGCTGGCTGCGTGGAGAGGGCAGGGAGTGCGGCCTGTCGGTGAGGCGGGGTTCGGGCCGACACCCCGCGGGTGCGCAGGGGGGTGTTTTGGGGGGGAGGGCGGGGGTAGGTGTCAACCGGCCGGGCGCCGCAGCCCACGGGTCTGCCGGGTTCGGGTCGCGGGACTGAGGAGTCCGAAAGAGGCCGGGACGGCGGGGGTCCGTGAGCGGTCGGCTCCAGGGTCCGTGGGTCCGCCGGGATGACCAAGTAGGACTGTCGACGCCAGTCTGTGGGGAGGAGGCGCCCACGAACCGTATCGGGCGCCGGTCCGAGAGGCCCTCCCACTCCCGTCCGAGATAGGGGTGCGGTGCACGGAAGGAGGCGACGAGAGCGACGAGTGGGTGCGGGGTGGGGTGGGGCTGGGGGTCGGTGGAGCGTGTCTAGGTGAGGTGTGAAAAAGCGGGTAGGGAAGGCACGCGGGCCGGGGCCCCGGCTGCTTGGGATCCAGATGCAAAGAGCCGCAACGCAGAAGGGCCAAGCAGGGTCCCCCCCCCTCAGCAGAGTGATTTCGGATCAGGCGACGTGTGCTTGGGGAGCGGTGAGAGTTGTGGCGGGGTTGAGGGCGTAGGGGTGGGGGTTGAGGAGAGAGATTTCGGGGACCAACGGGATGATATCACTGCAAGCAAGGCCTTTGGAGTCCTTCGTGCGCTGCAATGGAGGCCGTGAGCCCCTAAGGGGCCGCGGCGTGTCACTCTTGGGAGATCACGGGGCCGCGGATGTCCCGTGGTCGGTCTGCGGGCGAGGTGCCTGCCGGCTTCCATGGAAGCGAAATGAGTGTGATGGAAGCAGAGGTTAAGGCAACGGAGAGAGAAGCACCGAGAAGTCTGGTGTCTGGCACGGTGGTGGGCGAAGGGGGCCTGCACGGAAGGAAGGGTCAGAGAGGCACCGGAGCGGCCGCCGCGGCGCTCGAGGGCAGAGAGGGCAGAGAGGGCAGAGCGAGCGAGCGCGCGGCGCAGGCTGTGGGGTCCGGGCTCAGGGAGGTGTGTACAGCGGCGGCCCAGACGTCGGGGCTGCGGGACCAAAAGGGGACCGAGTGCTGCATGGGCCGGGAATCGAACCCGGGCCTCCCGCGTGGCAGGCGAGAATTCTACCACTGAACCACCCATGCACCGATGGCAGGCACGTCCACGCAACCGCCCGACAGTGGTCACCGCCTCCGGTGAGGAGCTGCTGCTTGGGACCGGGACCGAGGGTTGGGGGCTGGATGGGCCGTTCCTAAAGGAGGGGCTCCAGGCATCCTGCCGGGGCCCCGGGGATGCGGCCGCCGGCGGGGTGTGTGCGTGCGTGTGTCCCCCCGCGCAGCGCTGGCGCGAAGCTCCGGACCCCTGCACCTGCCGGGCCAGCCCAGGCCCCCCAGACCGCCTTGTCCGCTGCCGCCTGAGAAGCCAGGAGCCGGTCCAGGCTTTGCCCTCACGGGAACCCCAATCAGGCCAAGGGACCTGTGGCTCGGTGGCTGCCTCCGTCCACCCGCAAAGTCCCGGTCGCGGGGGCCGAGCCCCGGTCGGGTGAGGCGGGCCCCAACCAGCACCGACGTGGTGGGCAGGCCTTAGGCAGCCGCTGCCCACGTGGGGTTCGTGGCCGCGCCCAGGTAGGGTCGTGGCCGGGGCTCGGCCATCACCGGTGGGGATCCGGTTCTAGGGTTCTCTCCCCGCCACTCACGAGGGCCATGGTCCCGGGGCTGGGCTGTCTTGCCACGCCCGGTGACCCCACGGTGCGTGGCGATCAGAGGTCTCTACCTCTGAACTGCTGTGTTGTGGAGTGGCCGGCAGGCGTGGGTGGTTTGGAAAGGCCCTCCAGGGAAGGGGCCTGGCGGCCACAGTCTGGCACGACGGGAACGGGGTCCTCTGCAGGGCCGAGAGAGATAGGCGACGGGCGGGCGGGGGCCCGGGGGCGGGTTTTGCCCTCGCGAGAGGGCTGGAAAGGGCCCGCGCGGCAGCCAAAAGGTGGGCCTGTCAGGAGTGGGATTCGAACCCACGCCTCCAGGGGAGACTGCGACCTGAACGCAGCGCCTTAGACCGCTCGGCCATCCTGACGGCGGGCCTGAGCGCGTGGCGGCTCGCCTGGCTGGGACCCGGCGTTGGCGCAGGTGTCCTTGGCTGGCTCCGTGGTGCGCCGTGCCCGGCGGTCTGCGCGCGCGCTGGACGGACGGGCCTGGCGGGCCGGGAGAAAGCCAAGTCCGCGCATCGGTGCGGTCGCATTCCCCCACCGAGCCCGGCCAGGTACCACTAACCGTCTGTGCTGGCAGGAGCCCACCCGGCGCATCGTGCTCCTCCTCCTGTCGGCCGCCGTGCTCGCTAGCTCCCTGGCCCCCCTGCTTACACCGACACTGGGATGCCCGCGCACTGGGAAGCCGGCAGAGCGCACAGGGTCGTTCTCCGGGCACCAGGCACCGGGCCAGGGCGTGGGCTAAGGCCAGGGCCAGGGCCGGGGCCAGGGCCAGGGCCAGGGCCAGGGCCAGGGCCAGGTGGTGTGGAACTCCTTGAGGGTGCCTCCGTGGCGTCCGGCGGTGGACCAGCAGGGGCAAGGGGGGCCGGGCTAGGCGTCGGAGAGGGGACCGGCGCCACGACGGCGGGCGCCGCCGTCCTCGTTAGTATAGTGGTGAGTATCCCCGCCTGTCACGCGGGAGACCGGGGTTCGATTCCCCGACGGGGAGGCAGTCGCCCTCTTTTTGGTGGTGGTCGCCGCCGCTGCTGCGCCCCGGCCTCTAGCTCTCCTTGCCGCCGCCGGCCCTCGGCGCGCCCTGCTCTCCAGTTGGGCGCAGGATGCCACTTCGTCCCTGGCACGCCGCCCTCACGGTCCCCCGTCTACACCCCTCCCCAGGCATCCGTGCCTTCCTCCTCGCCGGGAGCTTCTGTCGCCACAGACCAACGGCCGCGCCCCGAGTGCGTGTGGAAAAGGGCTCCCTGCCAAAGTGCACGGGCTGGGTCGCTGGAGGGGAGAAGACCCTGAGCCGGCCGCCCGAGGCCTCGCCCCGCAGCGCTGGTTCAGGGCCCCGCCCGGAGACGAGGCGGCGGTGGCACGACGACGTCGGGGCGCCGGCTGGGCAGCCCGGGGCCAGCGTGGAGAGGCTCTCTCGGCCGGGTGGCGTTGGTGGTATAGTGGTGAGCATAGCTGCCTTCCAAGCAGTTGACCCGGGTTCGATTCCCGGCCAACGCAGCGAGTCGACCTTTTGACGAGGCGGGGCCTCGGCCGACCTGGCTCTGGCCGGGCGGGCTCGGTGGGAGGTCGCATGCCTGTGAGAGCTGCGCGTCCTCCTGCTGGTGGGCGGACGCGGGGAAGGAGCCCAGGCGAGGCTGGGCCAGGCGAGGCGAGGGGAGGCGAAGCAGGGTGGAAGGAGGAGCATTGCATTCTTTTGAGGGTGCCCCCGAGCATCAAGGGGCAGCCGGTGGCGGGCGACTGCACCAGGTTGCCATGTGAAGCCACGGGCACCCACGGGGACCGCGCCAGGTGCCCAGGTAGCGCCCAGCCCTTGGGACCGAGGCGCTGGCCCCAGATGGCACCCGCGGGGTGAAGGTAGCCCCACGCTCCCTGGTGGTCTAGTGGTTAGGATTCGGCGCTCTCACCGCCGCGGCCCGGGTTCGATTCCCGGTCAGGGAAGCCTTTCTTCTTCCTTCTCTCTCTCCCCTTTTGGCCAAGGCCTTGGTCGGCTCGCTCACACTATCCGTGTCCCGAAGACGGACCCTTATGGACGCCCGCCACACGCGGCGTCCAGCTTCACTGATCCTTGCCACTCTGAGCCCTCCCAACGTTTATGCCTTTTCACTTTCTGCCCTGGTCCTTGCCCGTCGCCCGCTTGCGACAGTTCTTCCCGGCCCTGGCCGCCAGGGGGTACACCACGAGCAGAAGCAGCAGCACCACCACCAGCACCCAAAGACACACCTACGCTGGAGTCCCTAGGCGCGCGCGCGCGCGCACACACACACACACACACACACACGAGCGCGCGCTCGGGTGCACGCCGTGCTCCGACTGCCGGTGATCTTAGTTGCTCCAGAAACCCTCTAGGCCTCGTGCCTGCTGAGTCTCCTGCTCTCCGGCGAGCCTGCAATCAGCTTTGAGCGTGAGCGCATCCCCAGAACTCCCCTATCCTGGTGGGGGCGCACCTGAGACTCGAGACTTGAGTCTTCCCCCGGCTCCTTCGTGCGCCTGGGCCCCCTAGTGACAAACCCTCTCTGTTGCTGCCCTGTGTGCTCAGGCACTGACTGGGGGAGCTCATGGCGGGCGAAAGGAGCCGGGTTTGGGAACCCAGTCGCTGGCTCTTGTGTCTGGCCCCGGAGAGGTTCTGGATTCCTCCTCAGAGCTGCTTGGGCGAGGCCAAGCCTGGCGCCTGACACATCACTGCTCCCCATCCTGGGGGATCTCCTCCGACCGGGTCGGCCGTGTGGCAGGGCCCCGATAGCCCGGCCACCACTGGGGTCTGCGCTCCAGCTGTGTCCGCGGCTTTGGCCGGGATGCCGGCAGAGCAGGTGGGAGCCCACACCCGGGTCAGGCTGCCCCGGAGTGACAGGCGCAAAAAGGAATCCGGAGAGGCCCGGCGAGCCAGAGCACAGAGCGGCGGCGGAGGCGATCGGCGGAGGCGGGCGGTGGGCCACCGCCTTGGGCCAGGCGGGCCGAAGCCGGTGGCGACTCACGGGTGTCGGGATAGACTTGTAGCCGACCCTGGGTGTGAAAGGAGTCCCGCGGCCCCCTACCCCCTGCCCCCCCCCGTCTCAAGGGCGCAGGAGCAAACAGAGAACGCCTCCCCCCCCCCACACACAAACACACACTAGGTTGGACTGGCGAGTTTCCCACTCCTGCCCGGCCGCACTTCCATCCACCCAGCTCTTGATCCCTTCTCTGCCCAGCCCGGCTCGGGACACGTTGGGTGGCCCTTGCCGAAAGCCAGCGGCAGGGCTTTTCAGTCAGTGCTGTAGCAGCTGGAACTTTGCTTGGCTTCCAAGGGGACGCCCAGGCAAAGGGCACCAATCTGCGCGCTGGCCCGACTTCCCTTGAGGTCGACGGGTCCCCTAGTCGGCAGCCCGCCGCTGCTGGGATACTGGGGCTTGCCTTCTTGGGGCGGGGTGGGGCTGGGCGTGGGGGGAGCAGTCTCGGGGAAGCTCCCAAGCCCGAGGGTCGTGAGTGCGTGACAGTGAGGAGAGGAAGCCACGCTTGTCTCGGGTGTTATCCCTGGCGGTGGTCGGGCAAAGGCCATGGTACGGAAGGAGTGCAGGACGCAGGGTCTTCACGCGCCGTGCCAGGCGCCAGCGGGCTGAGAGGTGGGAGCCGGTTGCCTTAGCCGGGACTGGGGGTTGTGTGGGCGAAGCGCTGGCTGCGTGGAGAGGGCAGGGAGTGCGGCCTGTCGGTGAGGCGGGGTTCGGGCCGACACCCCGCGGGTGCGCAGGGGGGTGTTTTGGGGGGGAGGGCGGGGGTAGGTGTCAACCGGCCGGGCGCCGCAGCCCACGGGTCTGCCGGGTTCGGGTCGCGGGACTGAGGAGTCCGAAAGAGGCCGGGACGGCGGGGGTCCGTGAGCGGTCGGCTCCAGGGTCCGTGGGTCCGCCGGGATGACCAAGTAGGACTGTCGACGCCAGTCTGTGGGGAGGAGGCGCCCACGAACCGTATCGGGCGCCGGTCCGAGAGGCCCTCCCACTCCCGTCCGAGATAGGGGTGCGGTGCACGGAAGGAGGCGACGAGAGCGACGAGTGGGTGCGGGGTGGGGTGGGGCTGGGGGTCGGTGGAGCGTGTCTAGGTGAGGTGTGAAAAAGCGGGTAGGGAAGGCACGCGGGCCGGGGCCCCGGCTGCTTGGGATCCAGATGCAAAGAGCCGCAACGCAGAAGGGCCAAGCAGGGTCCCCCCCCCCCCCAGCAGAGTGATTTCGGATCAGGCGACGTGTGCTTGGGGAGCGGTGAGAGTTGTGGCGGGGTTGAGGGCGTAGGGGTGGGGGTTGAGGAGAGAGATTTCGGGGACCAACGGGATGATATCACTGCAAGCAAGGCCTTTGGAGTCCTTCGTGCGCTGCAATGGAGGCCGTGAGCCCCTAAGGGGCCGCGGCGTGTCACTCTTGGGAGATCACGGGGCCGCGGATGTCCCGTGGTCGGTCTGCGGGCGAGGTGCCTGCCGGCTTCCATGGAAGCGAAATGAGTGTGATGGAAGCAGAGGTTAAGGCAACGGAGAGAGAAGCACCGAGAAGTCTGGTGTCTGGCACGGTGGTGGGCGAAGGGGGCCTGCACGGAAGGAAGGGTCAGAGAGGCACCGGAGCGGCCGCCGCGGCGCTCGAGGGCAGAGAGGGCAGAGAGGGCAGAGCGAGCGAGCGCGCGGCGCAGGCTGTGGGGTCCGGGCTCAGGGAGGTGTGTACAGCGGCGGCCCAGACGTCGGGGCTGCGGGACCAAAAGGGGACCGAGTGCTGCATGGGCCGGGAATCGAACCCGGGCCTCCCGCGTGGCAGGCGAGAATTCTACCACTGAACCACCCATGCACCGATGGCAGGCACGTCCACGCAACCGCCCGACAGTGGTCACCGCCTCCGGTGAGGAGCTGCTGCTTGGGACCGGGACCGAGGGTTGGGGGCTGGATGGGCCGTTCCTAAAGGAGGGGCTCCAGGCATCCTGCCGGGGCCCCGGGGATGCGGCCGCCGGCGGGGTGTGTGCGTGCGTGTGTCCCCCCGCGCAGCGCTGGCGCGAAGCTCCGGACCCCTGCACCTGCCGGGCCAGCCCAGGCCCCCCAGACCGCCTTGTCCGCTGCCGCCTGAGAAGCCAGGAGCCGGTCCAGGCTTTGCCCTCACGGGAACCCCAATCAGGCCAAGGGACCTGTGGCTCGGTGGCTGCCTCCGTCCACCCGCAAAGTCCCGGTCGCGGGGGCCGAGCCCCGGTCGGGTGAGGCGGGCCCCAACCAGCACCGACGTGGTGGGCAGGCCTTAGGCAGCCGCTGCCCACGTGGGGTTCGTGGCCGCGCCCAGGTAGGGTCGTGGCCGGGGCTCGGCCATCACCGGTGGGGATCCGGTTCTAGGGTTCTCTCCCCGCCACTCACGAGGGCCATGGTCCCGGGGCTGGGCTGTCTTGCCACGCCCGGTGACCCCACGGTGCGTGGCGATCAGAGGTCTCTACCTCTGAACTGCTGTGTTGTGGAGTGGCCGGCAGGCGTGGGTGGTTTGGAAAGGCCCTCCAGGGAAGGGGCCTGGCGGCCACAGTCTGGCACGACGGGAACGGGGTCCTCTGCAGGGCCGAGAGAGATAGGCGACGGGCGGGCGGGGGCCCGGGGGCGGGTTTTGCCCTCGCGAGAGGGCTGGAAAGGGCCCGCGCGGCAGCCAAAAGGTGGGCCTGTCAGGAGTGGGATTCGAACCCACGCCTCCAGGGGAGACTGCGACCTGAACGCAGCGCCTTAGACCGCTCGGCCATCCTGACGGCGGGCCTGAGCGCGTGGCGGCTCGCCTGGCTGGGACCCGGCGTTGGCGCAGGTGTCCTTGGCTGGCTCCGTGGTGCGCCGTGCCCGGCGGTCTGCGCGCGCGCTGGACGGACGGGCCTGGCGGGCCGGGAGAAAGCCAAGTCCGCGCATCGGTGCGGTCGCATTCCCCCACCGAGCCCGGCCAGGTACCACTAACCGTCTGTGCTGGCAGGAGCCCACCCGGCGCATCGTGCTCCTCCTCCTGTCGGCCGCCGTGCTCGCTAGCTCCCTGGCCCCCCTGCTTACACCGACACTGGGATGCCCGCGCACTGGGAAGCCGGCAGAGCGCACAGGGTCGTTCTCCGGGCACCAGGCACCGGGCCAGGGCGTGGGCTAAGGCCAGGGCCAGGGCCGGGGCCAGGGCCAGGGCCAGGGCCAGGGCCAGGGCCAGGTGGTGTGGAACTCCTTGAGGGTGCCTCCGTGGCGTCCGGCGGTGGACCGGCAGGGGCAAGGGGGGCCGGGCTAGGCGTCGGAGAGGGGACCGGCGCCACGACGGCGGGCGCCGCCGTCCTCGTTAGTATAGTGGTGAGTATCCCCGCCTGTCACGCGGGAGACCGGGGTTCGATTCCCCGACGGGGAGGCAGTCGCCCTCTTTTTGGTGGTGGTCGCCGCCGCTGCTGCGCCCCGGCCTCTAGCTCTCCTTGCCACCGCCGGCCCTCGGCGCGCCCTGCTCTCCAGTTGGGCGCAGGATGCCACTTCGTCCCTGGCACGCCGCCCTCACGGTCCCCCGTCTACACCCCTCCCCAGGCATCCGTGCCTTCCTCCTCGCCGGGAGCTTCTGTCGCCACAGACCAACGGCCGCGCCCCGAGTGCGTGTGGAAAAGGGCTCCCTGCCAAAGTGCACGGGCTGGGTCGCTGGAGGGGAGAAGACCCTGAGCCGGCCGCCCGAGGCCTCGCCCCGCAGCGCTGGTTCAGGGCCCCGCCCGGAGACGAGGCGGCGGTGGCACGACGACGTCGGGGCGCCGGCTGGGCAGCCCGGGGCCAGCGTGGAGAGGCTCTCTCGGCCGGGTGGCGTTGGTGGTATAGTGGTGAGCATAGCTGCCTTCCAAGCAGTTGACCCGGGTTCGATTCCCGGCCAACGCAGCGAGTCGACCTTTTGACGAGGCGGGGCCTCGGCCGACCTGGCTCTGGCCGGGCGGGCTCGGTGGGAGGTCGCATGCCTGTGAGAGCTGCGCGTCCTCCTGCTGGTGGGCGGACGCGGGGAAGGAGCCCAGGCGAGGCTGGGCCAGGCGAGGCGAGGGGAGGCGAAGCAGGGTGGAAGGAGGAGCATTGCATTCTTTTGAGGGTGCCCCCGAGCATCAAGGGGCAGCCGGTGGCGGGCGACTGCACCAGGTTGCCATGTGAAGCCACGGGCACCCACGGGGACCGCGCCAGGTGCCCAGGTAGCGCCCAGCCCTTGGGACCGAGGCGCTGGCCCCAGATGGCACCCGCGGGGTGAAGGTAGCCCCACGCTCCCTGGTGGTCTAGTGGTTAGGATTCGGCGCTCTCACCGCCGCGGCCCGGGTTCGATTCCCGGTCAGGGAAGCCTTTCTTCTTCCTTCTCTCTCTCCCCTTTTGGCCAAGGCCTTGGTCGGCTCGCTCACACTATCCGTGTCCCGAAGACGGACCCTTATGGACGCCCGCCACACGCGGCGTCCAGCTTCACTGATCCTTGCCACTCTGAGCCCTCCCAACGTTTATGCCTTTTCACTTTCTGCCCTGGTCCTTGCCCGTCGCCCGCTTGCGACAGTTCTTCCCGGCCCTGGCCGCCAGGGGGTACACCACGAGCAGAAGCAGCAGCACCACCACCAGCACCCAAAGACACACCTACGCTGGAGTCCCTAGGCGCGCGCGCGCGCGCACACACACACACACACACACACACACGAGCGCGCGCTCGGGTGCACGCCGTGCTCCGACTGCCGGTGATCTTAGTTGCTCCAGAAACCCTCTAGGCCTCGTGCCTGCTGAGTCTCCTGCTCTCCGGCGAGCCTGCAATCAGCTTTGAGCGTGAGCGCATCCCCAGAACTCCCCTATCCTGGTGGGGGCGCACCTGAGACTCGAGACTTGAGTCTTCCCCCGGCTCCTTCGTGCGCCTGGGCCCCCTAGTGACAAACCCTCTCTGTTGCTGCCCTGTGTGCTCAGGCACTGACTGGGGGAGCTCATGGCGGGCGAAAGGAGCCGGGTTTGGGAACCCAGTCGCTGGCTCTTGTGTCTGGCCCCGGAGAGGTTCTGGATTCCTCCTCAGAGCTGCTTGGGCGAGGCCAAGCCTGGCGCCTGACACATCACTGCTCCCCATCCTGGGGGATCTCCTCCGACCGGGTCGGCCGTGTGGCAGGGCCCCGATAGCCCGGCCACCACTGGGGTCTGCGCTCCAGCTGTGTCCGCGGCTTTGGCCGGGATGCCGGCAGAGCAGGTGGGAGCCCACACCCGGGTCAGGCTGCCCCGGAGTGACAGGCGCAAAAAGGAATCCGGAGAGGCCCGGCGAGCCAGAGCACAGAGCGGCGGCGGAGGCGATCGGCGGAGGCGGGCGGTGGGCCACCGCCTTGGGCCAGGCGGGCCGAAGCCGGTGACGACTCACGGGTGTCGGGATAGACTTGTAGCCGACCCTGGGTGTGAAAGGAGTCCCGCGGCCCCCTACCCCCTGCCCCCCCCCCGTCTCAAGGGCGCAGGAGCAAACAGAGAACGCCTCCCCCCCCCCCCCACACAAACACACACTAGGTTGGACTGGCGAGTTTCCCACTCCTGCCCGGCCGCACTTCCATCCACCCAGCTCTTGATCCCTTCTCTGCCCAGCCCGGCTCGGGACACGTTGGGTGGCCCTTGCCGAAAGCCAGCGGCAGGGCTTTTCAGTCAGTGCTGTAGCAGCTGGAACTTTGCTTGGCTTCCAAGGGGACGCCCAGGCAAAGGGCACCAATCTGCGCGCTGGCCCGACTTCCCTTGAGGTCGACGGGTCCCCTAGTCGGCAGCCCGCCGCTGCTGGGATACCGGGGCTTGCCTTCTTGGGGCGGGGTGGGGCTGGGCGTGGGGGGAGCAGTCTCGGGGAAGCTCCCAAGCCCGAGGGTCGTGAGTGCGTGACAGTGAGGAGAGGAAGCCACGCTTGTCTCGGGTGTTATCCCTGGCGGTGGTCGGGCAAAGGCCATGGTACGGAAGGAGTGCAGGACGCAGGGTCTTCACGCGCCGTGCCAGGCGCCAGCGGGCTGAGAGGTGGGAGCCGGTTGCCTTAGCCGGGACTGGGGGTTGTGTGGGCGAAGCGCTGGCTGCGTGGAGAGGGCAGGGAGTGCGGCCTGTCGGTGAGGCGGGGTTCGGGCCGACACCCCGCGGGTGCGCAGGGGGGTGTTTTGGGGGGGAGGGCGGGGGTAGGTGTCAACCGGCCGGGCGCCGCAGCCCACGGGTCTGCCGGGTTCGGGTCGCGGGACTGAGGAGTCCGAAAGAGGCCGGGACGGCGGGGGTCCGTGAGCGGTCGGCTCCAGGGTCCGTGGGTCCGCCGGGATGACCAAGTAGGACTGTCGACGCCAGTCTGTGGGGAGGAGGCGCCCACGAACCGTATCGGGCGCCGGTCCGAGAGGCCCTCCCACTCCCGTCCGAGATAGGGGTGCGGTGCACGGAAGGAGGCGACGAGAGCGACGAGTGGGTGCGGGGTGGGGTGGGGCTGGGGGTCGGTGGAGCGTGTCTAGGTGAGGTGTGAAAAAGCGGGTAGGGAAGGCACGCGGGCCGGGGCCCCGGCTGCTTGGGATCCAGATGCAAAGAGCCGCAACGCAGAAGGGCCAAGCAGGGTCCCCCCCCCCCCCCAGCAGAGTGATTTCGGATCAGGCGACGTGTGCTTGGGGAGCGGTGAGAGTTGTGGCGGGGTTGAGGGCGTAGGGGTGGGGGTTGAGGAGAGAGATTTCGGGGACCAACGGGATGATATCACTGCAAGCAAGGCCTTTGGAGTCCTTCGTGCGCTGCAATGGAGGCCGTGAGCCCCTAAGGGGCCGCGGCGTGTCACTCTTGGGAGATCACGGGGCCGCGGATGTCCCGTGGTCGGTCTGCGGGCGAGGTGCCTGCCGGCTTCCATGGAAGCGAAATGAGTGTGATGGAAGCAGAGGTTAAGGCAACGGAGAGAGAAGCACCGAGAAGTCTGGTGTCTGGCACGGTGGTGGGCGAAGGGGGCCTGCACGGAAGGAAGGGTCAGAGAGGCACCGGAGCGGCCGCCGCGGCGCTCGAGGGCAGAGAGGGCAGAGAGGGCAGAGCGAGCGAGCGCGCGGCGCAGGCTGTGGGGTCCGGGCTCAGGGAGGTGTGTACAGCGGCGGCCCAGACGTCGGGGCTGCGGGACCAAAAGGGGACCGAGTGCTGCATGGGCCGGGAATCGAACCCGGGCCTCCCGCGTGGCAGGCGAGAATTCTACCACTGAACCACCCATGCACCGATGGCAGGCACGTCCACGCAACCGCCCGACAGTGGTCACCGCCTCCGGTGAGGAGCTGCTGCTTGGGACCGGGACCGAGGGTTGGGGGCTGGATGGGCCGTTCCTAAAGGAGGGGCTCCAGGCATCCTGCCGGGGCCCCGGGGATGCGGCCGCCGGCGGGGTGTGTGCGTGCGTGTGTCCCCCCGCGCAGCGCTGGCGCGAAGCTCCGGACCCCTGCACCTGCCGGGCCAGCCCAGGCCCCCCAGACCGCCTTGTCCGCTGCCGCCTGAGAAGCCAGGAGCCGGTCCAGGCTTTGCCCTCACGGGAACCCCAATCAGGCCAAGGGACCTGTGGCTCGGTGGCTGCCTCCGTCCACCCGCAAAGTCCCGGTCGCGGGGGCCGAGCCCCGGTCGGGTGAGGCGGGCCCCAACCAGCACCGACGTGGTGGGCAGGCCTTAGGCAGCCGCTGCCCACGTGGGGTTCGTGGCCGCGCCCAGGTAGGGTCGTGGCCGGGGCTCGGCCATCACCGGTGGGGATCCGGTTCTAGGGTTCTCTCCCCGCCACTCACGAGGGCCATGGTCCCGGGGCTGGGCTGTCTTGCCACGCCCGGTGACCCCACGGTGCGTGGCGATCAGAGGTCTCTACCTCTGAACTGCTGTGTTGTGGAGTGGCCGGCAGGCGTGGGTGGTTTGGAAAGGCCCTCCAGGGAAGGGGCCTGGCGGCCACAGTCTGGCACGACGGGAACGGGGTCCTCTGCAGGGCCGAGAGAGATAGGCGACGGGCGGGCGGGGGCCCGGGGGCGGGTTTTGCCCTCGCGAGAGGGCTGGAAAGGGCCCGCGCGGCAGCCAAAAGGTGGGCCTGTCAGGAGTGGGATTCGAACCCACGCCTCCAGGGGAGACTGCGACCTGAACGCAGCGCCTTAGACCGCTCGGCCATCCTGACGGCGGGCCTGAGCGCGTGGCGGCTCGCCTGGCTGGGACCCGGCGTTGGCGCAGGTGTCCTTGGCTGGCTCCGTGGTGCGCCGTGCCCGGCGGTCTGCGCGCGCGCTGGACGGACGGGCCTGGCGGGCCGGGAGAAAGCCAAGTCCGCGCATCGGTGCGGTCGCATTCCCCCACCGAGCCCGGCCAGGTACCACTAACCGTCTGTGCTGGCAGGAGCCCACCCGGCGCATCGTGCTCCTCCTCCTGTCGGCCGCCGTGCTCGCTAGCTCCCTGGCCCCCCTGCTTACACCGACACTGGGATGCCCGCGCACTGGGAAGCCGGCAGAGCGCACAGGGTCGTTCTCCGGGCACCAGGCACCGGGCCAGGGCGTGGGCTAAGGCCAGGGCCAGGGCCGGGGCCAGGGCCAGGGCCAGGGCCAGGGCCAGGGCCAGGTGGTGTGGAACTCCTTGAGGGTGCCTCCGTGGCGTCCGGCGGTGGACCGGCAGGGGCAAGGGGGGCCGGGCTAGGCGTCGGAGAGGGGACCGGCGCCACGACGGCGGGCGCCGCCGTCCTCGTTAGTATAGTGGTGAGTATCCCCGCCTGTCACGCGGGAGACCGGGGTTCGATTCCCCGACGGGGAGGCAGTCGCCCTCTTTTTGGTGGTGGTCGCCGCCGCTGCTGCGCCCCGGCCTCTAGCTCTCCTTGCCGCCGCCGGCCCTCGGCGCGCCCTGCTCTCCAGTTGGGCGCAGGATGCCACTTCGTCCCTGGCACGCCGCCCTCACGGTCCCCCGTCTACACCCCTCCCCAGGCATCCGTGCCTTCCTCCTCGCCGGGAGCTTCTGTCGCCACAGACCAACGGCCGCGCCCCGAGTGCGTGTGGAAAAGGGCTCCCTGCCAAAGTGCACGGGCTGGGTCGCTGGAGGGGAGAAGACCCTGAGCCGGCCGCCCGAGGCCTCGCCCCGCAGCGCTGGTTCAGGGCCCCGCCCGGAGACGAGGCGGCGGTGGCACGACGACGTCGGGGCGCCGGCTGGGCAGCCCGGGGCCAGCGTGGAGAGGCTCTCTCGGCCGGGTGGCGTTGGTGGTATAGTGGTGAGCATAGCTGCCTTCCAAGCAGTTGACCCGGGTTCGATTCCCGGCCAACGCAGCGAGTCGACCTTTTGACGAGGCGGGGCCTCGGCCGACCTGGCTCTGGCCGGGCGGGCTCGGTGGGAGGTCGCATGCCTGTGAGAGCTGCGCGTCCTCCTGCTGGTGGGCGGACGCGGGGAAGGAGCCCAGGCGAGGCTGGGCCAGGCGAGGCGAGGGGAGGCGAAGCAGGGTGGAAGGAGGAGCATTGCATTCTTTTGAGGGTGCCCCCGAGCATCAAGGGGCAGCCGGTGGCGGGCGACTGCACCAGGTTGCCATGTGAAGCCACGGGCACCCACGGGGACCGCGCCAGGTGCCCAGGTAGCGCCCAGCCCTTGGGACCGAGGCGCTGGCCCCAGATGGCACCCGCGGGGTGAAGGTAGCCCCACGCTCCCTGGTGGTCTAGTGGTTAGGATTCGGCGCTCTCACCGCCGCGGCCCGGGTTCGATTCCCGGTCAGGGAAGCCTTTCTTCTTCCTTCTCTCTCTCCCCTTTTGGCCAAGGCCTTGGTCGGCTCGCTCACACTATCCGTGTCCCGAAGACGGACCCTTATGGACGCCCGCCACACGCGGCGTCCAGCTTCACTGATCCTTGCCACTCTGAGCCCTCCCAACGTTTATGCCTTTTCACTTTCTGCCCTGGTCCTTGCCCGTCGCCCGCTTGCGACAGTTGTACACCACGAGCAGAAGCAGCAGCACCACCACCAGCACCCAAAGACACACCTACGCTGGAGTCCCTAGGCGCGCGCGCGCGCGCACACACACACACACACACACACACACACGAGCGCGCGCTCGGGTGCACGCCGTGCTCCGACTGCCGGTGATCTTAGTTGCTCCAGAAACCCTCTAGGCCTCGTGCCTGCTGAGTCTCCTGCTCTCCGGCGAGCCTGCAATCAGCTTTGAGCGTGAGCGCATCCCCAGAACTCCCCTATCCTGGTGGGGGCGCACCTGAGACTCGAGACTTGAGTCTTCCCCCGGCTCCTTCGTGCGCCTGGGCCCCCTAGTGACAAACCCTCTCTGTTGCTGCCCTGTGTGCTCAGGCACTGACTGGGGGAGCTCATGGCGGGCGAAAGGAGCCGGGTTTGGGAACCCAGTCGCTGGCTCTTGTGTCTGGCCCCGGAGAGGTTCTGGATTCCTCCTCAGAGCTGCTTGGGCGAGGCCAAGCCTGGCGCCTGACACATCACTGCTCCCCATCCTGGGGGATCTCCTCCGACCGGGTCGGCCGTGTGGCAGGGCCCCGATAGCCCGGCCACCACTGGGGTCTGCGCTCCAGCTGTGTCCGCGGCTTTGGCCGGGATGCCGGCAGAGCAGGTGGGAGCCCACACCCGGGTCAGGCTGCCCCGGAGTGACAGGCGCAAAAAGGAATCCGGAGAGGCCCGGCGAGCCAGAGCACAGAGCGGCGGCGGAGGCGATCGGCGGAGGCGGGCGGTGGGCCACCGCCTTGGGCCAGGCGGGCCGAAGCCGGTGGCGACTCACGGGTGTCGGGATAGACTTGTAGCCGACCCTGGGTGTGAAAGGAGTCCCGCGGCCCCCTACCCCCTGCCCCCCCCCCGTCTCAAGGGCGCAGGAGCAAACAGAGAACGCCTCCCCCCCCCCCCCACACAAACACACACTAGGTTGGACTGGCGAGTTTCCCACTCCTGCCCGGCCGCACTTCCATCCACCCAGCTCTTGATCCCTTCTCTGCCCAGCCCGGCTCGGGACACGTTGGGTGGCCCTTGCCGAAAGCCAGCGGCAGGGCTTTTCAGTCAGTGCTGTAGCAGCTGGAACTTTGCTTGGCTTCCAAGGGGACGCCCAGGCAAAGGGCACCAATCTGCGCGCTGGCCCGACTTCCCTTGAGGTCGACGGGTCCCCTAGTCGGCAGCCCGCCGCTGCTGGGATACCGGGGCTTGCCTTCTTGGGGCGGGGTGGGGCTGGGCGTGGGGGGAGCAGTCTCGGGGAAGCTCCCAAGCCCGAGGGTCGTGAGTGCGTGACAGTGAGGAGAGGAAGCCACGCTTGTCTCGGGTGTTATCCCTGGCGGTGGTCGGGCAAAGGCCATGGTACGGAAGGAGTGCAGGACGCAGGGTCTTCACGCGCCGTGCCAGGCGCCAGCGGGCTGAGAGGTGGGAGCCGGTTGCCTTAGCCGGGACTGGGGGTTGTGTGGGCGAAGCGCTGGCTGCGTGGAGAGGGCAGGGAGTGCGGCCTGTCGGTGAGGCGGGGTTCGGGCCGACACCCCGCGGGTGCGCAGGGGGGTGTTTTGGGGGGGAGGGCGGGGGTAGGTGTCAACCGGCCGGGCGCCGCAGCCCACGGGTCTGCCGGGTTCGGGTCGCGGGACTGAGGAGTCCGAAAGAGGCCGGGACGGCGGGGGTCCGTGAGCGGTCGGCTCCAGGGTCCGTGGGTCCGCCGGGATGACCAAGTAGGACTGTCGACGCCAGTCTGTGGGGAGGAGGCGCCCACGAACCGTATCGGGCGCCGGTCCGAGAGGCCCTCCCACTCCCGTCCGAGATAGGGGTGCGGTGCACGGAAGGAGGCGACGAGAGCGACGAGTGGGTGCGGGGTGGGGTGGGGCTGGGGGTCGGTGGAGCGTGTCTAGGTGAGGTGTGAAAAAGCGGGTAGGGAAGGCACGCGGGCCGGGGCCCCGGCTGCTTGGGATCCAGATGCAAAGAGCCGCAACGCAGAAGGGCCAAGCAGGGTCCCCCCCCCCCCCCCAGCAGAGTGATTTCGGATCAGGCGACGTGTGCTTGGGGAGCGGTGAGAGTTGTGGCGGGGTTGAGGGCGTAGGGGTGGGGGTTGAGGAGAGAGATTTCGGGGACCAACGGGATGATATCACTGCAAGCAAGGCCTTTGGAGTCCTTCGTGCGCTGCAATGGAGGCCGTGAGCCCCTAAGGGGCCGCGGCGTGTCACTCTTGGGAGATCACGGGGCCGCGGATGTCCCGTGGTCGGTCTGCGGGCGAGGTGCCTGCCGGCTTCCATGGAAGCGAAATGAGTGTGATGGAAGCAGAGGTTAAGGCAACGGAGAGAGAAGCACCGAGAAGTCTGGTGTCTGGCACGGTGGTGGGCGAAGGGGGCCTGCACGGAAGGAAGGGTCAGAGAGGCACCGGAGCGGCCGCCGCGGCGCTCGAGGGCAGAGAGGGCAGAGAGGGCAGAGCGAGCGAGCGCGCGGCGCAGGCTGTGGGGTCCGGGCTCAGGGAGGTGTGTACAGCGGCGGCCCAGACGTCGGGGCTGCGGGACCAAAAGGGGACCGAGTGCTGCATGGGCCGGGAATCGAACCCGGGCCTCCCGCGTGGCAGGCGAGAATTCTACCACTGAACCACCCATGCACCGATGGCAGGCACGTCCACGCAACCGCCCGACAGTGGTCACCGCCTCCGGTGAGGAGCTGCTGCTTGGGACCGGGACCGAGGGTTGGGGGCTGGATGGGCCGTTCCTAAAGGAGGGGCTCCAGGCATCCTGCCGGGGCCCCGGGGATGCGGCCGCCGGCGGGGTGTGTGCGTGCGTGTGTCCCCCCGCGCAGCGCTGGCGCGAAGCTCCGGACCCCTGCACCTGCCGGGCCAGCCCAGGCCCCCCAGACCGCCTTGTCCGCTGCCGCCTGAGAAGCCAGGAGCCGGTCCAGGCTTTGCCCTCACGGGAACCCCAATCAGGCCAAGGGACCTGTGGCTCGGTGGCTGCCTCCGTCCACCCGCAAAGTCCCGGTCGCGGGGGCCGAGCCCCGGTCGGGTGAGGCGGGCCCCAACCAGCACCGACGTGGTGGGCAGGCCTTAGGCAGCCGCTGCCCACGTGGGGTTCGTGGCCGCGCCCAGGTAGGGTCGTGGCCGGGGCTCGGCCATCACCGGTGGGGATCCGGTTCTAGGGTTCTCTCCCCGCCACTCACGAGGGCCATGGTCCCGGGGCTGGGCTGTCTTGCCACGCCCGGTGACCCCACGGTGCGTGGCGATCAGAGGTCTCTACCTCTGAACTGCTGTGTTGTGGAGTGGCCGGCAGGCGTGGGTGGTTTGGAAAGGCCCTCCAGGGAAGGGGCCTGGCGGCCACAGTCTGGCACGACGGGAACGGGGTCCTCTGCAGGGCCGAGAGAGATAGGCGACGGGCGGGCGGGGGCCCGGGGGCGGGTTTTGCCCTCGCGAGAGGGCTGGAAAGGGCCCGCGCGGCAGCCAAAAGGTGGGCCTGTCAGGAGTGGGATTCGAACCCACGCCTCCAGGGGAGACTGCGACCTGAACGCAGCGCCTTAGACCGCTCGGCCATCCTGACGGCGGGCCTGAGCGCGTGGCGGCTCGCCTGGCTGGGACCCGGCGTTGGCGCAGGTGTCCTTGGCTGGCTCCGTGGTGCGCCGTGCCCGGCGGTCTGCGCGCGCGCTGGACGGACGGGCCTGGCGGGCCGGGAGAAAGCCAAGTCCGCGCATCGGTGCGGTCGCATTCCCCCACCGAGCCCGGCCAGGTACCACTAACCGTCTGTGCTGGCAGGAGCCCACCCGGCGCATCGTGCTCCTCCTCCTGTCGGCCGCCGTGCTCGCTAGCTCCCTGGCCCCCCTGCTTACACCGACACTGGGATGCCCGCGCACTGGGAAGCCGGCAGAGCGCACAGGGTCGTTCTCCGGGCACCAGGCACCGGGCCAGGGCGTGGGCTAAGGCCAGGGCCAGGGCCGGGGCCAGGGCCAGGGCCAGGGCCAGGGCCAGGGCCAGGGCCAGGGCCAGGTGGTGTGGAACTCCTTGAGGGTGCCTCCGTGGCGTCCGGCGGTGGACCGGCAGGGGCAAGGGGGGCCGGGCTAGGCGTCGGAGAGGGGACCGGCGCCACGACGGCGGGCGCCGCCGTCCTCGTTAGTATAGTGGTGAGTATCCCCGCCTGTCACGCGGGAGACCGGGGTTCGATTCCCCGACGGGGAGGCAGTCGCCCTCTTTTTGGTGGTGGTCGCCGCCGCTGCTGCGCCCCGGCCTCTAGCTCTCCTTGCCGCCGCCGGCCCTCGGCGCGCCCTGCTCTCCAGTTGGGCGCAGGATGCCACTTCGTCCCTGGCACGCCGCCCTCACGGTCCCCCGTCTACACCCCTCCCCAGGCATCCGTGCCTTCCTCCTCGCCGGGAGCTTCTGTCGCCACAGACCAACGGCCGCGCCCCGAGTGCGTGTGGAAAAGGGCTCCCTGCCAAAGTGCACGGGCTGGGTCGCTGGAGGGGAGAAGACCCTGAGCCGGCCGCCCGAGGCCTCGCCCCGCAGCGCTGGTTCAGGGCCCCGCCCGGAGACGAGGCGGCGGTGGCACGACGACGTCGGGGCGCCGGCTGGGCAGCCCGGGGCCAGCGTGGAGAGGCTCTCTCGGCCGGGTGGCGTTGGTGGTATAGTGGTGAGCATAGCTGCCTTCCAAGCAGTTGACCCGGGTTCGATTCCCGGCCAACGCAGCGAGTCGACCTTTTGACGAGGCGGGGCCTCGGCCGACCTGGCTCTGGCCGGGCGGGCTCGGTGGGAGGTCGCATGCCTGTGAGAGCTGCGCGTCCTCCTGCTGGTGGGCGGACGCGGGGAAGGAGCCCAGGCGAGGCTGGGCCAGGCGAGGCGAGGGGAGGCGAAGCAGGGTGGAAGGAGGAGCATTGCATTCTTTTGAGGGTGCCCCCGAGCATCAAGGGGCAGCCGGTGGCGGGCGACTGCACCAGGTTGCCATGTGAAGCCACGGGCACCCACGGGGACCGCGCCAGGTGCCCAGGTAGCGCCCAGCCCTTGGGACCGAGGCGCTGGCCCCAGATGGCACCCGCGGGGTGAAGGTAGCCCCACGCTCCCTGGTGGTCTAGTGGTTAGGATTCGGCGCTCTCACCGCCGCGGCCCGGGTTCGATTCCCGGTCAGGGAAGCCTTTCTTCTTCCTTCTCTCTCTCCCCTTTTGGCCAAGGCCTTGGTCGGCTCGCTCACACTATCCGTGTCCCGAAGACGGACCCTTATGGACGCCCGCCACACGCGGCGTCCAGCTTCACTGATCCTTGCCACTCTGAGCCCTCCCAACGTTTATGCCTTTTCACTTTCTGCCCTGGTCCTTGCCCGTCGCCCGCTTGCGACAGTTCTTCCCGGCCCTGGCCGCCAGGGGGTACACCACGAGCAGAAGCAGCAGCACCACCACCAGCACCCAAAGACACACCTACGCTGGAGTCCCTAGGCGCGCGCGCGCGCGCACACACACACACACACACACACACACACGAGCGCGCGCTCGGGTGCACGCCGTGCTCCGACTGCCGGTGATCTTAGTTGCTCCAGAAACCCTCTAGGCCTCGTGCCTGCTGAGTCTCCTGCTCTCCGGCGAGCCTGCAATCAGCTTTGAGCGTGAGCGCATCCCCAGAACTCCCCTATCCTGGTGGGGGCGCACCTGAGACTCGAGACTTGAGTCTTCCCCCGGCTCCTTCGTGCGCCTGGGCCCCCTAGTGACAAACCCTCTCTGTTGCTGCCCTGTGTGCTCAGGCACTGACTGGGGGAGCTCATGGCGGGCGAAAGGAGCCGGGTTTGGGAACCCAGTCGCTGGCTCTTGTGTCTGGCCCCGGAGAGGTTCTGGATTCCTCCTCAGAGCTGCTTGGGCGAGGCCAAGCCTGGCGCCTGACACATCACTGCTCCCCATCCTGGGGGATCTCCTCCGACCGGGTCGGCCGTGTGGCAGGGCCCCGATAGCCCGGCCACCACTGGGGTCTGCGCTCCAGCTGTGTCCGCGGCTTTGGCCGGGATGCCGGCAGAGCAGGTGGGAGCCCACACCCGGGTCAGGCTGCCCCGGAGTGACAGGCGCAAAAAGGAATCCGGAGAGGCCCGGCGAGCCAGAGCACAGAGCGGCGGCGGAGGCGATCGGCGGAGGCGGGCGGTGGGCCACCGCCTTGGGCCAGGCGGGCCGAAGCCGGTGGCGACTCACGGGTGTCGGGATAGACTTGTAGCCGACCCTGGGTGTGAAAGGAGTCCCGCGGCCCCCTACCCCCTGCCCCCCCCCCGTCTCAAGGGCGCAGGAGCAAACAGAGAACGCCTCCCCCCCCCCCCCACACAAACACACACTAGGTTGGACTGGCGAGTTTCCCACTCCTGCCCGGCCGCACTTCCATCCACCCAGCTCTTGATCCCTTCTCTGCCCAGCCCGGCTCGGGACACGTTGGGTGGCCCTTGCCGAAAGCCAGCGGCAGGGCTTTTCAGTCAGTGCTGTAGCAGCTGGAACTTTGCTTGGCTTCCAAGGGGACGCCCAGGCAAAGGGCACCAATCTGCGCGCTGGCCCGACTTCCCTTGAGGTCGACGGGTCCCCTAGTCGGCAGCCCGCCGCTGCTGGGATACCGGGGCTTGCCTTCTTGGGGCGGGGTGGGGCTGGGCGTGGGGGGAGCAGTCTCGGGGAAGCTCCCAAGCCCGAGGGTCGTGAGTGCGTGACAGTGAGGAGAGGAAGCCACGCTTGTCTCGGGTGTTATCCCTGGCGGTGGTCGGGCAAAGGCCATGGTACGGAAGGAGTGCAGGACGCAGGGTCTTCACGCGCCGTGCCAGGCGCCAGCGGGCTGAGAGGTGGGAGCCGGTTGCCTTAGCCGGGACTGGGGGTTGTGTGGGCGAAGCGCTGGCTGCGTGGAGAGGGCAGGGAGTGCGGCCTGTCGGTGAGGCGGGGTTCGGGCCGACACCCCGCGGGTGCGCAGGGGGGTGTTTTGGGGGGGAGGGCGGGGGTAGGTGTCAACCGGCCGGGCGCCGCAGCCCACGGGTCTGCCGGGTTCGGGTCGCGGGACTGAGGAGTCCGAAAGAGGCCGGGACGGCGGGGGTCCGTGAGCGGTCGGCTCCAGGGTCCGTGGGTCCGCCGGGATGACCAAGTAGGACTGTCGACGCCAGTCTGTGGGGAGGAGGCGCCCACGAACCGTATCGGGCGCCGGTCCGAGAGGCCCTCCCACTCCCGTCCGAGATAGGGGTGCGGTGCACGGAAGGAGGCGACGAGAGCGACGAGTGGGTGCGGGGTGGGGTGGGGCTGGGGGTCGGTGGAGCGTGTCTAGGTGAGGTGTGAAAAAGCGGGTAGGGAAGGCACGCGGGCCGGGGCCCCGGCTGCTTGGGATCCAGATGCAAAGAGCCGCAACGCAGAAGGGCCAAGCAGGGTCCCCCCCCCCCCCCAGCAGAGTGATTTCGGATCAGGCGACGTGTGCTTGGGGAGCGGTGAGAGTTGTGGCGGGGTTGAGGGCGTAGGGGTGGGGGTTGAGGAGAGAGATTTCGGGGACCAACGGGATGATATCACTGCAAGCAAGGCCTTTGGAGTCCTTCGTGCGCTGCAATGGAGGCCGTGAGCCCCTAAGGGGCCGCGGCGTGTCACTCTTGGGAGATCACGGGGCCGCGGATGTCCCGTGGTCGGTCTGCGGGCGAGGTGCCTGCCGGCTTCCATGGAAGCGAAATGAGTGTGATGGAAGCAGAGGTTAAGGCAACGGAGAGAGAAGCACCGAGAAGTCTGGTGTCTGGCACGGTGGTGGGCGAAGGGGGCCTGCACGGAAGGAAGGGTCAGAGAGGCACCGGAGCGGCCGCCGCGGCGCTCGAGGGCAGAGAGGGCAGAGAGGGCAGAGCGAGCGAGCGCGCGGCGCAGGCTGTGGGGTCCGGGCTCAGGGAGGTGTGTACAGCGGCGGCCCAGACGTCGGGGCTGCGGGACCAAAAGGGGACCGAGTGCTGCATGGGCCGGGAATCGAACCCGGGCCTCCCGCGTGGCAGGCGAGAATTCTACCACTGAACCACCCATGCACCGATGGCAGGCACGTCCACGCAACCGCCCGACAGTGGTCACCGCCTCCGGTGAGGAGCTGCTGCTTGGGACCGGGACCGAGGGTTGGGGGCTGGATGGGCCGTTCCTAAAGGAGGGGCTCCAGGCATCCTGCCGGGGCCCCGGGGATGCGGCCGCCGGCGGGGTGTGTGCGTGCGTGTGTCCCCCCGCGCAGCGCTGGCGCGAAGCTCCGGACCCCTGCACCTGCCGGGCCAGCCCAGGCCCCCCAGACCGCCTTGTCCGCTGCCGCCTGAGAAGCCAGGAGCCGGTCCAGGCTTTGCCCTCACGGGAACCCCAATCAGGCCAAGGGACCTGTGGCTCGGTGGCTGCCTCCGTCCACCCGCAAAGTCCCGGTCGCGGGGGCCGAGCCCCGGTCGGGTGAGGCGGGCCCCAACCAGCACCGACGTGGTGGGCAGGCCTTAGGCAGCCGCTGCCCACGTGGGGTTCGTGGCCGCGCCCAGGTAGGGTCGTGGCCGGGGCTCGGCCATCACCGGTGGGGATCCGGTTCTAGGGTTCTCTCCCCGCCACTCACGAGGGCCATGGTCCCGGGGCTGGGCTGTCTTGCCACGCCCGGTGACCCCACGGTGCGTGGCGATCAGAGGTCTCTACCTCTGAACTGCTGTGTTGTGGAGTGGCCGGCAGGCGTGGGTGGTTTGGAAAGGCCCTCCAGGGAAGGGGCCTGGCGGCCACAGTCTGGCACGACGGGAACGGGGTCCTCTGCAGGGCCGAGAGAGATAGGCGACGGGCGGGCGGGGGCCCGGGGGCGGGTTTTGCCCTCGCGAGAGGGCTGGAAAGGGCCCGCGCGGCAGCCAAAAGGTGGGCCTGTCAGGAGTGGGATTCGAACCCACGCCTCCAGGGGAGACTGCGACCTGAACGCAGCGCCTTAGACCGCTCGGCCATCCTGACGGCGGGCCTGAGCGCGTGGCGGCTCGCCTGGCTGGGACCCGGCGTTGGCGCAGGTGTCCTTGGCTGGCTCCGTGGTGCGCCGTGCCCGGCGGTCTGCGCGCGCGCTGGACGGACGGGCCTGGCGGGCCGGGAGAAAGCCAAGTCCGCGCATCGGTGCGGTCGCATTCCCCCACCGAGCCCGGCCAGGTACCACTAACCGTCTGTGCTGGCAGGAGCCCACCCGGCGCATCGTGCTCCTCCTCCTGTCGGCCGCCGTGCTCGCTAGCTCCCTGGCCCCCCTGCTTACACCGACACTGGGATGCCCGCGCACTGGGAAGCCGGCAGAGCGCACAGGGTCGTTCTCCGGGCACCAGGCACCGGGCCAGGGCGTGGGCTAAGGCCAGGGCCAGGGCCGGGGCCAGGGCCAGGGCCAGGGCCAGGGCCAGGGCCAGGGCCAGGGCCAGGTGGTGTGGAACTCCTTGAGGGTGCCTCCGTGGCGTCCGGCGGTGGACCGGCAGGGGCAAGGGGGGCCGGGCTAGGCGTCGGAGAGGGGACCGGCGCCACGACGGCGGGCGCCGCCGTCCTCGTTAGTATAGTGGTGAGTATCCCCGCCTGTCACGCGGGAGACCGGGGTTCGATTCCCCGACGGGGAGGCAGTCGCCCTCTTTTTGGTGGTGGTCGCCGCCGCTGCTGCGCCCCGGCCTCTAGCTCTCCTTGCCGCCGCCGGCCCTCGGCGCGCCCTGCTCTCCAGTTGGGCGCAGGATGCCACTTCGTCCCTGGCACGCCGCCCTCACGGTCCCCCGTCTACACCCCTCCCCAGGCATCCGTGCCTTCCTCCTCGCCGGGAGCTTCTGTCGCCACAGACCAACGGCCGCGCCCCGAGTGCGTGTGGAAAAGGGCTCCCTGCCAAAGTGCACGGGCTGGGTCGCTGGAGGGGAGAAGACCCTGAGCCGGCCGCCCGAGGCCTCGCCCCGCAGCGCTGGTTCAGGGCCCCGCCCGGAGACGAGGCGGCGGTGGCACGACGACGTCGGGGCGCCGGCTGGGCAGCCCGGGGCCAGCGTGGAGAGGCTCTCTCGGCCGGGTGGCGTTGGTGGTATAGTGGTGAGCATAGCTGCCTTCCAAGCAGTTGACCCGGGTTCGATTCCCGGCCAACGCAGCGAGTCGACCTTTTGACGAGGCGGGGCCTCGGCCGACCTGGCTCTGGCCGGGCGGGCTCGGTGGGAGGTCGCATGCCTGTGAGAGCTGCGCGTCCTCCTGCTGGTGGGCGGACGCGGGGAAGGAGCCCAGGCGAGGCTGGGCCAGGCGAGGCGAGGGGAGGCGAAGCAGGGTGGAAGGAGGAGCATTGCATTCTTTTGAGGGTGCCCCCGAGCATCAAGGGGCAGCCGGTGGCGGGCGACTGCACCAGGTTGCCATGTGAAGCCACGGGCACCCACGGGGACCGCGCCAGGTGCCCAGGTAGCGCCCAGCCCTTGGGACCGAGGCGCTGGCCCCAGATGGCACCCGCGGGGTGAAGGTAGCCCCACGCTCCCTGGTGGTCTAGTGGTTAGGATTCGGCGCTCTCACTGCCGCGGCCCGGGTTCGATTCCCGGTCAGGGAAGCCTTTCTTCTTCCTTCTCTCTCTCCCCTTTTGGCCAAGGCCTTGGTCGGCTCGCTCACACTATCCGTGTCCCGAAGACGGACCCTTATGGACGCCCGCCACACGCGGCGTCCAGCTTCACTGATCCTTGCCACTCTGAGCCCTCCCAACGTTTATGCCTTTTCACTTTCTGCCCTGGTCCTTGCCCGTCGCCCGCTTGCGACAGTTCTTCCCGGCCCTGGCCGCCAGGGGGTACACCACGAGCAGAAGCAGCAGCACCACCACCAGCACCCAAAGACACACCTACGCTGGAGTCCCTAGGCGCGCGCGCGCGCGCACACACACACACACACACACACACACACGAGCGCGCGCTCGGGTGCACGCCGTGCTCCGACTGCCGGTGATCTTAGTTGCTCCAGAAACCCTCTAGGCCTCGTGCCTGCTGAGTCTCCTGCTCTCCGGCGAGCCTGCAATCAGCTTTGAGCGTGAGCGCATCCCCAGAACTCCCCTATCCTGGTGGGGGCGCACCTGAGACTCGAGACTTGAGTCTTCCCCCGGCTCCTTCGTGCGCCTGGGCCCCCTAGTGACAAACCCTCTCTGTTGCTGCCCTGTGTGCTCAGGCACTGACTGGGGGAGCTCATGGCGGGCGAAAGGAGCCGGGTTTGGGAACCCAGTCGCTGGCTCTTGTGTCTGGCCCCGGAGAGGTTCTGGATTCCTCCTCAGAGCTGCTTGGGCGAGGCCAAGCCTGGCGCCTGACACATCACTGCTCCCCATCCTGGGGGATCTCCTCCGACCGGGTCGGCCGTGTGGCAGGGCCCCGATAGCCCGGCCACCACTGGGGTCTGCGCTCCAGCTGTGTCCGCGGCTTTGGCCGGGATGCCGGCAGAGCAGGTGGGAGCCCACACCCGGGTCAGGCTGCCCCGGAGTGACAGGCGCAAAAAGGAATCTGGAGAGGCCCGGCGAGCCAGAGCACAGAGCGGCGGCGGAGGCGATCGGCGGAGGCGGGCGGTGGGCCACCGCCTTGGGCCAGGCGGGCCGAAGCCGGTGGCGACTCACGGGTGTCGGGATAGACTTGTAGCCGACCCTGGGTGTGAAAGGAGTCCCGCGGCCCCCTACCCCCTGCCCCCCCCCGTCTCAAGGGCGCAGGAGCAAACAGAGAACGCCTCCCCCCCCCCCCCACACAAACACACACTAGGTTGGACTGGCGAGTTTCCCACTCCTGCCCGGCCGCACTTCCATCCACCCAGCTCTTGATCCCTTCTCTGCCCAGCCCGGCTCGGGACACGTTGGGTGGCCCTTGCCGAAAGCCAGCGGCAGGGCTTTTCAGTCAGTGCTGTAGCAGCTGGAACTTTGCTTGGCTTCCAAGGGGACGCCCAGGCAAAGGGCACCAATCTGCGCGCTGGCCCGACTTCCCTTGAGGTCGACGGGTCCCCTAGTCGGCAGCCCGCCGCTGCTGGGATACCGGGGCTTGCCTTCTTGGGGCGGGGTGGGGCTGGGCGTGGGGGGAGCAGTCTCGGGGAAGCTCCCAAGCCCGAGGGTCGTGAGTGCGTGACAGTGAGGAGAGGAAGCCACGCTTGTCTCGGGTGTTATCCCTGGCGGTGGTCGGGCAAAGGCCATGGTACGGAAGGAGTGCAGGACGCAGGGTCTTCACGCGCCGTGCCAGGCGCCAGCGGGCTGAGAGGTGGGAGCCGGTTGCCTTAGCCGGGACTGGGGGTTGTGTGGGCGAAGCGCTGGCTGCGTGGAGAGGGCAGGGAGTGCGGCCTGTCGGTGAGGCGGGGTTCGGGCCGACACCCCGCGGGTGCGCAGGGGGGTGTTTTGGGGGGGAGGGCGGGGGTAGGTGTCAACCGGCCGGGCGCCGCAGCCCACGGGTCTGCCGGGTTCGGGTCGCGGGACTGAGGAGTCCGAAAGAGGCCGGGACGGCGGGGGTCCGTGAGCGGTCGGCTCCAGGGTCCGTGGGTCCGCCGGGATGACCAAGTAGGACTGTCGACGCCAGTCTGTGGGGAGGAGGCGCCCACGAACCGTATCGGGCGCCGGTCCGAGAGGCCCTCCCACTCCCGTCCGAGATAGGGGTGCGGTGCACGGAAGGAGGCGACGAGAGCGACGAGTGGGTGCGGGGTGGGGTGGGGCTGGGGGTCGGTGGAGCGTGTCTAGGTGAGGTGTGAAAAAGCGGGTAGGGAAGGCACGCGGGCCGGGGCCCCGGCTGCTTGGGATCCAGATGCAAAGAGCCGCAACGCAGAAGGGCCAAGCAGGGTCCCCCCCCCCCCCCAGCAGAGTGATTTCGGATCAGGCGACGTGTGCTTGGGGAGCGGTGAGAGTTGTGGCGGGGTTGAGGGCGTAGGGGTGGGGGTTGAGGAGAGAGATTTCGGGGACCAACGGGATGATATCACTGCAAGCAAGGCCTTTGGAGTCCTTCGTGCGCTGCAATGGAGGCCGTGAGCCCCTAAGGGGCCGCGGCGTGTCACTCTTGGGAGATCACGGGGCCGCGGATGTCCCGTGGTCGGTCTGCGGGCGAGGTGCCTGCCGGCTTCCATGGAAGCGAAATGAGTGTGATGGAAGCAGAGGTTAAGGCAACGGAGAGAGAAGCACCGAGAAGTCTGGTGTCTGGCACGGTGGTGGGCGAAGGGGGCCTGCACGGAAGGAAGGGTCAGAGAGGCACCGGAGCGGCCGCCGCGGCGCTCGAGGGCAGAGAGGGCAGAGAGGGCAGAGCGAGCGAGCGCGCGGCGCAGGCTGTGGGGTCCGGGCTCAGGGAGGTGTGTACAGCGGCGGCCCAGACGTCGGGGCTGCGGGACCAAAAGGGGACCGAGTGCTGCATGGGCCGGGAATCGAACCCGGGCCTCCCGCGTGGCAGGCGAGAATTCTACCACTGAACCACCCATGCACCGATGGCAGGCACGTCCACGCAACCGCCCGACAGTGGTCACCGCCTCCGGTGAGGAGCTGCTGCTTGGGACCGGGACCGAGGGTTGGGGGCTGGATGGGCCGTTCCTAAAGGAGGGGCTCCAGGCATCCTGCCGGGGCCCCGGGGATGCGGCCGCCGGCGGGGTGTGTGCGTGCGTGTGTCCCCCCGCGCAGCGCTGGCGCGAAGCTCCGGACCCCTGCACCTGCCGGGCCAGCCCAGGCCCCCCAGACCGCCTTGTCCGCTGCCGCCTGAGAAGCCAGGAGCCGGTCCAGGCTTTGCCCTCACGGGAACCCCAATCAGGCCAAGGGACCTGTGGCTCGGTGGCTGCCTCCGTCCACCCGCAAAGTCCCGGTCGCGGGGGCCGAGCCCCGGTCGGGTGAGGCGGGCCCCAACCAGCACCGACGTGGTGGGCAGGCCTTAGGCAGCCGCTGCCCACGTGGGGTTCGTGGCCGCGCCCAGGTAGGGTCGTGGCCGGGGCTCGGCCATCACCGGTGGGGATCCGGTTCTAGGGTTCTCTCCCCGCCACTCACGAGGGCCATGGTCCCGGGGCTGGGCTGTCTTGCCACGCCCGGTGACCCCACGGTGCGTGGCGATCAGAGGTCTCTACCTCTGAACTGCTGTGTTGTGGAGTGGCCGGCAGGCGTGGGTGGTTTGGAAAGGCCCTCCAGGGAAGGGGCCTGGCGGCCACAGTCTGGCACGACGGGAACGGGGTCCTCTGCAGGGCCGAGAGAGATAGGCGACGGGCGGGCGGGGGCCCGGGGGCGGGTTTTGCCCTCGCGAGAGGGCTGGAAAGGGCCCGCGCGGCAGCCAAAAGGTGGGCCTGTCAGGAGTGGGATTCGAACCCACGCCTCCAGGGGAGACTGCGACCTGAACGCAGCGCCTTAGACCGCTCGGCCATCCTGACGGCGGGCCTGAGCGCGTGGCGGCTCGCCTGGCTGGGACCCGGCGTTGGCGCAGGTGTCCTTGGCTGGCTCCGTGGTGCGCCGTGCCCGGCGGTCTGCGCGCGCGCTGGACGGACGGGCCTGGCGGGCCGGGAGAAAGCCAAGTCCGCGCATCGGTGCGGTCGCATTCCCCCACCGAGCCCGGCCAGGTACCACTAACCGTCTGTGCTGGCAGGAGCCCACCCGGCGCATCGTGCTCCTCCTCCTGTCGGCCGCCGTGCTCGCTAGCTCCCTGGCCCCCCTGCTTACACCGACACTGGGATGCCCGCGCACTGGGAAGCCGGCAGAGCGCACAGGGTCGTTCTCCGGGCACCAGGCACCGGGCCAGGGCGTGGGCTAAGGCCAGGGCCAGGGCCGGGGCCAGGGCCAGGGCCAGGGCCAGGGCCAGGGCCAGGTGGTGTGGAACTCCTTGAGGGTGCCTCCGTGGCGTCCGGCGGTGGACCGGCAGGGGCAAGGGGGGCCGGGCTAGGCGTCGGAGAGGGGACCGGCGCCACGACGGCGGGCGCCGCCGTCCTCGTTAGTATAGTGGTGAGTATCCCCGCCTGTCACGCGGGAGACCGGGGTTCGATTCCCCGACGGGGAGGCAGTCGCCCTCTTTTTGGTGGTGGTCGCCGCCGCTGCTGCGCCCCGGCCTCTAGCTCTCCTTGCCGCCGCCGGCCCTCGGCGCGCCCTGCTCTCCAGTTGGGCGCAGGATGCCACTTCGTCCCTGGCACGCCGCCCTCACGGTCCCCCGTCTACACCCCTCCCCAGGCATCCGTGCCTTCCTCCTCGCCGGGAGCTTCTGTCGCCACAGACCAACGGCCGCGCCCCGAGTGCGTGTGGAAAAGGGCTCCCTGCCAAAGTGCACGGGCTGGGTCGCTGGAGGGGAGAAGACCCTGAGCCGGCCGCCCGAGGCCTCGCCCCGCAGCGCTGGTTCAGGGCCCCGCCCGGAGACGAGGCGGCGGTGGCACGACGACGTCGGGGCGCCGGCTGGGCAGCCCGGGGCCAGCGTGGAGAGGCTCTCTCGGCCGGGTGGCGTTGGTGGTATAGTGGTGAGCATAGCTGCCTTCCAAGCAGTTGACCCGGGTTCGATTCCCGGCCAACGCAGCGAGTCGACCTTTTGACGAGGCGGGGCCTCGGCCGACCTGGCTCTGGCCGGGCGGGCTCGGTGGGAGGTCGCATGCCTGTGAGAGCTGCGCGTCCTCCTGCTGGTGGGCGGACGCGGGGAAGGAGCCCAGGCGAGGCTGGGCCAGGCGAGGCGAGGGGAGGCGAAGCAGGGTGGAAGGAGGAGCATTGCATTCTTTTGAGGGTGCCCCCGAGCATCAAGGGGCAGCCGGTGGCGGGCGACTGCACCAGGTTGCCATGTGAAGCCACGGGCACCCACGGGGACCGCGCCAGGTGCCCAGGTAGCGCCCAGCCCTTGGGACCGAGGCGCTGGCCCCAGATGGCACCCGCGGGGTGAAGGTAGCCCCACGCTCCCTGGTGGTCTAGTGGTTAGGATTCGGCGCTCTCACCGCCGCGGCCCGGGTTCGATTCCCGGTCAGGGAAGCCTTTCTTCTTCCTTCTCTCTCTCCCCTTTTGGCCAAGGCCTTGGTCGGCTCGCTCACACTATCCGTGTCCCGAAGACGGACCCTTATGGACGCCCGCCACACGCGGCGTCCAGCTTCACTGATCCTTGCCACTCTGAGCCCTCCCAACGTTTATGCCTTTTCACTTTCTGCCCTGGTCCTTGCCCGTCGCCCGCTTGCGACAGTTCTTCCCGGCCCTGGCCGCCAGGGGGTACACCACGAGCAGAAGCAGCAGCACCACCACCAGCACCCAAAGACACACCTACGCTGGAGTCCCTAGGCGCGCGCGCGCGCGCACACACACACACACACACACACACACACGAGCGCGCGCTCGGGTGCACGCCGTGCTCCGACTGCCGGTGATCTTAGTTGCTCCAGAAACCCTCTAGGCCTCGTGCCTGCTGAGTCTCCTGCTCTCCGGCGAGCCTGCAATCAGCTTTGAGCGTGAGCGCATCCCCAGAACTCCCCTATCCTGGTGGGGGCGCACCTGAGACTCGAGACTTGAGTCTTCCCCCGGCTCCTTCGTGCGCCTGGGCCCCCTAGTGACAAACCCTCTCTGTTGCTGCCCTGTGTGCTCAGGCACTGACTGGGGGAGCTCATGGCGGGCGAAAGGAGCCGGGTTTGGGAACCCAGTCGCTGGCTCTTGTGTCTGGCCCCGGAGAGGTTCTGGATTCCTCCTCAGAGCTGCTTGGGCGAGGCCAAGCCTGGCGCCTGACACATCACTGCTCCCCATCCTGGGGGATCTCCTCCGACCGGGTCGGCCGTGTGGCAGGGCCCCGATAGCCCGGCCACCACTGGGGTCTGCGCTCCAGCTGTGTCCGCGGCTTTGGCCGGGATGCCGGCAGAGCAGGTGGGAGCCCACACCCGGGTCAGGCTGCCCCGGAGTGACAGGTGCAAAAAGGAATCCGGAGAGGCCCGGCGAGCCAGAGCACAGAGCGGCGGCGGAGGCGATCGGCGGAGGCGGGCGGTGGGCCACCGCCTTGGGCCAGGCGGGCCGAAGCCGGTGGCGACTCACGGGTGTCGGGATAGACTTGTAGCCGACCCTGGGTGTGAAAGGAGTCCCGCGGCCCCCTACCCCCTGCCCCCCCCCGTCTCAAGGGCGCAGGAGCAAACAGAGAACGCCTCCCCCCCCCCCCACACAAACACACACTAGGTTGGACTGGCGAGTTTCCCACTCCTGCCCGGCCGCACTTCCATCCACCCAGCTCTTGATCCCTTCTCTGCCCAGCCCGGCTCGGGACACGTTGGGTGGCCCTTGCCGAAAGCCAGCGGCAGGGCTTTTCAGTCAGTGCTGTAGCAGCTGGAACTTTGCTTGGCTTCCAAGGGGACGCCCAGGCAAAGGGCACCAATCTGCGCGCTGGCCCGACTTCCCTTGAGGTCGACGGGTCCCCTAGTCGGCAGCCCGCCGCTGCTGGGATACCGGGGCTTGCCTTCTTGGGGCGGGGTGGGGCTGGGCGTGGGGGGAGCAGTCTCGGGGAAGCTCCCAAGCCCGAGGGTCGTGAGTGCGTGACAGTGAGGAGAGGAAGCCACGCTTGTCTCGGGTGTTATCCCTGGCGGTGGTCGGGCAAAGGCCATGGTACGGAAGGAGTGCAGGACGCAGGGTCTTCACGCGCCGTGCCAGGCGCCAGCGGGCTGAGAGGTGGGAGCCGGTTGCCTTAGCCGGGACTGGGGGTTGTGTGGGCGAAGCGCTGGCTGCGTGGAGAGGGCAGGGAGTGCGGCCTGTCGGTGAGGCGGGGTTCGGGCCGACACCCCGCGGGTGCGCAGGGGGGTGTTTTGGGGGGGAGGGCGGGGGTAGGTGTCAACCGGCCGGGCGCCGCAGCCCACGGGTCTGCCGGGTTCGGGTCGCGGGACTGAGGAGTCCGAAAGAGGCCGGGACGGCGGGGGTCCGTGAGCGGTCGGCTCCAGGGTCCGTGGGTCCGCCGGGATGACCAAGTAGGACTGTCGACGCCAGTCTGTGGGGAGGAGGCGCCCACGAACCGTATCGGGCGCCCGGTCCGAGAGGCCCTCCCACTCCCGTCCGAGATAGGGGTGCGGTGCACGGAAGGAGGCGACGAGAGCGACGAGTGGGTGCGGGGTGGGGTGGGGCTGGGGGTCGGTGGAGCGTGTCTAGGTGAGGTGTGAAAAAGCGGGTAGGGAAGGCACGCGGGCCGGGGCCCCGGCTGCTTGGGATCCAGATGCAAAGAGCCGCAACGCAGAAGGGCCAAGCAGGGTCCCCCCCCCCCCCCAGCAGAGTGATTTCGGATCAGGCGACGTGTGCTTGGGGAGCGGTGAGAGTTGTGGCGGGGTTGAGGGCGTAGGGGTGGGGGTTGAGGAGAGAGATTTCGGGGACCAACGGGATGATATCACTGCAAGCAAGGCCTTTGGAGTCCTTCGTGCGCTGCAATGGAGGCCGTGAGCCCCTAAGGGGCCGCGGCGTGTCACTCTTGGGAGATCACGGGGCCGCGGATGTCCCGTGGTCGGTCTGCGGGCGAGGTGCCTGCCGGCTTCCATGGAAGCGAAATGAGTGTGATGGAAGCAGAGGTTAAGGCAACGGAGAGAGAAGCACCGAGAAGTCTGGTGTCTGGCACGGTGGTGGGCGAAGGGGGCCTGCACGGAAGGAAGGGTCAGAGAGGCACCGGAGCGGCCGCCGCGGCGCTCGAGGGCAGAGAGGGCAGAGAGGGCAGAGCGAGCGAGCGCGCGGCGCAGGCTGTGGGGTCCGGGCTCAGGGAGGTGTGTACAGCGGCGGCCCAGACGTCGGGGCTGCGGGACCAAAAGGGGACCGAGTGCTGCATGGGCCGGGAATCGAACCCGGGCCTCCCGCGTGGCAGGCGAGAATTCTACCACTGAACCACCCATGCACCGATGGCAGGCACGTCCACGCAACCGCCCGACAGTGGTCACCGCCTCCGGTGAGGAGCTGCTGCTTGGGACCGGGACCGAGGGTTGGGGGCTGGATGGGCCGTTCCTAAAGGAGGGGCTCCAGGCATCCTGCCGGGGCCCCGGGGATGCGGCCGCCGGCGGGGTGTGTGCGTGCGTGTGTCCCCCCGCGCAGCGCTGGCGCGAAGCTCCGGACCCCTGCACCTGCCGGGCCAGCCCAGGCCCCCCAGACCGCCTTGTCCGCTGCCGCCTGAGAAGCCAGGAGCCGGTCCAGGCTTTGCCCTCACGGGAACCCCAATCAGGCCAAGGGACCTGTGGCTCGGTGGCTGCCTCCGTCCACCCGCAAAGTCCCGGTCGCGGGGGCCGAGCCCCGGTCGGGTGAGGCGGGCCCCAACCAGCACCGACGTGGTGGGCAGGCCTTAGGCAGCCGCTGCCCACGTGGGGTTCGTGGCCGCGCCCAGGTAGGGTCGTGGCCGGGGCTCGGCCATCACCGGTGGGGATCCGGTTCTAGGGTTCTCTCCCCGCCACTCACGAGGGCCATGGTCCCGGGGCTGGGCTGTCTTGCCACGCCCGGTGACCCCACGGTGCGTGGCGATCAGAGGTCTCTACCTCTGAACTGCTGTGTTGTGGAGTGGCCGGCAGGCGTGGGTGGTTTGGAAAGGCCCTCCAGGGAAGGGGCCTGGCGGCCACAGTCTGGCACGACGGGAACGGGGTCCTCTGCAGGGCCGAGAGAGATAGGCGACGGGCGGGCGGGGGCCCGGGGGCGGGTTTTGCCCTCGCGAGAGGGCTGGAAAGGGCCCGCGCGGCAGCCAAAAGGTGGGCCTGTCAGGAGTGGGATTCGAACCCACGCCTCCAGGGGAGACTGCGACCTGAACGCAGCGCCTTAGACCGCTCGGCCATCCTGACGGCGGGCCTGAGCGCGTGGCGGCTCGCCTGGCTGGGACCCGGCGTTGGCGCAGGTGTCCTTGGCTGGCTCCGTGGTGCGCCGTGCCCGGCGGTCTGCGCGCGCGCTGGACGGACGGGCCTGGCGGGCCGGGAGAAAGCCAAGTCCGCGCATCGGTGCGGTCGCATTCCCCCACCGAGCCCGGCCAGGTACCACTAACCGTCTGTGCTGGCAGGAGCCCACCCGGCGCATCGTGCTCCTCCTCCTGTCGGCCGCCGTGCTCGCTAGCTCCCTGGCCCCCCTGCTTACACCGACACTGGGATGCCCGCGCACTGGGAAGCCGGCAGAGCGCACAGGGTCGTTCTCCGGGCACCAGGCACCGGGCCAGGGCGTGGGCTAAGGCCAGGGCCAGGGCCGGGGCCAGGGCCAGGGCCAGGGCCAGGGCCAGGGCCAGGTGGTGTGGAACTCCTTGAGGGTGCCTCCGTGGCGTCCGGCGGTGGACCGGCAGGGGCAAGGGGGGCCGGGCTAGGCGTCGGAGAGGGGACCGGCGCCACGACGGCGGGCGCCGCCGTCCTCGTTAGTATAGTGGTGAGTATCCCCGCCTGTCACGCGGGAGACCGGGGTTCGATTCCCCGACGGGGAGGCAGTCGCCCTCTTTTTGGTGGTGGTCGCCGCCGCTGCTGCGCCCCGGCCTCTAGCTCTCCTTGCCGCCGCCGGCCCTCGGCGCGCCCTGCTCTCCAGTTGGGCGCAGGATGCCACTTCGTCCCTGGCACGCCGCCCTCACGGTCCCCCGTCTACACCCCTCCCCAGGCATCCGTGCCTTCCTCCTCGCCGGGAGCTTCTGTCGCCACAGACCAACGGCCGCGCCCCGAGTGCGTGTGGAAAAGGGCTCCCTGCCAAAGTGCACGGGCTGGGTCGCTGGAGGGGAGAAGACCCTGAGCCGGCCGCCCGAGGCCTCGCCCCGCAGCGCTGGTTCAGGGCCCCGCCCGGAGACGAGGCGGCGGTGGCACGACGACGTCGGGGCGCCGGCTGGGCAGCCCGGGGCCAGCGTGGAGAGGCTCTCTCGGCCGGGTGGCGTTGGTGGTATAGTGGTGAGCATAGCTGCCTTCCAAGCAGTTGACCCGGGTTCGATTCCCGGCCAACGCAGCGAGTCGACCTTTTGACGAGGCGGGGCCTCGGCCGACCTGGCTCTGGCCGGGCGGGCTCGGTGGGAGGTCGCATGCCTGTGAGAGCTGCGCGTCCTCCTGCTGGTGGGCGGACGCGGGGAAGGAGCCCAGGCGAGGCTGGGCCAGGCGAGGCGAGGGGAGGCGAAGCAGGGTGGAAGGAGGAGCATTGCATTCTTTTGAGGGTGCCCCCGAGCATCAAGGGGCAGCCGGTGGCGGGCGACTGCACCAGGTTGCCATGTGAAGCCACGGGCACCCACGGGGACCGCGCCAGGTGCCCAGGTAGCGCCCAGCCCTTGGGACCGAGGCGCTGGCCCCAGATGGCACCCGCGGGGTGAAGGTAGCCCCACGCTCCCTGGTGGTCTAGTGGTTAGGATTCGGCGCTCTCACCGCCGCGGCCCGGGTTCGATTCCCGGTCAGGGAAGCCTTTCTTCTTCCTTCTCTCTCTCCCCTTTTGGCCAAGGCCTTGGTCGGCTCGCTCACACTATCCGTGTCCCGAAGACGGACCCTTATGGACGCCCGCCACACGCGGCGTCCAGCTTCACTGATCCTTGCCACTCTGAGCCCTCCCAACGTTTATGCCTTTTCACTTTCTGCCCTGGTCCTTGCCCGTCGCCCGCTTGCGACAGTTCTTCCCGGCCCTGGCCGCCAGGGGGTACACCACGAGCAGAAGCAGCAGCACCACCACCAGCACCCAAAGACACACCTACGCTGGAGTCCCTAGGCGCGCGCGCGCGCGCCACACACACACACACACACACACACGAGCGCGCGCTCGGGTGCACGCCGTGCTCCGACTGCCGGTGATCTTAGTTGCTCCAGAAACCCTCTAGGCCTCGTGCCTGCTGAGTCTCCTGCTCTCCGGCGAGCCTGCAATCAGCTTTGAGCGTGAGCGCATCCCCAGAACTCCCCTATCCTGGTGGGGGCGCACCTGAGACTCGAGACTTGAGTCTTCCCCCGGCTCCTTCGTGCGCCTGGGCCCCCTAGTGACAAACCCTCTCTGTTGCTGCCCTGTGTGCTCAGGCACTGACTGGGGGAGCTCATGGCGGGCGAAAGGAGCCGGGTTTGGGAACCCAGTCGCTGGCTCTTGTGTCTGGCCCCGGAGAGGTTCTGGATTCCTCCTCAGAGCTGCTTGGGCGAGGCCAAGCCTGGCGCCTGACACATCACTGCTCCCCATCCTGGGGGATCTCCTCCGACCGGGTCGGCCGTGTGGCAGGGCCCCGATAGCCCGGCCACCACTGGGGTCTGCGCTCCAGCTGTGTCCGCGGCTTTGGCCGGGATGCCGGCAGAGCAGGTGGGAGCCCACACCCGGGTCAGGCTGCCCCGGAGTGACAGGCGCAAAAAGGAATCCGGAGAGGCCCGGCGAGCCAGAGCACAGAGCGGCGGCGGAGGCGATCGGCGGAGGCGGGCGGTGGGCCACCGCCTTGGGCCAGGCGGGCCGAAGCCGGTGGCGACTCACGGGTGTCGGGATAGACTTGTAGCCGACCCTGGGTGTGAAAGGAGTCCCGCGGCCCCCTACCCCCTGCCCCCCCCCGTCTCAAGGGCGCAGGAGCAAACAGAGAACGCCTCCCCCCCCCCCCCACACAAACACACACTAGGTTGGACTGGCGAGTTTCCCACTCCTGCCCGGCCGCACTTCCATCCACCCAGCTCTTGATCCCTTCTCTGCCCAGCCCGGCTCGGGACACGTTGGGTGGCCCTTGCCGAAAGCCAGCGGCAGGGCTTTTCAGTCAGTGCTGTAGCAGCTGGAACTTTGCTTGGCTTCCAAGGGGACGCCCAGGCAAAGGGCACCAATCTGCGCGCTGGCCCGACTTCCCTTGAGGTCGACGGGTCCCCTAGTCGGCAGCCCGCCGCTGCTGGGATACCGGGGCTTGCCTTCTTGGGGCGGGGTGGGGCTGGGCGTGGGGGGAGCAGTCTCGGGGAAGCTCCCAAGCCCGAGGGTCGTGAGTGCGTGACAGTGAGGAGAGGAAGCCACGCTTGTCTCGGGTGTTATCCCTGGCGGTGGTCGGGCAAAGGCCATGGTACGGAAGGAGTGCAGGACGCAGGGTCTTCACGCGCCGTGCCAGGCGCCAGCGGGCTGAGAGGTGGGAGCCGGTTGCCTTAGCCGGGACTGGGGGTTGTGTGGGCGAAGCGCTGGCTGCGTGGAGAGGGCAGGGAGTGCGGCCTGTCGGTGAGGCGGGGTTCGGGCCGACACCCCGCGGGTGCGCAGGGGGGTGTTTTGGGGGGGAGGGCGGGGGTAGGTGTCAACCGGCCGGGCGCCGCAGCCCACGGGTCTGCCGGGTTCGGGTCGCGGGACTGAGGAGTCCGAAAGAGGCCGGGACGGCGGGGGTCCGTGAGCGGTCGGCTCCAGGGTCCGTGGGTCCGCCGGGATGACCAAGTAGGACTGTCGACGCCAGTCTGTGGGGAGGAGGCGCCCACGAACCGTATCGGGCGCCGGTCCGAGAGGCCCTCCCACTCCCGTCCGAGATAGGGGTGCGGTGCACGGAAGGAGGCGACGAGAGCGACGAGTGGGTGCGGGGTGGGGTGGGGCTGGGGGTCGGTGGAGCGTGTCTAGGTGAGGTGTGAAAAAGCGGGTAGGGAAGGCACGCGGGCCGGGGCCCCGGCTGCTTGGGATCCAGATGCAAAGAGCCGCAACGCAGAAGGGCCAAGCAGGGTCCCCCCCCCCCCCCAGCAGAGTGATTTCGGATCAGGCGACGTGTGCTTGGGGAGCGGTGAGAGTTGTGGCGGGGTTGAGGGCGTAGGGGTGGGGGTTGAGGAGAGAGATTTCGGGGACCAACGGGATGATATCACTGCAAGCAAGGCCTTTGGAGTCCTTCGTGCGCTGCAATGGAGGCCGTGAGCCCCTAAGGGGCCGCGGCGTGTCACTCTTGGGAGATCACGGGGCCGCGGATGTCCCGTGGTCGGTCTGCGGGCGAGGTGCCTGCCGGCTTCCATGGAAGCGAAATGAGTGTGATGGAAGCAGAGGTTAAGGCAACGGAGAGAGAAGCACCGAGAAGTCTGGTGTCTGGCACGGTGGTGGGCGAAGGGGGCCTGCACGGAAGGAAGGGTCAGAGAGGCACCGGAGCGGCCGCCGCGGCGCTCGAGGGCAGAGAGGGCAGAGAGGGCAGAGCGAGCGAGCGCGCGGCGCAGGCTGTGGGGTCCGGGCTCAGGGAGGTGTGTACAGCGGCGGCCCAGACGTCGGGGCTGCGGGACCAAAAGGGGACCGAGTGCTGCATGGGCCGGGAATCGAACCCGGGCCTCCCGCGTGGCAGGCGAGAATTCTACCACTGAACCACCCATGCACCGATGGCAGGCACGTCCACGCAACCGCCCGACAGTGGTCACCGCCTCCGGTGAGGAGCTGCTGCTTGGGACCGGGACCGAGGGTTGGGGGCTGGATGGGCCGTTCCTAAAGGAGGGGCTCCAGGCATCCTGCCGGGGCCCCGGGGATGCGGCCGCCGGCGGGGTGTGTGCGTGCGTGTGTCCCCCCGCGCAGCGCTGGCGCGAAGCTCCGGACCCCTGCACCTGCCGGGCCAGCCCAGGCCCCCCAGACCGCCTTGTCCGCTGCCGCCTGAGAAGCCAGGAGCCGGTCCAGGCTTTGCCCTCACGGGAACCCCAATCAGGCCAAGGGACCTGTGGCTCGGTGGCTGCCTCCGTCCACCCGCAAAGTCCCGGTCGCGGGGGCCGAGCCCCGGTCGGGTGAGGCGGGCCCCAACCAGCACCGACGTGGTGGGCAGGCCTTAGGCAGCCGCTGCCCACGTGGGGTTCGTGGCCGCGCCCAGGTAGGGTCGTGGCCGGGGCTCGGCCATCACCGGTGGGGATCCGGTTCTAGGGTTCTCTCCCCGCCACTCACGAGGGCCATGGTCCCGGGGCTGGGCTGTCTTGCCACGCCCGGTGACCCCACGGTGCGTGGCGATCAGAGGTCTCTACCTCTGAACTGCTGTGTTGTGGAGTGGCCGGCAGGCGTGGGTGGTTTGGAAAGGCCCTCCAGGGAAGGGGCCTGGCGGCCACAGTCTGGCACGACGGGAACGGGGTCCTCTGCAGGGCCGAGAGAGATAGGCGACGGGCGGGCGGGGGCCCGGGGGCGGGTTTTGCCCTCGCGAGAGGGCTGGAAAGGGCCCGCGCGGCAGCCAAAAGGTGGGCCTGTCAGGAGTGGGATTCGAACCCACGCCTCCAGGGGAGACTGCGACCTGAACGCAGCGCCTTAGACCGCTCGGCCATCCTGACGGCGGGCCTGAGCGCGTGGCGGCTCGCCTGGCTGGGACCCGGCGTTGGCGCAGGTGTCCTTGGCTGGCTCCGTGGTGCGCCGTGCCCGGCGGTCTGCGCGCGCGCTGGACGGACGGGCCTGGCGGGCCGGGAGAAAGCCAAGTCCGCGCATCGGTGCGGTCGCATTCCCCCACCGAGCCCGGCCAGGTACCACTAACCGTCTGTGCTGGCAGGAGCCCACCCGGCGCATCGTGCTCCTCCTCCTGTCGGCCGCCGTGCTCGCTAGCTCCCTGGCCCCCCTGCTTACACCGACACTGGGATGCCCGCGCACTGGGAAGCCGGCAGAGCGCACAGGGTCGTTCTCCGGGCACCAGGCACCGGGCCAGGGCGTGGGCTAAGGCCAGGGCCAGGGCCGGGGCCAGGGCCAGGGCCAGGGCCAGGGCCAGGGCCAGGTGGTGTGGAACTCCTTGAGGGTGCCTCCGTGGCGTCCGGCGGTGGACCGGCAGGGGCAAGGGGGGCCGGGCTAGGCGTCGGAGAGGGGACCGGCGCCACGACGGCGGGCGCCGCCGTCCTCGTTAGTATAGTGGTGAGTATCCCCGCCTGTCACGCGGGAGACCGGGGTTCGATTCCCCGACGGGGAGGCAGTCGCCCTCTTTTTGGTGGTGGTCGCCGCCGCTGCTGCGCCCCGGCCTCTAGCTCTCCTTGCCGCCGCCGGCCCTCGGCGCGCCCTGCTCTCCAGTTGGGCGCAGGATGCCACTTCGTCCCTGGCACGCCGCCCTCACGGTCCCCCGTCTACACCCCTCCCCAGGCATCCGTGCCTTCCTCCTCGCCGGGAGCTTCTGTCGCCACAGACCAACGGCCGCGCCCCGAGTGCGTGTGGAAAAGGGCTCCCTGCCAAAGTGCACGGGCTGGGTCGCTGGAGGGGAGAAGACCCTGAGCCGGCCGCCCGAGGCCTCGCCCCGCAGCGCTGGTTCAGGGCCCCGCCCGGAGACGAGGCGGCGGTGGCACGACGACGTCGGGGCGCCGGCTGGGCAGCCCGGGGCCAGCGTGGAGAGGCTCTCTCGGCCGGGTGGCGTTGGTGGTATAGTGGTGAGCATAGCTGCCTTCCAAGCAGTTGACCCGGGTTCGATTCCCGGCCAACGCAGCGAGTCGACCTTTTGACGAGGCGGGGCCTCGGCCGACCTGGCTCTGGCCGGGCGGGCTCGGTGGGAGGTCGCATGCCTGTGAGAGCTGCGCGTCCTCCTGCTGGTGGGCGGACGCGGGGAAGGAGCCCAGGCGAGGCTGGGCCAGGCGAGGCGAGGGGAGGCGAAGCAGGGTGGAAGGAGGAGCATTGCATTCTTTTGAGGGTGCCCCCGAGCATCAAGGGGCAGCCGGTGGCGGGCGACTGCACCAGGTTGCCATGTGAAGCCACGGGCACCCACGGGGACCGCGCCAGGTGCCCAGGTAGCGCCCAGCCCTTGGGACCGAGGCGCTGGCCCCAGATGGCACCCGCGGGGTGAAGGTAGCCCCACGCTCCCTGGTGGTCTAGTGGTTAGGATTCGGCGCTCTCACCGCCGCGGCCCGGGTTCGATTCCCGGTCAGGGAAGCCTTTCTTCTTCCTTCTCTCTCTCCCCTTTTGGCCAAGGCCTTGGTCGGCTCGCTCACACTATCCGTGTCCCGAAGACGGACCCTTATGGACGCCCGCCACACGCGGCGTCCAGCTTCACTGATCCTTGCCACTCTGAGCCCTCCCAACGTTTATGCCTTTTCACTTTCTGCCCTGGTCCTTGCCCGTCGCCCGCTTGCGACAGTTCTTCCCGGCCCTGGCCGCCAGGGGGTACACCACGAGCAGAAGCAGCAGCACCACCACCAGCACCCAAAGACACACCTACGCTGGAGTCCCTAGGCGCGCGCGCGCGCGCACACACACACACACACACACACACACGAGCGCGCGCTCGGGTGCACGCCGTGCTCCGACTGCCGGTGATCTTAGTTGCTCCAGAAACCCTCTAGGCCTCGTGCCTGCTGAGTCTCCTGCTCTCCGGCGAGCCTGCAATCAGCTTTGAGCGTGAGCGCATCCCCAGAACTCCCCTATCCTGGTGGGGGCGCACCTGAGACTCGAGACTTGAGTCTTCCCCCGGCTCCTTCGTGCGCCTGGGCCCCCTAGTGACAAACCCTCTCTGTTGCTGCCCTGTGTGCTCAGGCACTGACTGGGGGAGCTCATGGCGGGCGAAAGGAGCCGGGTTTGGGAACCCAGTCGCTGGCTCTTGTGTCTGGCCCCGGAGAGGTTCTGGATTCCTCCTCAGAGCTGCTTGGGCGAGGCCAAGCCTGGCGCCTGACACATCACTGCTCCCCATCCTGGGGGATCTCCTCCGACCGGGTCGGCCGTGTGGCAGGGCCCCGATAGCCCGGCCACCACTGGGGTCTGCGCTCCAGCTGTGTCCGCGGCTTTGGCCGGGATGCCGGCAGAGCAGGTGGGAGCCCACACCCGGGTCAGGCTGCCCCGGAGTGACAGGCGCAAAAAGGAATCCGGAGAGGCCCGGCGAGCCAGAGCACAGAGCGGCGGCGGAGGCGATCGGCGGAGGCGGGCGGTGGGCCACCGCCTTGGGCCAGGCGGGCCGAAGCCGGTGGCGACTCACGGGTGTCGGGATAGACTTGTAGCCGACCCTGGGTGTGAAAGGAGTCCCGCGGCCCCCTACCCCCTGCCCCCCCCCGTCTCAAGGGCGCAGGAGCAAACAGAGAACGCCTCCCCCCCCCCCACACAAACACACACTAGGTTGGACTGGCGAGTTTCCCACTCCTGCCCGGCCGCACTTCCATCCACCCAGCTCTTGATCCCTTCTCTGCCCAGCCCGGCTCGGGACACGTTGGGTGGCCCTTGCCGAAAGCCAGCGGCAGGGCTTTTCAGTCAGTGCTGTAGCAGCTGGAACTTTGCTTGGCTTCCAAGGGGACGCCCAGGCAAAGGGCACCAATCTGCGCGCTGGCCCGACTTCCCTTGAGGTCGACGGGTCCCCTAGTCGGCAGCCCGCCGCTGCTGGGATACCGGGGCTTGCCTTCTTGGGGCGGGGTGGGGCTGGGCGTGGGGGGAGCAGTCTCGGGGAAGCTCCCAAGCCCGAGGGTCGTGAGTGCGTGACAGTGAGGAGAGGAAGCCACGCTTGTCTCGGGTGTTATCCCTGGTGGTGGTCGGGCAAAGGCCATGGTACGGAAGGAGTGCAGGACGCAGGGTCTTCACGCGCCGTGCCAGGCGCCAGCGGGCTGAGAGGTGGGAGCCGGTTGCCTTAGCCGGGACTGGGGGTTGTGTGGGCGAAGCGCTGGCTGCGTGGAGAGGGCAGGGAGTGCGGCCTGTCGGTGAGGCGGGGTTCGGGCCGACACCCCGCGGGTGCGCAGGGGGGTGTTTTGGGGGGGAGGGCGGGGGTAGGTGTCAACCGGCCGGGCGCCGCAGCCCACGGGTCTGCCGGGTTCGGGTCGCGGGACTGAGGAGTCCGAAAGAGGCCGGGACGGCGGGGGTCCGTGAGCGGTCGGCTCCAGGGTCCGTGGGTCCGCCGGGATGACCAAGTAGGACTGTCGACGCCAGTCTGTGGGGAGGAGGCGCCCACGAACCGTATCGGGCGCCGGTCCGAGAGGCCCTCCCACTCCCGTCCGAGATAGGGGTGCGGTGCACGGAAGGAGGCGACGAGAGCGACGAGTGGGTGCGGGGTGGGGTGGGGCTGGGGGTCGGTGGAGCGTGTCTAGGTGAGGTGTGAAAAAGCGGGTAGGGAAGGCACGCGGGCCGGGGCCCCGGCTGCTTGGGATCCAGATGCAAAGAGCCGCAACGCAGAAGGGCCAAGCAGGGTCCCCCCCCCCCCCCAGCAGAGTGATTTCGGATCAGGCGACGTGTGCTTGGGGAGTGGTGAGAGTTGTGGCGGGGTTGAGGGCGTAGGGGTGGGGGTTGAGGAGAGAGATTTCGGGGACCAACGGGATGATATCACTGCAAGCAAGGCCTTTGGAGTCCTTCGTGCGCTGCAATGGAGGCCGTGAGCCCCTAAGGGGCCGCGGCGTGTCACTCTTGGGAGATCACGGGGCCGCGGATGTCCCGTGGTCGGTCTGCGGGCGAGGTGCCTGCCGGCTTCCATGGAAGCGAAATGAGTGTGATGGAAGCAGAGGTTAAGGCAACGGAGAGAGAAGCACCGAGAAGTCTGGTGTCTGGCACGGTGGTGGGCGAAGGGGGCCTGCACGGAAGGAAGGGTCAGAGAGGCACCGGAGCGGCCGCCGCGGCGCTCGAGGGCAGAGAGGGCAGAGAGGGCAGAGCGAGCGAGCGCGCGGCACAGGCTGTGGGGTCCGGGCTCAGGGAGGTGTGTACAGCGGCGGCCCAGACGTCGGGGCTGCGGGACCAAAAGGGGACCGAGTGCTGCATGGGCCGGGAATCGAACCCGGGCCTCCCGCGTGGCAGGCGAGAATTCTACCACTGAACCACCCATGCACCGATGGCAGGCACGTCCACGCAACCGCCCGACAGTGGTCACCGCCTCCGGTGAGGAGCTGCTGCTTGGGACCGGGACCGAGGGTTGGGGGCTGGATGGGCCGTTCCTAAAGGAGGGGCTCCAGGCATCCTGCCGGGGCCCCGGGGATGCGGCCGCCGGCGGGGTGTGTGCGTGCGTGTGTCCCCCCGCGCAGCGCTGGCGCGAAGCTCCGGACCCCTGCACCTGCCGGGCCAGCCCAGGCCCCCCAGACCGCCTTGTCCGCTGCCGCCTGAGAAGCCAGGAGCCGGTCCAGGCTTTGCCCTCACGGGAACCCCAATCAGGCCAAGGGACCTGTGGCTCGGTGGCTGCCTCCGTCCACCCGCAAAGTCCCGGTCGCGGGGGCCGAGCCCCGGTCGGGTGAGGCGGGCCCCAACCAGCACCGACGTGGTGGGCAGGCCTTAGGCAGCCGCTGCCCACGTGGGGTTCGTGGCCGCGCCCAGGTAGGGTCGTGGCCGGGGCTCGGCCATCACCGGTGGGGATCCGGTTCTAGGGTTCTCTCCCCGCCACTCACGAGGGCCATGGTCCCGGGGCTGGGCTGTCTTGCCACGCCCGGTGACCCCACGGTGCGTGGCGATCAGAGGTCTCTACCTCTGAACTGCTGTGTTGTGGAGTGGCCGGCAGGCGTGGGTGGTTTGGAAAGGCCCTCCAGGGAAGGGGCCTGGCGGCCACAGTCTGGCACGACGGGAACGGGGTCCTCTGCAGGGCCGAGAGAGATAGGCGACGGGCGGGCGGGGGCCCGGGGGCGGGTTTTGCCCTCGCGAGAGGGCTGGAAAGGGCCCGCGCGGCAGCCAAAAGGTGGGCCTGTCAGGAGTGGGATTCGAACCCACGCCTCCAGGGGAGACTGCGACCTGAACGCAGCGCCTTAGACCGCTCGGCCATCCTGACGGCGGGCCTGAGCGCGTGGCGGCTCGCCTGGCTGGGACCCGGCGTTGGCGCAGGTGTCCTTGGCTGGCTCCGTGGTGCGCCGTGCCCGGCGGTCTGCGCGCGCGCTGGACGGACGGGCCTGGCGGGCCGGGAGAAAGCCAAGTCCGCGCATCGGTGCGGTCGCATTCCCCCACCGAGCCCGGCCAGGTACCACTAACCGTCTGTGCTGGCAGGAGCCCACCCGGCGCATCGTGCTCCTCCTCCTGTCGGCCGCCGTGCTCGCTAGCTCCCTGGCCCCCCTGCTTACACCGACACTGGGATGCCCGCGCACTGGGAAGCCGGCAGAGCGCACAGGGTCGTTCTCCGGGCACCAGGCACCGGGCCAGGGCGTGGGCTAAGGCCAGGGCCAGGGCCGGGACCAGGGCCAGGGCCAGGGCCAGGGCCAGGGCCAGGTGGTGTGGAACTCCTTGAGGGTGCCTCCGTGGCGTCCGGCGGTGGACCGGCAGGGGCAAGGGGGGCCGGGCTAGGCGTCGGAGAGGGGACCGGCGCCACGACGGCGGGCGCCGCCGTCCTCGTTAGTATAGTGGTGAGTATCCCCGCCTGTCACGCGGGAGACCGGGGTTCGATTCCCCGACGGGGAGGCAGTCGCCCTCTTTTTGGTGGTGGTCGCCGCCGCTGCTGCGCCCCGGCCTCTAGCTCTCCTTGCCGCCGCCGGCCCTCGGCGCGCCCTGCTCTCCAGTTGGGCGCAGGATGCCACTTCGTCCCTGGCACGCCGCCCTCACGGTCCCCCGTCTACACCCCTCCCCAGGCATCCGTGCCTTCCTCCTCGCCGGGAGCTTCTGTCGCCACAGACCAACGGCCGCGCCCCGAGTGCGTGTGGAAAAGGGCTCCCTGCCAAAGTGCACGGGCTGGGTCGCTGGAGGGGAGAAGACCCTGAGCCGGCCGCCCGAGGCCTCGCCCCGCAGCGCTGGTTCAGGGCCCCGCCCGGAGACGAGGCGGCGGTGGCACGACGACGTCGGGGCGCCGGCTGGGCAGCCCGGGGCCAGCGTGGAGAGGCTCTCTCGGCCGGGTGGCGTTGGTGGTATAGTGGTGAGCATAGCTGCCTTCCAAGCAGTTGACCCGGGTTCGATTCCCGGCCAACGCAGCGAGTCGACCTTTTGACGAGGCGGGGCCTCGGCCGACCTGGCTCTGGCCGGGCGGGCTCGGTGGGAGGTCGCATGCCTGTGAGAGCTGCGCGTCCTCCTGCTGGTGGGCGGACGCGGGGAAGGAGCCCAGGCGAGGCTGGGCCAGGCGAGGCGAGGGGAGGCGAAGCAGGGTGGAAGGAGGAGCATTGCATTCTTTTGAGGGTGCCCCCGAGCATCAAGGGGCAGCCGGTGGCGGGCGACTGCACCAGGTTGCCATGTGAAGCCACGGGCACCCACGGGGACCGCGCCAGGTGCCCAGGTAGCGCCCAGCCCTTGGGACCGAGGCGCTGGCCCCAGATGGCACCCGCGGGGTGAAGGTAGCCCCACGCTCCCTGGTGGTCTAGTGGTTAGGATTCGGCGCTCTCACCGCCGCGGCCCGGGTTCGATTCCCGGTCAGGGAAGCCTTTCTTCTTCCTTCTCTCTCTCCCCTTTTGGCCAAGGCCTTGGTCGGCTCGCTCACACTATCCGTGTCCCGAAGACGGACCCTTATGGACGCCCGCCACACGCGGCGTCCAGCTTCACTGATCCTTGCCACTCTGAGCCCTCCCAACGTTTATGCCTTTTCACTTTCTGCCCTGGTCCTTGCCCGTCGCCCGCTTGCGACAGTTCTTCCCGGCCCTGGCCGCCAGGGGGTACACCACGAGCAGAAGCAGCAGCACCACCACCAGCACCCAAAGACACACCTACGCTGGAGTCCCTAGGCGCGCGCGCGCGCGCACACACACACACACACACACACACACGAGCGCGCGCTCGGGTGCACGCCGTGCTCCGACTGCCGGTGATCTTAGTTGCTCCAGAAACCCTCTAGGCCTCGTGCCTGCTGAGTCTCCTGCTCTCCGGCGAGCCTGCAATCAGCTTTGAGCGTGAGCGCATCCCCAGAACTCCCCTATCCTGGTGGGGGCGCACCTGAGACTCGAGACTTGAGTCTTCCCCCGGCTCCTTCGTGCGCCTGGGCCCCCTAGTGACAAACCCTCTCTGTTGCTGCCCTGTGTGCTCAGGCACTGACTGGGGGAGCTCATGGCGGGCGAAAGGAGCCGGGTTTGGGAACCCAGTCGCTGGCTCTTGTGTCTGGCCCCGGAGAGGTTCTGGATTCCTCCTCAGAGCTGCTTGGGCGAGGCCAAGCCTGGCGCCTGACACATCACTGCTCCCCATCCTGGGGGATCTCCTCCGACCGGGTCGGCCGTGTGGCAGGGCCCCGATAGCCCGGCCACCACTGGGGTCTGCGCTCCAGCTGTGTCCGCGGCTTTGGCCGGGATGCCGGCAGAGCAGGTGGGAGCCCACACCCGGGTCAGGCTGCCCCGGAGTGACAGGCGCAAAAAGGAATCCGGAGAGGCCCGGCGAGCCAGAGCACAGAGCGGCGGCGGAGGCGATCGGCGGAGGCGGGCGGTGGGCCACCGCCTTGGGCCAGGCGGGCCGAAGCCGGTGGCGACTCACGGGTGTCGGGATAGACTTGTAGCCGACCCTGGGTGTGAAAGGAGTCCCGCGGCCCCCTACCCCCTGCCCCCCCCCGTCTCAAGGGCGCAGGAGCAAACAGAGAACGCCTCCCCCCCCCCCACACACAAACACACACTAGGTTGGACTGGCGAGTTTCCCACTCCTGCCCGGCCGCACTTCCATCCACCCAGCTCTTGATCCCTTCTCTGCCCAGCCCGGCTCGGGACACGTTGGGTGGCCCTTGCCGAAAGCCAGCGGCAGGGCTTTTCAGTCAGTGCTGTAGCAGCTGGAACTTTGCTTGGCTTCCAAGGGGACGCCCAGGCAAAGGGCACCAATCTGCGCGCTGGCCCGACTTCCCTTGAGGTCGACGGGTCCCCTAGTCGGCAGCCCGCCGCTGCTGGGATACCGGGGCTTGCCTTCTTGGGGCGGGGTGGGGCTGGGCGTGGGGGGAGCAGTCTCGGGGAAGCTCCCAAGCCCGAGGGTCGTGAGTGCGTGACAGTGAGGAGAGGAAGCCACGCTTGTCTCGGGTGTTATCCCTGGCGGTGGTCGGGCAAAGGCCATGGTACGGAAGGAGTGCAGGACGCAGGGTCTTCACGCGCCGTGCCAGGCGCCAGCGGGCTGAGAGGTGGGAGCCGGTTGCCTTAGCCGGGACTGGGGGTTGTGTGGGCGAAGCGCTGGCTGCGTGGAGAGGGCAGGGAGTGCGGCCTGTCGGTGAGGCGGGGTTCGGGCCGACACCCCGCGGGTGCGCAGGGGGGTGTTTTGGGGGGGAGGGCGGGGGTAGGTGTCAACCGGCCGGGCGCCGCAGCCCACGGGTCTGCCGGGTTCGGGTCGCGGGACTGAGGAGTCCGAAAGAGGCCGGGACGGCGGGGGTCCGTGAGCGGTCGGCTCCAGGGTCCGTGGGTCCGCCGGGATGACCAAGTAGGACTGTCGACGCCAGTCTGTGGGGAGGAGGCGCCCACGAACCGTATCGGGCGCCGGTCCGAGAGGCCCTCCCACTCCCGTCCGAGATAGGGGTGCGGTGCACGGAAGGAGGCGACGAGAGCGACGAGTGGGTGCGGGGTGGGGTGGGGCTGGGGGTCGGTGGAGCGTGTCTAGGTGAGGTGTGAAAAAGCGGGTAGGGAAGGCACGCGGGCCGGGGCCCCGGCTGCTTGGGATCCAGATGCAAAGAGCCGCAACGCAGAAGGGCCAAGCAGGGTCCCCCCCCCCCCCAGCAGAGTGATTTCGGATCAGGCGACGTGTGCTTGGGGAGCGGTGAGAGTTGTGGCGGGGTTGAGGGCGTAGGGGTGGGGGTTGAGGAGAGAGATTTCGGGGACCAACGGGATGATATCACTGCAAGCAAGGCCTTTGGAGTCCTTCGTGCGCTGCAATGGAGGCCGTGAGCCCCTAAGGGGCCGCGGCGTGTCACTCTTGGGAGATCACGGGGCCGCGGATGTCCCGTGGTCGGTCTGCGGGCGAGGTGCCTGCCGGCTTCCATGGAAGCGAAATGAGTGTGATGGAAGCAGAGGTTAAGGCAACGGAGAGAGAAGCACCGAGAAGTCTGGTGTCTGGCACGGTGGTGGGCGAAGGGGGCCTGCACGGAAGGAAGGGTCAGAGAGGCACCGGAGCGGCCGCCGCGGCGCTCGAGGGCAGAGAGGGCAGAGAGGGCAGAGCGAGCGAGCGCGCGGCGCAGGCTGTGGGGTCCGGGCTCAGGGAGGTGTGTACAGCGGCGGCCCAGACGTCGGGGCTGCGGGACCAAAAGGGGACCGAGTGCTGCATGGGCCGGGAATCGAACCCGGGCCTCCCGCGTGGCAGGCGAGAATTCTACCACTGAACCACCCATGCACCGATGGCAGGCACGTCCACGCAACCGCCCGACAGTGGTCACCGCCTCCGGTGAGGAGCTGCTGCTTGGGACCGGGACCGAGGGTTGGGGGCTGGATGGGCCGTTCCTAAAGGAGGGGCTCCAGGCATCCTGCCGGGGCCCCGGGGATGCGGCCGCCGGCGGGGTGTGTGCGTGCGTGTGTCCCCCCGCGCAGCGCTGGCGCGAAGCTCCGGACCCCTGCACCTGCCGGGCCAGCCCAGGCCCCCCAGACCGCCTTGTCCGCTGCCGCCTGAGAAGCCAGGAGCCGGTCCAGGCTTTGCCCTCACGGGAACCCCAATCAGGCCAAGGGACCTGTGGCTCGGTGGCTGCCTCCGTCCACCCGCAAAGTCCCGGTCGCGGGGGCCGAGCCCCGGTCGGGTGAGGCGGGCCCCAACCAGCACCGACGTGGTGGGCAGGCCTTAGGCAGCCGCTGCCCACGTGGGGTTCGTGGCCGCGCCCAGGTAGGGTCGTGGCCGGGGCTCGGCCATCACCGGTGGGGATCCGGTTCTAGGGTTCTCTCCCCGCCACTCACGAGGGCCATGGTCCCGGGGCTGGGCTGTCTTGCCACGCCCGGTGACCCCACAGTGCGTGGCGATCAGAGGTCTCTACCTCTGAACTGCTGTGTTGTGGAGTGGCCGGCAGGCGTGGGTGGTTTGGAAAGGCCCTCCAGGGAAGGGGCCTGGCGGCCACAGTCTGGCACGACGGGAACGGGGTCCTCTGCAGGGCCGAGAGAGATAGGCGACGGGCGGGCGGGGGCCCGGGGGCGGGTTTTGCCCTCGCGAGAGGGCTGGAAAGGGCCCGCGCGGCAGCCAAAAGGTGGGCCTGTCAGGAGTGGGATTCGAACCCACGCCTCCAGGGGAGACTGCGACCTGAACGCAGCGCCTTAGACCGCTCGGCCATCCTGACGGCGGGCCTGAGCGCGTGGCGGCTCGCCTGGCTGGGACCCGGCGTTGGCGCAGGTGTCCTTGGCTGGCTCCGTGGTGCGCCGTGCCCGGCGGTCTGCGCGCGCGCTGGACGGACGGGCCTGGCGGGCCGGGAGAAAGCCAAGTCCGCGCATCGGTGCGGTCGCATTCCCCCACCGAGCCCGGCCAGGTACCACTAACCGTCTGTGCTGGCAGGAGCCCACCCGGCGCATCGTGCTCCTCCTCCTGTCGGCCGCCGTGCTCGCTAGCTCCCTGGCCCCCCTGCTTACACCGACACTGGGATGCCCGCGCACTGGGAAGCCGGCAGAGCGCACAGGGTCGTTCTCCGGGCACCAGGCACCGGGCCAGGGCGTGGGCTAAGGCCAGGGCCAGGGCCGGGGCCAGGGCCAGGGCCAGGGCCAGGGCCAGGGCCAGGTGGTGTGGAACTCCTTGAGGGTGCCTCCGTGGCGTCCGGCGGTGGACCGGCAGGGGCAAGGGGGGCCGGGCTAGGCGTCGGAGAGGGGACCGGCGCCACGACGGCGGGCGCCGCCGTCCTCGTTAGTATAGTGGTGAGTATCCCCGCCTGTCACGCGGGAGACCGGGGTTCGATTCCCCGACGGGGAGGCAGTCGCCCTCTTTTTGGTGGTGGTCGCCGCCGCTGCTGCGCCCCGGCCTCTAGCTCTCCTTGCCGCCGCCGGCCCTCGGCGCGCCCTGCTCTCCAGTTGGGCGCAGGATGCCACTTCGTCCCTGGCACGCCGCCCTCACGGTCCCCCGTCTACACCCCTCCCCAGGCATCCGTGCCTTCCTCCTCGCCGGGAGCTTCTGTCGCCACAGACCAACGGCCGCGCCCCGAGTGCGTGTGGAAAAGGGCTCCCTGCCAAAGTGCACGGGCTGGGTCGCTGGAGGGGAGAAGACCCTGAGCCGGCCGCCCGAGGCCTCGCCCCGCAGCGCTGGTTCAGGGCCCCGCCCGGAGACGAGGCGGCGGTGGCACGACGACGTCGGGGCGCCGGCTGGGCAGCCCGGGGCCAGCGTGGAGAGGCTCTCTCGGCCGGGTGGCGTTGGTGGTATAGTGGTGAGCATAGCTGCCTTCCAAGCAGTTGACCCGGGTTCGATTCCCGGCCAACGCAGCGAGTCGACCTTTTGACGAGGCGGGGCCTCGGCCGACCTGGCTCTGGCCGGGCGGGCTCGGTGGGAGGTCGCATGCCTGTGAGAGCTGCGCGTCCTCCTGCTGGTGGGCGGACGCGGGGAAGGAGCCCAGGCGAGGCTGGGCCAGGCGAGGCGAGGGGAGGCGAAGCAGGGTGGAAGGAGGAGCATTGCATTCTTTTGAGGGTGCCCCCGAGCATCAAGGGGCAGCCGGTGGCGGGCGACTGCACCAGGTTGCCATGTGAAGCCACGGGCACCCACGGGGACCGCGCCAGGTGCCCAGGTAGCGCCCAGCCCTTGGGACCGAGGCGCTGGCCCCAGATGGCACCCGCGGGGTGAAGGTAGCCCCACGCTCCCTGGTGGTCTAGTGGTTAGGATTCGGCGCTCTCACCGCCGCGGCCCGGGTTCGATTCCCGGTCAGGGAAGCCTTTCTTCTTCCTTCTCTCTCTCCCCTTTTGGCCAAGGCCTTGGTCGGCTCGCTCACACTATCCGTGTCCCGAAGACGGACCCTTATGGACGCCCGCCACACGCGGCGTCCAGCTTCACTGATCCTTGCCACTCTGAGCCCTCCCAACGTTTATGCCTTTTCACTTTCTGCCCTGGTCCTTGCCCGTCGCCCGCTTGCGACAGTTCTTCCCGGCCCTGGCCGCCAGGGGGTACACCACGAGCAGAAGCAGCAGCACCACCACCAGCACCCAAAGACACACCTACGCTGGAGTCCCTAGGCGCGCGCGCGCGCGCACACACACACACACACACACACACACGAGCGCGCGCTCGGGTGCACGCCGTGCTCCGACTGCCGGTGATCTTAGTTGCTCCAGAAACCCTCTAGGCCTCGTGCCTGCTGAGTCTCCTGCTCTCCGGCGAGCCTGCAATCAGCTTTGAGCGTGAGCGCATCCCCAGAACTCCCCTATCCTGGTGGGGGCGCACCTGAGACTCGAGACTTGAGTCTTCCCCCGGCTCCTTCGTGCGCCTGGGCCCCCTAGTGACAAACCCTCTCTGTTGCTGCCCTGTGTGCTCAGGCACTGACTGGGGGAGCTCATGGCGGGCGAAAGGAGCCGGGTTTGGGAACCCAGTCGCTGGCTCTTGTGTCTGGCCCCGGAGAGGTTCTGGATTCCTCCTCAGAGCTGCTTGGGCGAGGCCAAGCCTGGCGCCTGACACATCACTGCTCCCCATCCTGGGGGATCTCCTCCGACCGGGTCGGCCGTGTGGCAGGGCCCCGATAGCCCGGCCACCACTGGGGTCTGCGCTCCAGCTGTGTCCGCGGCTTTGGCCGGGATGCCGGCAGAGCAGGTGGGAGCCCACACCCGGGTCAGGCTGCCCCGGAGTGACAGGCGCAAAAAGGAATCCGGAGAGGCCCGGCGAGCCAGAGCACAGAGCGGCGGCGGAGGCGATCGGCGGAGGCGGGCGGTGGGCCACCGCCTTGGGCCAGGCGGGCCGAAGCCGGTGGCGACTCACGGGTGTCGGGATAGACTTGTAGCCGACCCTGGGTGTGAAAGGAGTCCCGCGGCCCCCTACCCCCTGCACCCCCCCGTCTCAAGGGCGCAGGAGCAAACAGAGAACGCCTCCCCCCCCCCCCCACACAAACACACACTAGGTTGGACTGGCGAGTTTCCCACTCCTGCCCGGCCGCACTTCCATCCACCCAGCTCTTGATCCCTTCTCTGCCCAGCCCGGCTCGGGACACGTTGGGTGGCCCTTGCCGAAAGCCAGCGGCAGGGCTTTTCAGTCAGTGCTGTAGCAGCTGGAACTTTGCTTGGCTTCCAAGGGGACGCCCAGGCAAAGGGCACCAATCTGCGCGCTGGCCCGACTTCCCTTGAGGTCGACGGGTCCCCTAGTCGGCAGCCCGCCGCTGCTGGGATACCGGGGCTTGCCTTCTTGGGGCGGGGTGGGGCTGGGCGTGGGGGGAGCAGTCTCGGGGAAGCTCCCAAGCCCGAGGGTCGTGAGTGCGTGACAGTGAGGAGAGGAAGCCACGCTTGTCTCGGGTGTTATCCCTGGCGGTGGTCGGGCAAAGGCCATGGTACGGAAGGAGTGCAGGACGCAGGGTCTTCACGCGCCGTGCCAGGCGCCAGCGGGCTGAGAGGTGGGAGCCGGTTGCCTTAGCCGGGACTGGGGGTTGTGTGGGCGAAGCGCTGGCTGCGTGGAGAGGGCAGGGAGTGCGGCCTGTCGGTGAGGCGGGGTTCGGGCCGACACCCCGCGGGTGCGCAGGGGGGTGTTTTGGGGGGGAGGGCGGGGGTAGGTGTCAACCGGCCGGGCGCCGCAGCCCACGGGTCTGCCGGGTTCGGGTCGCGGGACTGAGGAGTCCGAAAGAGGCCGGGACGGCGGGGGTCCGTGAGCGGTCGGCTCCAGGGTCCGTGGGTCCGCCGGGATGACCAAGTAGGACTGTCGACGCCAGTCTGTGGGGAGGAGGCGCCCACGAACCGTATCGGGCGCCGGTCCGAGAGGCCCTCCCACTCCCGTCCGAGATAGGGGTGCGGTGCACGGAAGGAGGCGACGAGAGCGACGAGTGGGTGCGGGGTGGGGTGGGGCTGGGGGTCGGTGGAGCGTGTCTAGGTGAGGTGTGAAAAAGCGGGTAGGGAAGGCACGCGGGCCGGGGCCCCGGCTGCTTGGGATCCAGATGCAAAGAGCCGCAACGCAGAAGGGCCAAGCAGGGTCCCCCCCCCCCCAGCAGAGTGATTTCGGATCAGGCGACGTGTGCTTGGGGAGCGGTGAGAGTTGTGGCGGGGTTGAGGGCGTAGGGGTGGGGGTTGAGGAGAGAGATTTCGGGGACCAACGGGATGATATCACTGCAAGCAAGGCCTTTGGAGTCCTTCGTGCGCTGCAATGGAGGCCGTGAGCCCCTAAGGGGCCGCGGCGTGTCACTCTTGGGAGATCACGGGGCCGCGGATGTCCCGTGGTCGGTCTGCGGGCGAGGTGCCTGCCGGCTTCCATGGAAGCGAAATGAGTGTGATGGAAGCAGAGGTTAAGGCAACGGAGAGAGAAGCACCGAGAAGTCTGGTGTCTGGCACGGTGGTGGGCGAAGGGGGCCTGCACGGAAGGAAGGGTCAGAGAGGCACCGGAGCGGCCGCCGCGGCGCTCGAGGGCAGAGAGGGCAGAGAGGGCAGAGCGAGCGAGCGCGCGGCGCAGGCTGTGGGGTCCGGGCTCAGGGAGGTGTGTACAGCGGCGGCCCAGACGTCGGGGCTGCGGGACCAAAAGGGGACCGAGTGCTGCATGGGCCGGGAATCGAACCCGGGCCTCCCGCGTGGCAGGCGAGAATTCTACCACTGAACCACCCATGCACCGATGGCAGGCACGTCCACGCAACCGCCCGACAGTGGTCACCGCCTCCGGTGAGGAGCTGCTGCTTGGGACCGGGACCGAGGGTTGGGGGCTGGATGGGCCGTTCCTAAAGGAGGGGCTCCAGGCATCCTGCCGGGGCCCCGGGGATGCGGCCGCCGGCGGGGTGTGTGCGTGCGTGTGTCCCCCCGCGCAGCGCTGGCGCGAAGCTCCGGACCCCTGCACCTGCCGGGCCAGCCCAGGCCCCCCAGACCGCCTTGTCCGCTGCCGCCTGAGAAGCCAGGAGCCGGTCCAGGCTTTGCCCTCACGGGAACCCCAATCAGGCCAAGGGACCTGTGGCTCGGTGGCTGCCTCCGTCCACCCGCAAAGTCCCGGTCGCGGGGGCCGAGCCCCGGTCGGGTGAGGCGGGCCCCAACCAGCACCGACGTGGTGGGCAGGCCTTAGGCAGCCGCTGCCCACGTGGGGTTCGTGGCCGCGCCCAGGTAGGGTCGTGGCCGGGGCTCGGCCATCACCGGTGGGGATCCGGTTCTAGGGTTCTCTCCCCGCCACTCACGAGGGCCATGGTCCCGGGGCTGGGCTGTCTTGCCACGCCCGGTGACCCCACGGTGCGTGGCGATCAGAGGTCTCTACCTCTGAACTGCTGTGTTGTGGAGTGGCCGGCAGGCGTGGGTGGTTTGGAAAGGCCCTCCAGGGAAGGGGCCTGGCGGCCACAGTCTGGCACGACGGGAACGGGGTCCTCTGCAGGGCCGAGAGAGATAGGCGACGGGCGGGCGGGGGCCCGGGGGCGGGTTTTGCCCTCGCGAGAGGGCTGGAAAGGGCCCGCGCGGCAGCCAAAAGGTGGGCCTGTCAGGAGTGGGATTCGAACCCACGCCTCCAGGGGAGACTGCGACCTGAACGCAGCGCCTTAGACCGCTCGGCCATCCTGACGGCGGGCCTGAGCGCGTGGCGGCTCGCCTGGCTGGGACCCGGCGTTGGCGCAGGTGTCCTTGGCTGGCTCCGTGGTGCGCCGTGCCCGGCGGTCTGCGCGCGCGCTGGACGGACGGGCCTGGCGGGCCGGGAGAAAGCCAAGTCCGCGCATCGGTGCGGTCGCATTCCCCCACCGAGCCCGGCCAGGTACCACTAACCGTCTGTGCTGGCAGGAGCCCACCCGGCGCATCGTGCTCCTCCTCCTGTCGGCCGCCGTGCTCGCTAGCTCCCTGGCCCCCCTGCTTACACCGACACTGGGATGCCCGCGCACTGGGAAGCCGGCAGAGCGCACAGGGTCGTTCTCCGGGCACCAGGCACCGGGCCAGGGCGTGGGCTAAGGCCAGGGCCAGGGCCGGGGCCAGGGCCAGGGCCAGGGCCAGGGCCAGGGCCAGGTGGTGTGGAACTCCTTGAGGGTGCCTCCGTGGCGTCCGGCGGTGGACCGGCAGGGGCAAGGGGGGCCGGGCTAGGCGTCGGAGAGGGGACCGGCGCCACGACGGCGGGCGCCGCCGTCCTCGTTAGTATAGTGGTGAGTATCCCCGCCTGTCACGCGGGAGACCGGGGTTCGATTCCCCGACGGGGAGGCAGTCGCCCTCTTTTTGGTGGTGGTCGCCGCCGCTGCTGCGCCCCGGCCTCTAGCTCTCCTTGCCGCCGCCGGCCCTCGGCGCGCCCTGCTCTCCAGTTGGGCGCAGGATGCCACTTCGTCCCTGGCACGCCGCCCTCACGGTCCCCCGTCTACACCCCTCCCCAGGCATCCGTGCCTTCCTCCTCGCCGGGAGCTTCTGTCGCCACAGACCAACGGCCGCGCCCCGAGTGCGTGTGGAAAAGGGCTCCCTGCCAAAGTGCACGGGCTGGGTCGCTGGAGGGGAGAAGACCCTGAGCCGGCCGCCCGAGGCCTCGCCCCGCAGCGCTGGTTCAGGGCCCCGCCCGGAGACGAGGCGGCGGTGGCACGACGACGTCGGGGCGCCGGCTGGGCAGCCCGGGGCCAGCGTGGAGAGGCTCTCTCGGCCGGGTGGCGTTGGTGGTATAGTGGTGAGCATAGCTGCCTTCCAAGCAGTTGACCCGGGTTCGATTCCCGGCCAACGCAGCGAGTCGACCTTTTGACGAGGCGGGGCCTCGGCCGACCTGGCTCTGGCCGGGCGGGCTCGGTGGGAGGTCGCATGCCTGTGAGAGCTGCGCGTCCTCCTGCTGGTGGGCGGACGCGGGGAAGGAGCCCAGGCGAGGCTGGGCCAGGCGAGGCGAGGGGAGGCGAAGCAGGGTGGAAGGAGGAGCATTGCATTCTTTTGAGGGTGCCCCCGAGCATCAAGGGGCAGCCGGTGGCGGGCGACTGCACCAGGTTGCCATGTGAAGCCACGGGCACCCACGGGGACCGCGCCAGGTGCCCAGGTAGCGCCCAGCCCTTGGGACCGAGGCGCTGGCCCCAGATGGCACCCGCGGGGTGAAGGTAGCCCCACGCTCCCTGGTGGTCTAGTGGTTAGGATTCGGCGCTCTCACCGCCGCGGCCCGGGTTCGATTCCCGGTCAGGGAAGCCTTTCTTCTTCCTTCTCTCTCTCCCCTTTTGGCCAAGGCCTTGGTCGGCTCGCTCACACTATCCGTGTCCCGAAGACGGACCCTTATGGACGCCCGCCACACGCGGCGTCCAGCTTCACTGATCCTTGCCACTCTGAGCCCTCCCAACGTTTATGCCTTTTCACTTTCTGCCCTGGTCCTTGCCCGTCGCCCGCTTGCGACAGTTCTTCCCGGCCCTGGCCGCCAGGGGGTACACCACGAGCAGAAGCAGCAGCACCACCACCAGCACCCAAAGACACACCTACGCTGGAGTCCCTAGGCGCGCGCGCGCGCGCACACACACACACACACACACACACACGAGCGCGCGCTCGGGTGCACGCCGTGCTCCGACTGCCGGTGATCTTAGTTGCTCCAGAAACCCTCTAGGCCTCGTGCCTGCTGAGTCTCCTGCTCTCCGGCGAGCCTGCAATCAGCTTTGAGCGTGAGCGCATCCCCAGAACTCCCCTATCCTGGTGGGGGCGCACCTGAGACTCGAGACTTGAGTCTTCCCCCGGCTCCTTCGTGCGCCTGGGCCCCCTAGTGACAAACCCTCTCTGTTGCTGCCCTGTGTGCTCAGGCACTGACTGGGGGAGCTCATGGCGGGCGAAAGGAGCCGGGTTTGGGAACCCAGTCGCTGGCTCTTGTGTCTGGCCCCGGAGAGGTTCTGGATTCCTCCTCAGAGCTGCTTGGGCGAGGCCAAGCCTGGCGCCTGACACATCACTGCTCCCCATCCTGGGGGATCTCCTCCGACCGGGTCGGCCGTGTGGCAGGGCCCCGATAGCCCGGCCACCACTGGGGTCTGCGCTCCAGCTGTGTCCGCGGCTTTGGCCGGGATGCCGGCAGAGCAGGTGGGAGCCCACACCCGGGTCAGGCTGCCCCGGAGTGACAGGCGCAAAAAGGAATCCGGAGAGGCCCGGCGAGCCAGAGCACAGAGCGGCGGCGGAGGCGATCGGCGGAGGCGGGCGGTGGGCCACCGCCTTGGGCCAGGCGGGCCGAAGCCGGTGGCGACTCACGGGTGTCGGGATAGACTTGTAGCCGACCCTGGGTGTGAAAGGAGTCCCGCGGCCCCCTACCCCCTGCACCCCCCCGTCTCAAGGGCGCAGGAGCAAACAGAGAACGCCTCCCCCCCCCCCCCACACAAACACACACTAGGTTGGACTGGCGAGTTTCCCACTCCTGCCCGGCCGCACTTCCATCCACCCAGCTCTTGATCCCTTCTCTGCCCAGCCCGGCTCGGGACACGTTGGGTGGCCCTTGCCGAAAGCCAGCGGCAGGGCTTTTCAGTCAGTGCTGTAGCAGCTGGAACTTTGCTTGGCTTCCAAGGGGACGCCCAGGCAAAGGGCACCAATCTGCGCGCTGGCCCGACTTCCCTTGAGGTCGACGGGTCCCCTAGTCGGCAGCCCGCCGCTGCTGGGATACCGGGGCTTGCCTTCTTGGGGCGGGGTGGGGCTGGGCGTGGGGGGAGCAGTCTCGGGGAAGCTCCCAAGCCCGAGGGTCGTGAGTGCGTGACAGTGAGGAGAGGAAGCCACGCTTGTCTCGGGTGTTATCCCTGGCGGTGGTCGGGCAAAGGCCATGGTACGGAAGGAGTGCAGGACGCAGGGTCTTCACGCGCCGTGCCAGGCGCCAGCGGGCTGAGAGGTGGGAGCCGGTTGCCTTAGCCGGGACTGGGGGTTGTGTGGGCGAAGCGCTGGCTGCGTGGAGAGGGCAGGGAGTGCGGCCTGTCGGTGAGGCGGGGTTCGGGCCGACACCCCGCGGGTGCGCAGGGGGGTGTTTTGGGGGGGAGGGCGGGGGTAGGTGTCAACCGGCCGGGCGCCGCAGCCCACGGGTCTGCCGGGTTCGGGTCGCGGGACTGAGGAGTCCGAAAGAGGCCGGGACGGCGGGGGTCCGTGAGCGGTCGGCTCCAGGGTCCGTGGGTCCGCCGGGATGACCAAGTAGGACTGTCGACGCCAGTCTGTGGGGAGGAGGCGCCCACGAACCGTATCGGGCGCCGGTCCGAGAGGCCCTCCCACTCCCGTCCGAGATAGGGGTGCGGTGCACGGAAGGAGGCGACGAGAGCGACGAGTGGGTGCGGGGTGGGGTGGGGCTGGGGGTCGGTGGAGCGTGTCTAGGTGAGGTGTGAAAAAGCGGGTAGGGAAGGCACGCGGGCCGGGGCCCCGGCTGCTTGGGATCCAGATGCAAAGAGCCGCAACGCAGAAGGGCCAAGCAGGGTCCCCCCCCCCCCAGCAGAGTGATTTCGGATCAGGCGACGTGTGCTTGGGGAGCGGTGAGAGTTGTGGCGGGGTTGAGGGCGTAGGGGTGGGGGTTGAGGAGAGAGATTTCGGGGACCAACGGGATGATATCACTGCAAGCAAGGCCTTTGGAGTCCTTCGTGCGCTGCAATGGAGGCCGTGAGCCCCTAAGGGGCCGCGGCGTGTCACTCTTGGGAGATCACGGGGCCGCGGATGTCCCGTGGTCGGTCTGCGGGCGAGGTGCCTGCCGGCTTCCATGGAAGCGAAATGAGTGTGATGGAAGCAGAGGTTAAGGCAACGGAGAGAGAAGCACCGAGAAGTCTGGTGTCTGGCACGGTGGTGGGCGAAGGGGGCCTGCACGGAAGGAAGGGTCAGAGAGGCACCGGAGCGGCCGCCGCGGCGCTCGAGGGCAGAGAGGGCAGAGAGGGCAGAGCGAGCGAGCGCGCGGCGCAGGCTCTGGGGTCCGGGCTCAGGGAGGTGTGTACAGCGGCGGCCCAGACGTCGGGGCTGCGGGACCAAAAGGGGACCGAGTGCTGCATGGGCCGGGAATCGAACCCGGGCCTCCCGCGTGGCAGGCGAGAATTCTACCACTGAACCACCCATGCACCGATGGCAGGCACGTCCACGCAACCGCCCGACAGTGGTCACCGCCTCCGGTGAGGAGCTGCTGCTTGGGACCGGGACCGAGGGTTGGGGGCTGGATGGGCCGTTCCTAAAGGAGGGGCTCCAGGCATCCTGCCGGGGCCCCGGGGATGCGGCCGCCGGCGGGGTGTGTGCGTGCGTGTGTCCCCCCGCGCAGCGCTGGCGCGAAGCTCCGGACCCCTGCACCTGCCGGGCCAGCCCAGGCCCCCCAGACCGCCTTGTCCGCTGCCGCCTGAGAAGCCAGGAGCCGGTCCAGGCTTTGCCCTCACGGGAACCCCAATCAGGCCAAGGGACCTGTGGCTCGGTGGCTGCCTCCGTCCACCCGCAAAGTCCCGGTCGCGGGGGCCGAGCCCCGGTCGGGTGAGGCGGGCCCCAACCAGCACCGACGTGGTGGGCAGGCCTTAGGCAGCCGCTGCCCACGTGGGGTTCGTGGCCGCGCCCAGGTAGGGTCGTGGCCGGGGCTCGGCCATCACCGGTGGGGATCCGGTTCTAGGGTTCTCTCCCCGCCACTCACGAGGGCCATGGTCCCGGGGCTGGGCTGTCTTGCCACGCCCGGTGACCCCACGGTGCGTGGCGATCAGAGGTCTCTACCTCTGAACTGCTGTGTTGTGGAGTGGCCGGCAGGCGTGGGTGGTTTGGAAAGGCCCTCCAGGGAAGGGGCCTGGCGGCCACAGTCTGGCACGACGGGAACGGGGTCCTCTGCAGGGCCGAGAGAGATAGGCGACGGGCGGGCGGGGGCCCGGGGGCGGGTTTTGCCCTCGCGAGAGGGCTGGAAAGGGCCCGCGCGGCAGCCAAAAGGTGGGCCTGTCAGGAGTGGGATTCGAACCCACGCCTCCAGGGGAGACTGCGACCTGAACGCAGCGCCTTAGACCGCTCGGCCATCCTGACGGCGGGCCTGAGCGCGTGGCGGCTCGCCTGGCTGGGACCCGGCGTTGGCGCAGGTGTCCTTGGCTGGCTCCGTGGTGCGCCGTGCCCGGCGGTCTGCGCGCGCGCTGGACGGACGGGCCTGGCGGGCCGGGAGAAAGCCAAGTCCGCGCATCGGTGCGGTCGCATTCCCCCACCGAGCCCGGCCAGGTACCACTAACCGTCTGTGCTGGCAGGAGCCCACCCGGCGCATCGTGCTCCTCCTCCTGTCGGCCGCCGTGCTCGCTAGCTCCCTGGCCCCCCTGCTTACACCGACACTGGGATGCCCGCGCACTGGGAAGCCGGCAGAGCGCACAGGGTCGTTCTCCGGGCACCAGGCACCGGGCCAGGGCGTGGGCTAAGGCCAGGGCCAGGGCCGGGGCCAGGGCCAGGGCCAGGGCCAGGGCCAGGGCCAGGGCCAGGGCCAGGTGGTGTGGAACTCCTTGAGGGTGCCTCCGTGGCGTCCGGCGGTGGACCGGCAGGGGCAAGGGGGGCCGGGCTAGGCGTCGGAGAGGGGACCGGCGCCACGACGGCGGGCGCCGCCGTCCTCGTTAGTATAGTGGTGAGTATCCCCGCCTGTCACGCGGGAGACCGGGGTTCGATTCCCCGACGGGGAGGCAGTCGCCCTCTTTTTGGTGGTGGTCGCCGCCGCTGCTGCGCCCCGGCCTCTAGCTCTCCTTGCCGCCGCCGGCCCTCGGCGCGCCCTGCTCTCCAGTTGGGCGCAGGATGCCACTTCGTCCCTGGCACGCCGCCCTCACGGTCCCCCGTCTACACCCCTCCCCAGGCATCCGTGCCTTCCTCCTCGCCAGGAGCTTCTGTCGCCACAGACCAACGGCCGCGCCCCGAGTGCGTGTGGAAAAGGGCTCCCTGCCAAAGTGCACGGGCTGGGTCGCTGGAGGGGAGAAGACCCTGAGCCGGCCGCCCGAGGCCTCGCCCCGCAGCGCTGGTTCAGGGCCCCGCCCGGAGACGAGGCGGCGGTGGCACGACGACGTCGGGGCGCCGGCTGGGCAGCCCGGGGCCAGCGTGGAGAGGCTCTCTCGGCCGGGTGGCGTTGGTGGTATAGTGGTGAGCATAGCTGCCTTCCAAGCAGTTGACCCGGGTTCGATTCCCGGCCAACGCAGCGAGTCGACCTTTTGACGAGGCGGGGCCTCGGCCAACCTGGCTCTGGCCGGGCGGGCTCGGTGGGAGGTCGCATGCCTGTGAGAGCTGCGCGTCCTCCTGCTGGTGGGCGGACGCGGGGAAGGAGCCCAGGCGAGGCTGGGCCAGGCGAGGCGAGGGGAGGCGAAGCAGGGTGGAAGGAGGAGCATTGCATTCTTTTGAGGGTGCCCCCGAGCATCAAGGGGCAGCCGGTGGCGGGCGACTGCACCAGGTTGCCATGTGAAGCCACGGGCACCCACGGGGACCGCGCCAGGTGCCCAGGTAGCGCCCAGCCCTTGGGACCGAGGCGCTGGCCCCAGATGGCACCCGCGGGGTGAAGGTAGCCCCACGCTCCCTGGTGGTCTAGTGGTTAGGATTCGGCGCTCTCACCGCCGCGGCCCGGGTTCGATTCCCGGTCAGGGAAGCCTTTCTTCTTCCTTCTCTCTCTCCCCTTTTGGCCAAGGCCTTGGTCGGCTCGCTCACACTATCCGTGTCCCGAAGACGGACCCTTATGGACGCCCGCCACACGCGGCGTCCAGCTTCACTGATCCTTGCCACTCTGAGCCCTCCCAACGTTTATGCCTTTTCACTTTCTGCCCTGGTCCTTGCCCGTCGCCCGCTTGCGACAGTTCTTCCCGGCCCTGGCCGCCAGGGGGTACACCACGAGCAGAAGCAGCAGCACCACCACCAGCACCCAAAGACACACCTACGCTGGAGTCCCTAGGCGCGCGCGCGCGCGCACACACACACACACACACACACACACGAGCGCGCGCTCGGGTGCACGCCGTGCTCCGACTGCCGGTGATCTTAGTTGCTCCAGAAACCCTCTAGGCCTCGTGCCTGCTGAGTCTCCTGCTCTCCGGCGAGCCTGCAATCAGCTTTGAGCGTGAGCGCATCCCCAGAACTCCCCTATCCTGGTGGGGGCGCACCTGAGACTCGAGACTTGAGTCTTCCCCCGGCTCCTTCGTGCGCCTGGGCCCCCTAGTGACAAACCCTCTCTGTTGCTGCCCTGTGTGCTCAGGCACTGACTGGGGGAGCTCATGGCGGGCGAAAGGAGCCGGGTTTGGGAACCCAGTCGCTGGCTCTTGTGTCTGGCCCCGGAGAGGTTCTGGATTCCTCCTCAGAGCTGCTTGGGCGAGGCCAAGCCTGGCGCCTGACACATCACTGCTCCCCATCCTGGGGGATCTCCTCCGACCGGGTCGGCCGTGTGGCAGGGCCCCGATAGCCCGGCCACCACTGGGGTCTGCGCTCCAGCTGTGTCCGCGGCTTTGGCCGGGATGCCGGCAGAGCAGGTGGGAGCCCACACCCGGGTCAGGCTGCCCCGGAGTGACAGGCGCAAAAAGGAATCCGGAGAGGCCCGGCGAGCCAGAGCACAGAGCGGCGGCGGAGGCGATCGGCGGAGGCGGGCGGTGGGCCACCGCCTTGGGCCAGGCGGGCCGAAGCCGGTGGCGACTCACGGGTGTCGGGATAGACTTGTAGCCGACCCTGGGTGTGAAAGGAGTCCCGCGGCCCCCTACCCCCTGCCCCCCCCCGTCTCAAGGGCGCAGGAGCAAACAGAGAACGCCTCCCCCCCCCCCCCACACAAACACACACTAGGTTGGACTGGCGAGTTTCCCACTCCTGCCCGGCCGCACTTCCATCCACCCAGCTCTTGATCCCTTCTCTGCCCAGCCCGGCTCGGGACACGTTGGGTGGCCCTTGCCGAAAGCCAGCGGCAGGGCTTTTCAGTCAGTGCTGTAGCAGCTGGAACTTTGCTTGGCTTCCAAGGGGACGCCCAGGCAAAGGGCACCAATCTGCGCGCTGGCCCGACTTCCCTTGAGGTCGACGGGTCCCCTAGTCGGCAGCCCGCCGCTGCTGGGATACCGGGGCTTGCCTTCTTGGGGCGGGGTGGGGCTGGGCGTGGGGGGAGCAGTCTCGGGGAAGCTCCCAAGCCCGAGGGTCGTGAGTGCGTGACAGTGAGGAGAGGAAGCCACGCTTGTCTCGGGTGTTATCCCTGGCGGTGGTCGGGCAAAGGCCATGGTACGGAAGGAGTGCAGGACGCAGGGTCTTCACGCGCCGTGCCAGGCGCCAGCGGGCTGAGAGGTGGGAGCCGGTTGCCTTAGCCGGGACTGGGGGTTGTGTGGGCGAAGCGCTGGCTGCGTGGAGAGGGCAGGGAGTGCGGCCTGTCGGTGAGGCGGGGTTCGGGCCGACACCCCGCGGGTGCGCAGGGGGGTGTTTTGGGGGGGAGGGCGGGGGTAGGTGTCAACCGGCCGGGCGCCGCAGCCCACGGGTCTGCCGGGTTCGGGTCGCGGGACTGAGGAGTCCGAAAGAGGCCGGGACGGCGGGGGTCCGTGAGCGGTCGGCTCCAGGGTCCGTGGGTCCGCCGGGATGACCAAGTAGGACTGTCGACGCCAGTCTGTGGGGAGGAGGCGCCCACGAACCGTATCGGGCGCCGGTCCGAGAGGCCCTCCCACTCCCGTCCGAGATAGGGGTGCGGTGCACGGAAGGAGGCGACGAGAGCGACGAGTGGGTGCGGGGTGGGGTGGGGCTGGGGGTCGGTGGAGCGTGTCTAGGTGAGGTGTGAAAAAGCGGGTAGGGAAGGCACGCGGGCCGGGGCCCCGGCTGCTTGGGATCCAGATGCAAAGAGCCGCAACGCAGAAGGGCCAAGCAGGGTCCCCCCCCCCCCCAGCAGAGTGATTTCGGATCAGGCGACGTGTGCTTGGGGAGCGGTGAGAGTTGTGGCGGGGTTGAGGGCGTAGGGGTGGGGGTTGAGGAGAGAGATTTCGGGGACCAACGGGATGATATCACTGCAAGCAAGGCCTTTGGAGTCCTTCGTGCGCTGCAATGGAGGCCGTGAGCCCCTAAGGGGCCGCGGCGTGTCACTCTTGGGAGATCACGGGGCCGCGGATGTCCCGTGGTCGGTCTGCGGGCGAGGTGCCTGCCGGCTTCCATGGAAGCGAAATGAGTGTGATGGAAGCAGAGGTTAAGGCAACGGAGAGAGAAGCACCGAGAAGTCTGGTGTCTGGCACGGTGGTGGGCGAAGGGGGCCTGCACGGAAGGAAGGGTCAGAGAGGCACCGGAGCGGCCGCCGCGGCGCTCGAGGGCAGAGAGGGCAGAGAGGGCAGAGCGAGCGAGCGCGCGGCGCAGGCTGTGGGGTCCGGGCTCAGGGAGGTGTGTACAGCGGCGGCCCAGACGTCGGGGCTGCGGGACCAAAAGGGGACCGAGTGCTGCATGGGCCGGGAATCGAACCCGGGCCTCCCGCGTGGCAGGCGAGAATTCTACCACTGAACCACCCATGCACCGATGGCAGGCACGTCCACGCAACCGCCCGACAGTGGTCACCGCCTCCGGTGAGGAGCTGCTGCTTGGGACCGGGACCGAGGGTTGGGGGCTGGATGGGCCGTTCCTAAAGGAGGGGCTCCAGGCATCCTGCCGGGGCCCCGGGGATGCGGCCGCCGGCGGGGTGTGTGCGTGCGTGTGTCCCCCCGCGCAGCGCTGGCGCGAAGCTCCGGACCCCTGCACCTGCCGGGCCAGCCCAGGCCCCCCAGACCGCCTTGTCCGCTGCCGCCTGAGAAGCCAGGAGCCGGTCCAGGCTTTGCCCTCACGGGAACCCCAATCAGGCCAAGGGACCTGTGGCTCGGTGGCTGCCTCCGTCCACCCGCAAAGTCCCGGTCGCGGGGGCCGAGCCCCGGTCGGGTGAGGCGGGCCCCAACCAGCACCGACGTGGTGGGCAGGCCTTAGGCAGCCGCTGCCCACGTGGGGTTCGTGGCCGCGCCCAGGTAGGGTCGTGGCCGGGGCTCGGCCATCACCGGTGGGGATCCGGTTCTAGGGTTCTCTCCCCGCCACTCACGAGGGCCATGGTCCCGGGGCTGGGCTGTCTTGCCACGCCCGGTGACCCCACGGTGCGTGGCGATCAGAGGTCTCTACCTCTGAACTGCTGTGTTGTGGAGTGGCCGGCAGGCGTGGGTGGTTTGGAAAGGCCCTCCAGGGAAGGGGCCTGGCGGCCACAGTCTGGCACGACGGGAACGGGGTCCTCTGCAGGGCCGAGAGAGATAGGCGACGGGCGGGCGGGGGCCCGGGGGCGGGTTTTGCCCTCGCGAGAGGGCTGGAAAGGGCCCGCGCGGCAGCCAAAAGGTGGGCCTGTCAGGAGTGGGATTCGAACCCACGCCTCCAGGGGAGACTGCGACCTGAACGCAGCGCCTTAGACCGCTCGGCCATCCTGACGGCGGGCCTGAGCGCGTGGCGGCTCGCCTGGCTGGGACCCGGCGTTGGCGCAGGTGTCCTTGGCTGGCTCCGTGGTGCGCCGTGCCCGGCGGTCTGCGCGCGCGCTGGACGGACGGGCCTGGCGGGCCGGGAGAAAGCCAAGTCCGCGCATCGGTGCGGTCGCATTCCCCCACCGAGCCCGGCCAGGTACCACTAACCGTCTGTGCTGGCAGGAGCCCACCCGGCGCATCGTGCTCCTCCTCCTGTCGGCCGCCGTGCTCGCTAGCTCCCTGGCCCCCCTGCTTACACCGACACTGGGATGCCCGCGCACTGGGAAGCCGGCAGAGCGCACAGGGTCGTTCTCCGGGCACCAGGCACCGGGCCAGGGCGTGGGCTAAGGCCAGGGCCAGGGCCGGGGCCAGGGCCAGGGCCAGGGCCAGGGCCAGGGCCAGGTGGTGTGGAACTCCTTGAGGGTGCCTCCGTGGCGTCCGGCGGTGGACCGGCAGGGGCAAGGGGGGCCGGGCTAGGCGTCGGAGAGGGGACCGGCGCCACGACGGCGGGCGCCGCCGTCCTCGTTAGTATAGTGGTGAGTATCCCCGCCTGTCACGCGGGAGACCGGGGTTCGATTCCCCGACGGGGAGGCAGTCGCCCTCTTTTTGGTGGTGGTCGCCGCCGCTGCTGCGCCCCGGCCTCTAGCTCTCCTTGCCGCCGCCGGCCCTCGGCGCGCCCTGCTCTCCAGTTGGGCGCAGGATGCCACTTCGTCCCTGGCACGCCGCCCTCACGGTCCCCCGTCTACACCCCTCCCCAGGCATCCGTGCCTTCCTCCTCGCCGGGAGCTTCTGTCGCCACAGACCAACGGCCGCGCCCCGAGTGCGTGTGGAAAAGGGCTCCCTGCCAAAGTGCACGGGCTGGGTCGCTGGAGGGGAGAAGACCCTGAGCCGGCCGCCCGAGGCCTCGCCCCGCAGCGCTGGTTCAGGGCCCCGCCCGGAGACGAGGCGGCGGTGGCACGACGACGTCGGGGCGCCGGCTGGGCAGCCCGGGGCCAGCGTGGAGAGGCTCTCTCGGCCGGGTGGCGTTGGTGGTATAGTGGTGAGCATAGCTGCCTTCCAAGCAGTTGACCCGGGTTCGATTCCCGGCCAACGCAGCGAGTCGACCTTTTGACGAGGCGGGGCCTCGGCCGACCTGGCTCTGGCCGGGCGGGCTCGGTGGGAGGTCGCATGCCTGTGAGAGCTGCGCGTCCTCCTGCTGGTGGGCGGACGCGGGGAAGGAGCCCAGGCGAGGCTGGGCCAGGCGAGGCGAGGGGAGGCGAAGCAGGGTGGAAGGAGGAGCATTGCATTCTTTTGAGGGTGCCCCCGAGCATCAAGGGGCAGCCGGTGGCGGGCGACTGCACCAGGTTGCCATGTGAAGCCACGGGCACCCACGGGGACCGCGCCAGGTGCCCAGGTAGCGCCCAGCCCTTGGGACCGAGGCGCTGGCCCCAGATGGCACCCGCGGGGTGAAGGTAGCCCCACGCTCCCTGGTGGTCTAGTGGTTAGGATTCGGCGCTCTCACCGCCGCGGCCCGGGTTCGATTCCTGGTCAGGGAAGCCTTTCTTCTTCCTTCTCTCTCTCCCCTTTTGGCCAAGGCCTTGGTCGGCTCGCTCACACTATCCGTGTCCCGAAGACGGACCCTTATGGACGCCCGCCACACGCGGCGTCCAGCTTCACTGATCCTTGCCACTCTGAGCCCTCCCAACGTTTATGCCTTTTCACTTTCTGCCCTGGTCCTTGCCCGTCGCCCGCTTGCGACAGTTCTTCCCGGCCCTGGCCGCCAGGGGGTACACCACGAGCAGAAGCAGCAGCACCACCACCAGCACCCAAAGACACACCTACGCTGGAGTCCCTAGGCGCGCGCGCGCGCGCACACACACACACACACACACACACACGAGCGCGCGCTCGGGTGCACGCCGTGCTCCGACTGCCGGTGATCTTAGTTGCTCCAGAAACCCTCTAGGCCTCGTGCCTGCTGAGTCTCCTGCTCTCCGGCGAGCCTGCAATCAGCTTTGAGCGTGAGCGCATCCCCAGAACTCCCCTATCCTGGTGGGGGCGCACCTGAGACTCGAGACTTGAGTCTTCCCCCGGCTCCTTCGTGCGCCTGGGCCCCCTAGTGACAAACCCTCTCTGTTGCTGCCCTGTGTGCTCAGGCACTGACTGGGGGAGCTCATGGCGGGCGAAAGGAGCCGGGTTTGGGAACCCAGTCGCTGGCTCTTGTGTCTGGCCCCGGAGAGGTTCTGGATTCCTCCTCAGAGCTGCTTGGGCGAGGCCAAGCCTGGCGCCTGACACATCACTGCTCCCCATCCTGGGGGATCTCCTCCGACCGGGTCGGCCGTGTGGCAGGGCCCCGATAGCCCGGCCACCACTGGGGTCTGCGCTCCAGCTGTGTCCGCGGCTTTGGCCGGGATGCCGGCAGAGCAGGTGGGAGCCCACACCCGGGTCAGGCTGCCCCGGAGTGACAGGCGCAAAAAGGAATCCGGAGAGGCCCGGCGAGCCAGAGCACAGAGCGGCGGCGGAGGCGATCGGCGGAGGCGGGCGGTGGGCCACCGCCTTGGGCCAGGCGGGCCGAAGCCGGTGGCGACTCACGGGTGTCGGGATAGACTTGTAGCCGACCCTGGGTGTGAAAGGAGTCCCGCGGCCCCCTACCCCCTGCCCCCCCCCGTCTCAAGGGCGCAGGAGCAAACAGAGAACGCCTCCCCCCCCCCCCCCACACAAACACACACTAGGTTGGACTGGCGAGTTTCCCACTCCTGCCCGGCCGCACTTCCATCCACCCAGCTCTTGATCCCTTCTCTGCCCAGCCCGGCTCGGGACACGTTGGGTGGCCCTTGCCGAAAGCCAGCGGCAGGGCTTTTCAGTCAGTGCTGTAGCAGCTGGAACTTTGCTTGGCTTCCAAGGGGACGCCCAGGCAAAGGGCACCAATCTGCGCGCTGGCCCGACTTCCCTTGAGGTCGACGGGTCCCCTAGTCGGCAGCCCGCCGCTGCTGGGATACCGGGGCTTGCCTTCTTGGGGCGGGGTGGGGCTGGGCGTGGGGGGAGCAGTCTCGGGGAAGCTCCCAAGCCCGAGGGTCGTGAGTGCGTGACAGTGAGGAGAGGAAGCCACGCTTGTCTCGGGTGTTATCCCTGGCGGTGGTCGGGCAAAGGCCATGGTACGGAAGGAGTGCAGGACGCAGGGTCTTCACGCGCCGTGCCAGGCGCCAGCGGGCTGAGAGGTGGGAGCCGGTTGCCTTAGCCGGGACTGGGGGTTGTGTGGGCGAAGCGCTGGCTGCGTGGAGAGGGCAGGGAGTGCGGCCTGTCGGTGAGGCGGGGTTCGGGCCGACACCCCGCGGGTGCGCAGGGGGGTGTTTTGGGGGGGAGGGCGGGGGTAGGTGTCAACCGGCCGGGCGCCGCAGCCCACGGGTCTGCCGGGTTCGGGTCGCGGGACTGAGGAGTCCGAAAGAGGCCGGGACGGCGGGGGTCCGTGAGCGGTCGGCTCCAGGGTCCGTGGGTCCGCCGGGATGACCAAGTAGGACTGTCGACGCCAGTCTGTGGGGAGGAGGCGCCCACGAACCGTATCGGGCGCCGGTCCGAGAGGCCCTCCCACTCCCGTCCGAGATAGGGGTGCGGTGCACGGAAGGAGGCGACGAGAGCGACGAGTGGGTGCGGGGTGGGGTGGGGCTGGGGGTCGGTGGAGCGTGTCTAGGTGAGGTGTGAAAAAGCGGGTAGGGAAGGCACGCGGGCCGGGGCCCCGGCTGCTTGGGATCCAGATGCAAAGAGCCGCAACGCAGAAGGGCCAAGCAGGGTCCCCCCCCCCCCCAGCAGAGTGATTTCGGATCAGGCGACGTGTGCTTGGGGAGCGGTGAGAGTTGTGGCGGGGTTGAGGGCGTAGGGGTGGGGGTTGAGGAGAGAGATTTCGGGGACCAACGGGATGATATCACTGCAAGCAAGGCCTTTGGAGTCCTTCGTGCGCTGCAATGGAGGCCGTGAGCCCCTAAGGGGCCGCGGCGTGTCACTCTTGGGAGATCACGGGGCCGCGGATGTCCCGTGGTCGGTCTGCGGGCGAGGTGCCTGCCGGCTTCCATGGAAGCGAAATGAGTGTGATGGAAGCAGAGGTTAAGGCAACGGAGAGAGAAGCACCGAGAAGTCTGGTGTCTGGCACGGTGGTGGGCGAAGGGGGCCTGCACGGAAGGAAGGGTCAGAGAGGCACCGGAGCGGCCGCCGCGGCGCTCGAGGGCAGAGAGGGCAGAGAGGGCAGAGCGAGCGAGCGCGCGGCGCAGGCTGTGGGGTCCGGGCTCAGGGAGGTGTGTACAGCGGCGGCCCAGACGTCGGGGCTGCGGGACCAAAAGGGGACCGAGTGCTGCATGGGCCGGGAATCGAACCCGGGCCTCCCGCGTGGCAGGCGAGAATTCTACCACTGAACCACCCATGCACCGATGGCAGGCACGTCCACGCAACCGCCCGACAGTGGTCACCGCCTCCGGTGAGGAGCTGCTGCTTGGGACCGGGACCGAGGGTTGGGGGCTGGATGGGCCGTTCCTAAAGGAGGGGCTCCAGGCATCCTGCCGGGGCCCCGGGGATGCGGCCGCCGGCGGGGTGTGTGCGTGCGTGTGTCCCCCCGCGCAGCGCTGGCGCGAAGCTCCGGACCCCTGCACCTGCCGGGCCAGCCCAGGCCCCCCAGACCGCCTTGTCCGCTGCCGCCTGAGAAGCCAGGAGCCGGTCCAGGCTTTGCCCTCACGGGAACCCCAATCAGGCCAAGGGACCTGTGGCTCGGTGGCTGCCTCCGTCCACCCGCAAAGTCCCGGTCGCGGGGGCCGAGCCCCGGTCGGGTGAGGCGGGCCCCAACCAGCACCGACGTGGTGGGCAGGCCTTAGGCAGCCGCTGCCCACGTGGGGTTCGTGGCCGCGCCCAGGTAGGGTCGTGGCCGGGGCTCGGCCATCACCGGTGGGGATCCGGTTCTAGGGTTCTCTCCCCGCCACTCACGAGGGCCATGGTCCCGGGGCTGGGCTGTCTTGCCACGCCCGGTGACCCCACGGTGCGTGGCGATCAGAGGTCTCTACCTCTGAACTGCTGTGTTGTGGAGTGGCCGGCAGGCGTGGGTGGTTTGGAAAGGCCCTCCAGGGAAGGGGCCTGGCGGCCACAGTCTGGCACGACGGGAACGGGGTCCTCTGCAGGGCCGAGAGAGATAGGCGACGGGCGGGCGGGGGCCCGGGGGTGGGTTTTGCCCTCGCGAGAGGGCTGGAAAGGGCCCGCGCGGCAGCCAAAAGGTGGGCCTGTCAGGAGTGGGATTCGAACCCACGCCTCCAGGGGAGACTGCGACCTGAACGCAGCGCCTTAGACCGCTCGGCCATCCTGACGGCGGGCCTGAGCGCGTGGCGGCTCGCCTGGCTGGGACCCGGCGTTGGCGCAGGTGTCCTTGGCTGGCTCCGTGGTGCGCCGTGCCCGGCGGTCTGCGCGCGCGCTGGACGGACGGGCCTGGCGGGCCGGGAGAAAGCCAAGTCCGCGCATCGGTGCGGTCGCATTCCCCCACCGAGCCCGGCCAGGTACCACTAACCGTCTGTGCTGGCAGGAGCCCACCCGGCGCATTGTGCTCCTCCTCCTGTCGGCCGCCGTGCTCGCTAGCTCCCTGGCCCCCCTGCTTACACCGACACTGGGATGCCCGCGCACTGGGAAGCCGGCAGAGCGCACAGGGTCGTTCTCCGGGCACCAGGCACCGGGCCAGGGCGTGGGCTAAGGCCAGGGCCAGGGCCGGGGCCAGGGCCAGGGCCAGGGCCAGGGCCAGGGCCAGGTGGTGTGGAACTCCTTGAGGGTGCCTCCGTGGCGTCCGGCGGTGGACCGGCAGGGGCAAGGGGGGCCGGGCTAGGCGTCGGAGAGGGGACCGGCGCCACGACGGCGGGCGCCGCCGTCCTCGTTAGTATAGTGGTGAGTATCCCCGCCTGTCACGCGGGAGACCGGGGTTCGATTCCCCGACGGGGAGGCAGTCGCCCTCTTTTTGGTGGTGGTCGCCGCCGCTGCTGCGCCCCGGCCTCTAGCTCTCCTTGCCGCCGCCGGCCCTCGGCGCGCCCTGCTCTCCAGTTGGGCGCAGGATGCCACTTCGTCCCTGGCACGCCGCCCTCACGGTCCCCCGTCTACACCCCTCCCCAGGCATCCGTGCCTTCCTCCTCGCCGGGAGCTTCTGTCGCCACAGACCAACGGCCGCGCCCCGAGTGCGTGTGGAAAAGGGCTCCCTGCCAAAGTGCACGGGCTGGGTCGCTGGAGGGGAGAAGACCCTGAGCCGGCCGCCCGAGGCCTCGCCCCGCAGCGCTGGTTCAGGGCCCCGCCCGGAGACGAGGCGGCGGTGGCACGACGACGTCGGGGCGCCGGCTGGGCAGCCCGGGGCCAGCGTGGAGAGGCTCTCTCGGCCGGGTGGCGTTGGTGGTATAGTGGTGAGCATAGCTGCCTTCCAAGCAGTTGACCCGGGTTCGATTCCCGGCCAACGCAGCGAGTCGACCTTTTGACGAGGCGGGGCCTCGGCCGACCTGGCTCTGGCCGGGCGGGCTCGGTGGGAGGTCGCATGCCTGTGAGAGCTGCGCGTCCTCCTGCTGGTGGGCGGACGCGGGGAAGGAGCCCAGGCGAGGCTGGGCCAGGCGAGGCGAGGGGAGGCGAAGCAGGGTGGAAGGAGGAGCATTGCATTCTTTTGAGGGTGCCCCCGAGCATCAAGGGGCAGCCGGTGGCGGGCGACTGCACCAGGTTGCCATGTGAAGCCACGGGCACCCACGGGGACCGCGCCAGGTGCCCAGGTAGCGCCCAGCCCTTGGGACCGAGGCGCTGGCCCCAGATGGCACCCGCGGGGTGAAGGTAGCCCCACGCTCCCTGGTGGTCTAGTGGTTAGGATTCGGCGCTCTCACCGCCGCGGCCCGGGTTCGATTCCCGGTCAGGGAAGCCTTTCTTCTTCCTTCTCTCTCTCCCCTTTTGGCCAAGGCCTTGGTCGGCTCGCTCACACTATCCGTGTCCCGAAGACGGACCCTTATGGACGCCCGCCACACGCGGCGTCCAGCTTCACTGATCCTTGCCACTCTGAGCCCTCCCAACGTTTATGCCTTTTCACTTTCTGCCCTGGTCCTTGCCCGTCGCCCGCTTGCGACAGTTCTTCCCGGCCCTGGCCGCCAGGGGGTACACCACGAGCAGAAGCAGCAGCACCACCACCAGCACCCAAAGACACACCTACGCTGGAGTCCCTAGGCGCGCGCGCGCGCGCACACACACACACACACACACACACACGAGCGCGCGCTCGGGTGCACGCCGTGCTCCGACTGCCGGTGATCTTAGTTGCTCCAGAAACCCTCTAGGCCTCGTGCCTGCTGAGTCTCCTGCTCTCCGGCGAGCCTGCAATCAGCTTTGAGCGTGAGCGCATCCCCAGAACTCCCCTATCCTGGTGGGGGCGCACCTGAGACTCGAGACTTGAGTCTTCCCCCGGCTCCTTCGTGCGCCTGGGCCCCCTAGTGACAAACCCTCTCTGTTGCTGCCCTGTGTGCTCAGGCACTGACTGGGGGAGCTCATGGCGGGCGAAAGGAGCCGGGTTTGGGAACCCAGTCGCTGGCTCTTGTGTCTGGCCCCGGAGAGGTTCTGGATTCCTCCTCAGAGCTGCTTGGGCGAGGCCAAGCCTGGCGCCTGACACATCACTGCTCCCCATCCTGGGGGATCTCCTCCGACCGGGTCGGCCGTGTGGCAGGGCCCCGATAGCCCGGCCACCACTGGGGTCTGCGCTCCAGCTGTGTCCGCGGCTTTGGCCGGGATGCCGGCAGAGCAGGTGGGAGCCCACACCCGGGTCAGGCTGCCCCGGAGTGACAGGCGCAAAAAGGAATCCGGAGAGGCCCGGCGAGCCAGAGCACAGAGCGGCGGCGGAGGCGATCGGCGGAGGCGGGCGGTGGGCCACCGCCTTGGGCCAGGCGGGCCGAAGCCGGTGGCGACTCACGGGTGTCGGGATAGACTTGTAGCCGACCCTGGGTGTGAAAGGAGTCCCGCGGCCCCCTACCCCCTGCCCCCCCCCGTCTCAAGGGCGCAGGAGCAAACAGAGAACGCCTCCCCCCCCCCCCCACACAAACACACACTAGGTTGGACTGGCGAGTTTCCCACTCCTGCCCGGCCGCACTTCCATCCACCCAGCTCTTGATCCCTTCTCTGCCCAGCCCGGCTCGGGACACGTTGGGTGGCCCTTGCCGAAAGCCAGCGGCAGGGCTTTTCAGTCAGTGCTGTAGCAGCTGGAACTTTGCTTGGCTTCCAAGGGGACGCCCAGGCAAAGGGCACCAATCTGCGCGCTGGCCCGACTTCCCTTGAGGTCGACGGGTCCCCTAGTCGGCAGCCCGCCGCTGCTGGGATACCGGGGCTTGCCTTCTTGGGGCGGGGTGGGGCTGGGCGTGGGGGGAGCAGTCTCGGGGAAGCTCCCAAGCCCGAGGGTCGTGAGTGCGTGACAGTGAGGAGAGGAAGCCACGCTTGTCTCGGGTGTTATCCCTGGCGGTGGTCGGGCAAAGGCCATGGTACGGAAGGAGTGCAGGACGCAGGGTCTTCACGCGCCGTGCCAGGCGCCAGCGGGCTGAGAGGTGGGAGCCGGTTGCCTTAGCCGGGACTGGGGGTTGTGTGGGCGAAGCGCTGGCTGCGTGGAGAGGGCAGGGAGTGCGGCCTGTCGGTGAGGCGGGGTTCGGGCCGACACCCCGCGGGTGCGCAGGGGGGTGTTTTGGGGGGGAGGGCGGGGGTAGGTGTCAACCGGCCGGGCGCCGCAGCCCACGGGTCTGCCGGGTTCGGGTCGCGGGACTGAGGAGTCCGAAAGAGGCCGGGACGGCGGGGGTCCGTGAGCGGTCGGCTCCAGGGTCCGTGGGTCCGCCGGGATGACCAAGTAGGACTGTCGACGCCAGTCTGTGGGGAGGAGGCGCCCACGAACCGTATCGGGCGCCGGTCCGAGAGGCCCTCCCACTCCCGTCCGAGATAGGGGTGCGGTGCACGGAAGGAGGCGACGAGAGCGACGAGTGGGTGCGGGGTGGGGTGGGGCTGGGGGTCGGTGGAGCGTGTCTAGGTGAGGTGTGAAAAAGCGGGTAGGGAAGGCACGCGGGCCGGGGCCCCGGCTGCTTGGGATCCAGATGCAAAGAGCCGCAACGCAGAAGGGCCAAGCAGGGTCCCCCCCCCCCCCCAGCAGAGTGATTTCGGATCAGGCGACGTGTGCTTGGGGAGCGGTGAGAGTTGTGGCGGGGTTGAGGGCGTAGGGGTGGGGGTTGAGGAGAGAGATTTCGGGGACCAACGGGATGATATCACTGCAAGCAAGGCCTTTGGAGTCCTTCGTGCGCTGCAATGGAGGCCGTGAGCCCCTAAGGGGCCGCGGCGTGTCACTCTTGGGAGATCACGGGGCCGCGGATGTCCCGTGGTCGGTCTGCGGGCGAGGTGCCTGCCGGCTTCCATGGAAGCGAAATGAGTGTGATGGAAGCAGAGGTTAAGGCAACGGAGAGAGAAGCACCGAGAAGTCTGGTGTCTGGCACGGTGGTGGGCGAAGGGGGCCTGCACGGAAGGAAGGGTCAGAGAGGCACCGGAGCGGCCGCCGCGGCGCTCGAGGGCAGAGAGGGCAGAGAGGGCAGAGCGAGCGAGCGCGCGGCGCAGGCTGTGGGGTCCGGGCTCAGGGAGGTGTGTACAGCGGCGGCCCAGACGTCGGGGCTGCGGGACCAAAAGGGGACCGAGTGCTGCATGGGCCGGGAATCGAACCCGGGCCTCCCGCGTGGCAGGCGAGAATTCTACCACTGAACCACCCATGCACCGATGGCAGGCACGTCCACGCAACCGCCCGACAGTGGTCACCGCCTCCGGTGAGGAGCTGCTGCTTGGGACCGGGACCGAGGGTTGGGGGCTGGATGGGCCGTTCCTAAAGGAGGGGCTCCAGGCATCCTGCCGGGGCCCCGGGGATGCGGCCGCCGGCGGGGTGTGTGCGTGCGTGTGTCCCCCCGCGCAGCGCTGGCGCGAAGCTCCGGACCCCTGCACCTGCCGGGCCAGCCCAGGCCCCCCAGACCGCCTTGTCCGCTGCCGCCTGAGAAGCCAGGAGCCGGTCCAGGCTTTGCCCTCACGGGAACCCCAATCAGGCCAAGGGACCTGTGGCTCGGTGGCTGCCTCCGTCCACCCGCAAAGTCCCGGTCGCGGGGGCCGAGCCCCGGTCGGGTGAGGCGGGCCCCAACCAGCACCGACGTGGTGGGCAGGCCTTAGGCAGCCGCTGCCCACGTGGGGTTCGTGGCCGCGCCCAGGTAGGGTCGTGGCCGGGGCTCGGCCATCACCGGTGGGGATCCGGTTCTAGGGTTCTCTCCCCGCCACTCACGAGGGCCATGGTCCCGGGGCTGGGCTGTCTTGCCACGCCCGGTGACCCCACGGTGCGTGGCGATCAGAGGTCTCTACCTCTGAACTGCTGTGTTGTGGAGTGGCCGGCAGGCGTGGGTGGTTTGGAAAGGCCCTCCAGGGAAGGGGCCTGGCGGCCACAGTCTGGCACGACGGGAACGGGGTCCTCTGCAGGGCCGAGAGAGATAGGCGACGGGCGGGCGGGGGCCCGGGGGCGGGTTTTGCCCTCGCGAGAGGGCTGGAAAGGGCCCGCGCGGCAGCCAAAAGGTGGGCCTGTCAGGAGTGGGATTCGAACCCACGCCTCCAGGGGAGACTGCGACCTGAACGCAGCGCCTTAGACCGCTCGGCCATCCTGACGGCGGGCCTGAGCGCGTGGCGGCTCGCCTGGCTGGGACCCGGCGTTGGCGCAGGTGTCCTTGGCTGGCTCCGTGGTGCGCCGTGCCCGGCGGTCTGCGCGCGCGCTGGACGGACGGGCCTGGCGGGCCGGGAGAAAGCCAAGTCCGCGCATCGGTGCGGTCGCATTCCCCCACCGAGCCCGGCCAGGTACCACTAACCGTCTGTGCTGGCAGGAGCCCACCCGGCGCATCGTGCTCCTCCTCCTGTCGGCCGCCGTGCTCGCTAGCTCCCTGGCCCCCCTGCTTACACCGACACTGGGATGCCCGCGCACTGGGAAGCCGGCAGAGCGCACAGGGTCGTTCTCCGGGCACCAGGCACCGGGCCAGGGCGTGGGCTAAGGCCAGGGCCAGGGCCGGGGCCAGGGCCAGGGCCAGGGCCAGGGCCAGGGCCAGGTGGTGTGGAACTCCTTGAGGGTGCCTCCGTGGCGTCCGGCGGTGGACCGGCAGGGGCAAGGGGGGCCGGGCTAGGCGTCGGAGAGGGGACCGGCGCCACGACGGCGGGCGCCGCCGTCCTCGTTAGTATAGTGGTGAGTATCCCCGCCTGTCACGCGGGAGACCGGGGTTCGATTCCCCGACGGGGAGGCAGTCGCCCTCTTTTTGGTGGTGGTCGCCGCCGCTGCTGCGCCCCGGCCTCTAGCTCTCCTTGCCGCCGCCGGCCCTCGGCGCGCCCTGCTCTCCAGTTGGGCGCAGGATGCCACTTCGTCCCTGGCACGCCGCCCTCACGGTCCCCCGTCTACACCCCTCCCCAGGCATCCGTGCCTTCCTCCTCGCCGGGAGCTTCTGTCGCCACAGACCAACGGCCGCGCCCCGAGTGCGTGTGGAAAAGGGCTCCCTGCCAAAGTGCACGGGCTGGGTCGCTGGAGGGGAGAAGACCCTGAGCCGGCCGCCCGAGGCCTCGCCCCGCAGCGCTGGTTCAGGGCCCCGCCCGGAGACGAGGCGGCGGTGGCACGACGACGTCGGGGCGCCGGCTGGGCAGCCCGGGGCCAGCGTGGAGAGGCTCTCTCGGCCGGGTGGCGTTGGTGGTATAGTGGTGAGCATAGCTGCCTTCCAAGCAGTTGACCCGGGTTCGATTCCCGGCCAACGCAGCGAGTCGACCTTTTGACGAGGCGGGGCCTCGGCCGACCTGGCTCTGGCCGGGCGGGCTCGGTGGGAGGTCGCATGCCTGTGAGAGCTGCGCGTCCTCCTGCTGGTGGGCGGACGCGGGGAAGGAGCCCAGGCGAGGCTGGGCCAGGCGAGGCGAGGGGAGGCGAAGCAGGGTGGAAGGAGGAGCATTGCATTCTTTTGAGGGTGCCCCCGAGCATCAAGGGGCAGCCGGTGGCGGGCGACTGCACCAGGTTGCCATGTGAAGCCACGGGCACCCACGGGGACCGCGCCAGGTGCCCAGGTAGCGCCCAGCCCTTGGGACCGAGGCGCTGGCCCCAGATGGCACCCGCGGGGTGAAGGTAGCCCCACGCTCCCTGGTGGTCTAGTGGTTAGGATTCGGCGCTCTCACCGCCGCGGCCCGGGTTCGATTCCCGGTCAGGGAAGCCTTTCTTCTTCCTTCTCTCTCTCCCCTTTTGGCCAAGGCCTTGGTCGGCTCGCTCACACTATCCGTGTCCCGAAGACGGACCCTTATGGACGCCCGCCACACGCGGCGTCCAGCTTCACTGATCCTTGCCACTCTGAGCCCTCCCAACGTTTATGCCTTTTCACTTTCTGCCCTGGTCCTTGCCTGTCGCCCGCTTGCGACAGTTCTTCCCGGCCCTGGCCGCCAGGGGGTACACCACGAGCAGAAGCAGCAGCACCACCACCAGCACCCAAAGACACACCTACGCTGGAGTCCCTAGGCGCGCGCGCGCGCGCACACACACACACACACACACACACACGAGCGCGCGCTCGGGTGCACGCCGTGCTCCGACTGCCGGTGATCTTAGTTGCTCCAGAAACCCTCTAGGCCTCGTGCCTGCTGAGTCTCCTGCTCTCCGGCGAGCCTGCAATCAGCTTTGAGCGTGAGCGCATCCCCAGAACTCCCCTATCCTGGTGGGGGCGCACCTGAGACTCGAGACTTGAGTCTTCCCCCGGCTCCTTCGTGCGCCTGGGCCCCCTAGTGACAAACCCTCTCTGTTGCTGCCCTGTGTGCTCAGGCACTGACTGGGGGAGCTCATGGCGGGCGAAAGGAGCCGGGTTTGGGAACCCAGTCGCTGGCTCTTGTGTCTGGCCCCAGAGAGGTTCTGGATTCCTCCTCAGAGCTGCTTGGGCGAGGCCAAGCCTGGCGCCTGACACATCACTGCTCCCCATCCTGGGGGATCTCCTCCGACCGGGTCGGCCGTGTGGCAGGGCCCCGATAGCCCGGCCACCACTGGGGTCTGCGCTCCAGCTGTGTCCGCGGCTTTGGCCGGGATGCCGGCAGAGCAGGTGGGAGCCCACACCCGGGTCAGGCTGCCCCGGAGTGACAGGCGCAAAAAGGAATCCGGAGAGGCCCGGCGAGCCAGAGCACAGAGCGGCGGCGGAGGCGATCGGCGGAGGCGGGCGGTGGGCCACCGCCTTGGGCCAGGCGGGCCGAAGCCGGTGGCGACTCACGGGTGTCGGGATAGACTTGTAGCCGACCCTGGGTGTGAAAGGAGTCCCGCGGCCCCCTACCCCCTGCCCCCCCCGTCTCAAGGGCGCAGGAGCAAACAGAGAACGCCTCCCCCCCCCCCCACACACAAACACACACTAGGTTGGACTGGCGAGTTTCCCACTCCTGCCCGGCCGCACTTCCATCCACCCAGCTCTTGATCCCTTCTCTGCCCAGCCCGGCTCGGGACACGTTGGGTGGCCCTTGCCGAAAGCCAGCGGCAGGGCTTTTCAGTCAGTGCTGTAGCAGCTGGAACTTTGCTTGGCTTCCAAGGGGACGCCCAGGCAAAGGGCACCAATCTGCGCGCTGGCCCGACTTCCCTTGAGGTCGACGGGTCCCCTAGTCGGCAGCCCGCCGCTGCTGGGATACCGGGGCTTGCCTTCTTGGGGCGGGGTGGGGCTGGGCGTGGGGGGAGCAGTCTCGGGGAAGCTCCCAAGCCCGAGGGTCGTGAGTGCGTGACAGTGAGGAGAGGAAGCCACGCTTGTCTCGGGTGTTATCCCTGGCGGTGGTCGGGCAAAGGCCATGGTACGGAAGGAGTGCAGGACGCAGGGTCTTCACGCGCCGTGCCAGGCGCCAGCGGGCTGAGAGGTGGGAGCCGGTTGCCTTAGCCGGGACTGGGGGTTGTGTGGGCGAAGCGCTGGCTGCGTGGAGAGGGCAGGGAGTGCGGCCTGTCGGTGAGGCGGGGTTCGGGCCGACACCCCGCGGGTGCGCAGGGGGGTGTTTTGGGGGGGAGGGCGGGGGTAGGTGTCAACCGGCCGGGCGCCGCAGCCCACGGGTCTGCCGGGTTCGGGTCGCGGGACTGAGGAGTCCGAAAGAGGCCGGGACGGCGGGGGTCCGTGAGCGGTCGGCTCCAGGGTCCGTGGGTCCGCCGGGATGACCAAGTAGGACTGTCGACGCCAGTCTGTGGGGAGGAGGCGCCCACGAACCGTATCGGGCGCCGGTCCGAGAGGCCCTCCCACTCCCGTCCGAGATAGGGGTGCGGTGCACGGAAGGAGGCGACGAGAGCGACGAGTGGGTGCGGGGTGGGGTGGGGCTGGGGGTCGGTGGAGCGTGTCTAGGTGAGGTGTGAAAAAGCGGGTAGGGAAGGCACGCGGGCCGGGGCCCCGGCTGCTTGGGATCCAGATGCAAAGAGCCGCAACGCAGAAGGGCCAAGCAGGGTCCCCCCCCCCCCCCCCAGCAGAGTGATTTCGGATCAGGCGACGTGTGCTTGGGGAGCGGTGAGAGTTGTGGCGGGGTTGAGGGCGTAGGGGTGGGGGTTGAGGAGAGAGATTTCGGGGACCAACGGGATGATATCACTGCAAGCAAGGCCTTTGGAGTCCTTCGTGCGCTGCAATGGAGGCCGTGAGCCCCTAAGGGGCCGCGGCGTGTCACTCTTGGGAGATCACGGGGCCGCGGATGTCCCGTGGTCGGTCTGCGGGCGAGGTGCCTGCCGGCTTCCATGGAAGCGAAATGAGTGTGATGGAAGCAGAGGTTAAGGCAACGGAGAGAGAAGCACCGAGAAGTCTGGTGTCTGGCACGGTGGTGGGCGAAGGGGGCCTGCACGGAAGGAAGGGTCAGAGAGGCACCGGAGCGGCCGCCGCGGCGCTCGAGGGCAGAGAGGGCAGAGAGGGCAGAGCGAGCGAGCGCGCGGCGCAGGCTGTGGGGTCCGGGCTCAGGGAGGTGTGTACAGCGGCGGCCCAGACGTCGGGGCTGCGGGACCAAAAGGGGACCGAGTGCTGCATGGGCCGGGAATCGAACCCGGGCCTCCCGCGTGGCAGGCGAGAATTCTACCACTGAACCACCCATGCACCGATGGCAGGCACGTCCACGCAACCGCCCGACAGTGGTCACCGCCTCCGGTGAGGAGCTGCTGCTTGGGACCGGGACCGAGGGTTGGGGGCTGGATGGGCCGTTCCTAAAGGAGGGGCTCCAGGCATCCTGCCGGGGCCCCGGGGATGCGGCCGCCGGCGGGGTGTGTGCGTGCGTGTGTCCCCCCGCGCAGCGCTGGCGCGAAGCTCCGGACCCCTGCACCTGCCGGGCCAGCCCAGGCCCCCCAGACCGCCTTGTCCGCTGCCGCCTGAGAAGCCAGGAGCCGGTCCAGGCTTTGCCCTCACGGGAACCCCAATCAGGCCAAGGGACCTGTGGCTCGGTGGCTGCCTCCGTCCACCCGCAAAGTCCCGGTCGCGGGGGCCGAGCCCCGGTCGGGTGAGGCGGGCCCCAACCAGCACCGACGTGGTGGGCAGGCCTTAGGCAGCCGCTGCCCACGTGGGGTTCGTGGCCGCGCCCAGGTAGGGTCGTGGCCGGGGCTCGGCCATCACCGGTGGGGATCCGGTTCTAGGGTTCTCTCCCCGCCACTCACGAGGGCCATGGTCCCGGGGCTGGGCTGTCTTGCCACGCCCGGTGACCCCACGGTGCGTGGCGATCAGAGGTCTCTACCTCTGAACTGCTGTGTTGTGGAGTGGCCGGCAGGCGTGGGTGGTTTGGAAAGGCCCTCCAGGGAAGGGGCCTGGCGGCCACAGTCTGGCACGACGGGAACGGGGTCCTCTGCAGGGCCGAGAGAGATAGGCGACGGGCGGGCGGGGGCCCGGGGGCGGGTTTTGCCCTCGTGAGAGGGCTGGAAAGGGCCCGCGCGGCAGCCAAAAGGTGGGCCTGTCAGGAGTGGGATTCGAACCCACGCCTCCAGGGGAGACTGCGACCTGAACGCAGCGCCTTAGACCGCTCGGCCATCCTGACGGCGGGCCTGAGCGCGTGGCGGCTCGCCTGGCTGGGACCCGGCGTTGGCGCAGGTGTCCTTGGCTGGCTCCGTGGTGCGCCGTGCCCGGCGGTCTGCGCGCGCGCTGGACGGACGGGCCTGGCGGGCCGGGAGAAAGCCAAGTCCGCGCATCGGTGCGGTCGCATTCCCCCACCGAGCCCGGCCAGGTACCACTAACCGTCTGTGCTGGCAGGAGCCCACCCGGCGCATCGTGCTCCTCCTCCTGTCGGCCGCCGTGCTCGCTAGCTCCCTGGCCCCCCTGCTTACACCGACACTGGGATGCCCGCGCACTGGGAAGCCGGCAGAGCGCACAGGGTCGTTCTCCGGGCACCAGGCACCGGGCCAGGGCGTGGGCTAAGGCCAGGGCCAGGGCCGGGGCCAGGGCCAGGGCCAGGGCCAGGGCCAGGGCCAGGTGGTGTGGAACTCCTTGAGGGTGCCTCCGTGGCGTCCGGCGGTGGACCGGCAGGGGCAAGGGGGGCCGGGCTAGGCGTCGGAGAGGGGACCGGCGCCACGACGGCGGGCGCCGCCGTCCTCGTTAGTATAGTGGTGAGTATCCCCGCCTGTCACGCGGGAGACCGGGGTTCGATTCCCCGACGGGGAGGCAGTCGCCCTCTTTTTGGTGGTGGTCGCCGCCGCTGCTGCGCCCCGGCCTCTAGCTCTCCTTGCCGCCGCCGGCCCTCGGCGCGCCCTGCTCTCCAGTTGGGCGCAGGATGCCACTTCGTCCCTGGCACGCCGCCCTCACGGTCCCCCGTCTACACCCCTCCCCAGGCATCCGTGCCTTCCTCCTCGCCGGGAGCTTCTGTCGCCACAGACCAACGGCCGCGCCCCGAGTGCGTGTGGAAAAGGGCTCCCTGCCAAAGTGCACGGGCTGGGTCGCTGGAGGGGAGAAGACCCTGAGCCGGCCGCCCGAGGCCTCGCCCCGCAGCGCTGGTTCAGGGCCCCGCCCGGAGACGAGGCGGCGGTGGCACGACGACGTCGGGGCGCCGGCTGGGCAGCCCGGGGCCAGCGTGGAGAGGCTCTCTCGGCCGGGTGGCGTTGGTGGTATAGTGGTGAGCATAGCTGCCTTCCAAGCAGTTGACCCGGGTTCGATTCCCGGCCAACGCAGCGAGTCGACCTTTTGACGAGGCGGGGCCTCGGCCGACCTGGCTCTGGCCGGGCGGGCTCGGTGGGAGGTCGCATGCCTGTGAGAGCTGCGCGTCCTCCTGCTGGTGGGCGGACGCGGGGAAGGAGCCCAGGCGAGGCTGGGCCAGGCGAGGCGAGGGGAGGCGAAGCAGGGTGGAAGGAGGAGCATTGCATTCTTTTGAGGGTGCCCCCGAGCATCAAGGGGCAGCCGGTGGCGGGCGACTGCACCAGGTTGCCATGTGAAGCCACGGGCACCCACGGGGACCGCGCCAGGTGCCCAGGTAGCGCCCAGCCCTTGGGACCGAGGCGCTGGCCCCAGATGGCACCCGCGGGGTGAAGGTAGCCCCACGCTCCCTGGTGGTCTAGTGGTTAGGATTCGGCGCTCTCACCGCCGCGGCCCGGGTTCGATTCCCGGTCAGGGAAGCCTTTCTTCTTCCTTCTCTCTCTCCCCTTTTGGCCAAGGCCTTGGTCGGCTCGCTCACACTATCCGTGTCCCGAAGACGGACCCTTATGGACGCCCGCCACACGCGGCGTCCAGCTTCACTGATCCTTGCCACTCTGAGCCCTCCCAACGTTTATGCCTTTTCACTTTCTGCCCTGGTCCTTGCCCGTCGCCCGCTTGCGACAGTTCTTCCCGGCCCTGGCCGCCAGGGGGTACACCACGAGCAGAAGCAGCAGCACCACCACCAGCACCCAAAGACACACCTACGCTGGAGTCCCTAGGCGCGCGCGCGCGCGCACACACACACACACACACACACACACGAGCGCGCGCTCGGGTGCACGCCGTGCTCCGACTGCCGGTGATCTTAGTTGCTCCAGAAACCCTCTAGGCCTCGTGCCTGCTGAGTCTCCTGCTCTCCGGCGAGCCTGCAATCAGCTTTGAGCGTGAGCGCATCCCCAGAACTCCCCTATCCTGGTGGGGGCGCACCTGAGACTCGAGACTTGAGTCTTCCCCCGGCTCCTTCGTGCGCCTGGGCCCCCTAGTGACAAACCCTCTCTGTTGCTGCCCTGTGTGCTCAGGCACTGACTGGGGGAGCTCATGGCGGGCGAAAGGAGCCGGGTTTGGGAACCCAGTCGCTGGCTCTTGTGTCTGGCCCCGGAGAGGTTCTGGATTCCTCCTCAGAGCTGCTTGGGCGAGGCCAAGCCTGGCGCCTGACACATCACTGCTCCCCATCCTGGGGGATCTCCTCCGACCGGGTCGGCCGTGTGGCAGGGCCCCGATAGCCCGGCCACCACTGGGGTCTGCGCTCCAGCTGTGTCCGCGGCTTTGGCCGGGATGCCGGCAGAGCAGGTGGGAGCCCACACCCGGGTCAGGCTGCCCCGGAGTGACAGGCGCAAAAAGGAATCCGGAGAGGCCCGGCGAGCCAGAGCACAGAGCGGCGGCGGAGGCGATCGGCGGAGGCGGGCGGTGGGCCACCGCCTTGGGCCAGGCGGGCCGAAGCCGGTGGCGACTCACGGGTGTCGGGATAGACTTGTAGCCGACCCTGGGTGTGAAAGGAGTCCCGCGGCCCCCTACCCCCTGCCCCCCCCCCGTCTCAAGGGCGCAGGAGCAAACAGAGAACGCCTCCCCCCCCCCCACACACAAACACACACTAGGTTGGACTGGCGAGTTTCCCACTCCTGCCCGGCCGCACTTCCATCCACCCAGCTCTTGATCCCTTCTCTGCCCAGCCCGGCTCGGGACACGTTGGGTGGCCCTTGCCGAAAGCCAGCGGCAGGGCTTTTCAGTCAGTGCTGTAGCAGCTGGAACTTTGCTTGGCTTCCAAGGGGACGCCCAGGCAAAGGGCACCAATCTGCGCGCTGGCCCGACTTCCCTTGAGGTCGACGGGTCCCCTAGTCGGCAGCCCGCCGCTGCTGGGATACCGGGGCTTGCCTTCTTGGGGCGGGGTGGGGCTGGGCGTGGGGGGAGCAGTCTCGGGGAAGCTCCCAAGCCCGAGGGTCGTGAGTGCGTGACAGTGAGGAGAGGAAGCCACGCTTGTCTCGGGTGTTATCCCTGGCGGTGGTCGGGCAAAGGCCATGGTACGGAAGGAGTGCAGGACGCAGGGTCTTCACGCGCCGTGCCAGGCGCCAGCGGGCTGAGAGGTGGGAGCCGGTTGCCTTAGCCGGGACTGGGGGTTGTGTGGGCGAAGCGCTGGCTGCGTGGAGAGGGCAGGGAGTGCGGCCTGTCGGTGAGGCGGGGTTCGGGCCGACACCCCGCGGGTGCGCAGGGGGGTGTTTTGGGGGGGAGGGCGGGGGTAGGTGTCAACCGGCCGGGCGCCGCAGCCCACGGGTCTGCCGGGTTCGGGTCGCGGGACTGAGGAGTCCGAAAGAGGCCGGGACGGCGGGGGTCCGTGAGCGGTCGGCTCCAGGGTCCGTGGGTCCGCCGGGATGACCAAGTAGGACTGTCGACGCCAGTCTGTGGGGAGGAGGCGCCCACGAACCGTATCGGGCGCCGGTCCGAGAGGCCCTCCCACTCCCGTCCGAGATAGGGGTGCGGTGCACGGAAGGAGGCGACGAGAGCGACGAGTGGGTGCGGGGTGGGGTGGGGCTGGGGGTCGGTGGAGCGTGTCTAGGTGAGGTGTGAAAAAGCGGGTAGGGAAGGCACGCGGGCCGGGGCCCCGGCTGCTTGGGATCCAGATGCAAAGAGCCGCAACGCAGAAGGGCCAAGCAGGGTCCCCCCCCCCCCAGCAGAGTGATTTCGGATCAGGCGACGTGTGCTTGGGGAGCGGTGAGAGTTGTGGCGGGGTTGAGGGCGTAGGGGTGGGGGTTGAGGAGAGAGATTTCGGGGACCAACGGGATGATATCACTGCAAGCAAGGCCTTTGGAGTCCTTCGTGCGCTGCAATGGAGGCCGTGAGCCCCTAAGGGGCCGCGGCGTGTCACTCTTGGGAGATCACGGGGCCGCGGATGTCCCGTGGTCGGTCTGCGGGCGAGGTGCCTGCCGGCTTCCATGGAAGCGAAATGAGTGTGATGGAAGCAGAGGTTAAGGCAACGGAGAGAGAAGCACCGAGAAGTCTGGTGTCTGGCACGGTGGTGGGCGAAGGGGGCCTGCACGGAAGGAAGGGTCAGAGAGGCACCGGAGCGGCCGCCGCGGCGCTCGAGGGCAGAGAGGGCAGAGAGGGCAGAGCGAGCGAGCGCGCGGCGCAGGCTGTGGGGTCCGGGCTCAGGGAGGTGTGTACAGCGGCGGCCCAGACGTCGGGGCTGCGGGACCAAAAGGGGACCGAGTGCTGCATGGGCCGGGAATCGAACCCGGGCCTCCCGCGTGGCAGGCGAGAATTCTACCACTGAACCACCCATGCACCGATGGCAGGCACGTCCACGCAACCGCCCGACAGTGGTCACCGCCTCCGGTGAGGAGCTGCTGCTTGGGACCGGGACCGAGGGTTGGGGGCTGGATGGGCCGTTCCTAAAGGAGGGGCTCCAGGCATCCTGCCGGGGCCCCGGGGATGCGGCCGCCGGCGGGGTGTGTGCGTGCGTGTGTCCCCCCGCGCAGCGCTGGCGCGAAGCTCCGGACCCCTGCACCTGCCGGGCCAGCCCAGGCCCCCCAGACCGCCTTGTCCGCTGCCGCCTGAGAAGCCAGGAGCCGGTCCAGGCTTTGCCCTCACGGGAACCCCAATCAGGCCAAGGGACCTGTGGCTCGGTGGCTGCCTCCGTCCACCCGCAAAGTCCCGGTCGCGGGGGCCGAGCCCCGGTCGGGTGAGGCGGGCCCCAACCAGCACCGACGTGGTGGGCAGGCCTTAGGCAGCCGCTGCCCACGTGGGGTTCGTGGCCGCGCCCAGGTAGGGTCGTGGCCGGGGCTCGGCCATCACCGGTGGGGATCCGGTTCTAGGGTTCTCTCCCCGCCACTCACGAGGGCCATGGTCCCGGGGCTGGGCTGTCTTGCCACGCCCGGTGACCCCACGGTGCGTGGCGATCAGAGGTCTCTACCTCTGAACTGCTGTGTTGTGGAGTGGCCGGCAGGCGTGGGTGGTTTGGAAAGGCCCTCCAGGGAAGGGGCCTGGCGGCCACAGTCTGGCACGACGGGAACGGGGTCCTCTGCAGGGCCGAGAGAGATAGGCGACGGGCGGGCGGGGGCCCGGGGGCGGGTTTTGCCCTCGCGAGAGGGCTGGAAAGGGCCCGCGCGGCAGCCAAAAGGTGGGCCTGTCAGGAGTGGGATTCGAACCCACGCCTCCAGGGGAGACTGCGACCTGAACGCAGCGCCTTAGACCGCTCGGCCATCCTGACGGCGGGCCTGAGCGCGTGGCGGCTCGCCTGGCTGGGACCCGGCGTTGGCGCAGGTGTCCTTGGCTGGCTCCGTGGTGCGCCGTGCCCGGCGGTCTGCGCGCGCGCTGGACGGACGGGCCTGGCGGGCCGGGAGAAAGCCAAGTCCGCGCATCGGTGCGGTCGCATTCCCCCACCGAGCCCGGCCAGGTACCACTAACCGTCTGTGCTGGCAGGAGCCCACCCGGCGCATCGTGCTCCTCCTCCTGTCGGCCGCCGTGCTCGCTAGCTCCCTGGCCCCCCTGCTTACACCGACACTGGGATGCCCGCGTACTGGGAAGCCGGCATAGCGCACAGGGTCGTTCTCCGGGCACCAGGCACCGGGCCAGGGCGTGGGCTAAGGCCAGGGCCAGGGCCGGGGCCAGGGCCAGGGCCAGGGCCAGGGCCAGGGCCAGGGCCAGGGCCAGGTGGTGTGGAACTCCTTGAGGGTGCCTCCGTGGCGTCCGGCGGTGGACCGGCAGGGGCAAGGGGGGCCGGGCTAGGCGTCGGAGAGGGGACCGGCGCCACGACGGCGGGCGCCGCCGTCCTCGTTAGTATAGTGGTGAGTATCCCCGCCTGTCACGCGGGAGACCGGGGTTCGATTCCCCGACGGGGAGGCAGTCGCCCTCTTTTTGGTGGTGGTCGCCGCCGCTGCTGCGCCCCGGCCTCTAGCTCTCCTTGCCGCCGCCGGCCCTCGGCGCGCCCTGCTCTCCAGTTGGGCGCAGGATGCCACTTCGTCCCTGGCACGCCGCCCTCACGGTCCCCCGTCTACACCCCTCCCCAGGCATCCGTGCCTTCCTCCTCGCCGGGAGCTTCTGTCGCCACAGACCAACGGCCGCGCCCCGAGTGCGTGTGGAAAAGGGCTCCCTGCCAAAGTGCACGGGCTGGGTCGCTGGAGGGGAGAAGACCCTGAGCCGGCCGCCCGAGGCCTCGCCCCGCAGCGCTGGTTCAGGGCCCCGCCCGGAGACGAGGCGGCGGTGGCACGACGACGTCGGGGCGCCGGCTGGGCAGCCCGGGGCCAGCGTGGAGAGGCTCTCTCGGCCGGGTGGCGTTGGTGGTATAGTGGTGAGCATAGCTGCCTTCCAAGCAGTTGACCCGGGTTCGATTCCCGGCCAACGCAGCGAGTCGACCTTTTGACGAGGCGGGGCCTCGGCCGACCTGGCTCTGGCCGGGCGGGCTCGGTGGGAGGTCGCATGCCTGTGAGAGCTGCGCGTCCTCCTGCTGGTGGGCGGACGCGGGGAAGGAGCCCAGGCGAGGCTGGGCCAGGCGAGGCGAGGGGAGGCGAAGCAGGGTGGAAGGAGGAGCATTGCATTCTTTTGAGGGTGCCCCCGAGCATCAAGGGGCAGCCGGTGGCGGGCGACTGCACCAGGTTGCCATGTGAAGCCACGGGCACCCACGGGGACCGCGCCAGGTGCCCAGGTAGCGCCCAGCCCTTGGGACCGAGGCGCTGGCCCCAGATGGCACCCGCGGGGTGAAGGTAGCCCCACGCTCCCTGGTGGTCTAGTGGTTAGGATTCGGCGCTCTCACCGCCGCGGCCCGGGTTCGATTCCCGGTCAGGGAAGCCTTTCTTCTTCCTTCTCTCTCTCCCCTTTTGGCCAAGGCCTTGGTCGGCTCGCTCACACTATCCGTGTCCCGAAGACGGACCCTTATGGACGCCCGCCACACGCGGCGTCCAGCTTCACTGATCCTTGCCACTCTGAGCCCTCCCAACGTTTATGCCTTTTCACTTTCTGCCCTGGTCCTTGCCCGTCGCCCGCTTGCGACAGTTCTTCCCGGCCCTGGCCGCCAGGGGGTACACCACGAGCAGAAGCAGCAGCACCACCACCAGCACCCAAAGACACACCTACGCTGGAGTCCCTAGGCGCGCGCGCGCGCGCACACACACACACACACACACACACGAGCGCGCGCTCGGGTGCACGCCGTGCTCCGACTGCCGGTGATCTTAGTTGCTCCAGAAACCCTCTAGGCCTCGTGCCTGCTGAGTCTCCTGCTCTCCGGCGAGCCTGCAATCAGCTTTGAGCGGGAGCGCATCCCCAGAACTCCCCTATCCTGGTGGGGGCGCACCTGAGACTCGAGACTTGAGTCTTCCCCCGGCTCCTTCGTGCGCCTGGGCCCCCTAGTGACAAACCCTCTCTGTTGCTGCCCTGTGTGCTCAGGCACTGACTGGGGGAGCTCATGGCGGGCGAAAGGAGCCGGGTTTGGGAACCCAGTCGCTGGCTCTTGTGTCTGGCCCCGGAGAGGTTCTGGATTCCTCCTCAGAGCTGCTTGGGCGAGGCCAAGCCTGGCGCCTGACACATCACTGCTCCCCATCCTGGGGGATCTCCTCCGACCGGGTCGGCCGTGTGGCAGGGCCCCGATAGCCCGGCCACCACTGGGGTCTGCGCTCCAGCTGTGTCCGCGGCTTTGGCCGGGATGCCGGCAGAGCAGGTGGGAGCCCACACCCGGGTCAGGCTGCCCCGGAGTGACAGGCGCAAAAAGGAATCCGGAGAGGCCCGGCGAGCCAGAGCACAGAGCGGCGGCGGAGGCGATCGGCGGAGGCGGGCGGTGGGCCACCGCCTTGGGCCAGGCGGGCCGAAGCCGGTGGCGACTCACGGGTGTCGGGATAGACTTGTAGCCGACCCTGGGTGTGAAAGGAGTCCCGCGGCCCCCTACCCCCTGCCCCCCCCCCGTCTCAAGGGCGCAGGAGCAAACAGAGAACGCCTCCCCCCCCCCCCACACAAACACACACTAGGTTGGACTGGCGAGTTTCCCACTCCTGCCCGGCCGCACTTCCATCCACCCAGCTCTTGATCCCTTCTCTGCCCAGCCCGGCTCGGGACACGTTGGGTGGCCCTTGCCGAAAGCCAGCGGCAGGGCTTTTCAGTCAGTGCTGTAGCAGCTGGAACTTTGCTTGGCTTCCAAGGGGACGCCCAGGCAAAGGGCACCAATCTGCGCGCTGGCCCGACTTCCCTTGAGGTCGACGGGTCCCCTAGTCGGCAGCCCGCCGCTGCTGGGATACCGGGGCTTGCCTTCTTGGGGCGGGGTGGGGCTGGGCGTGGGGGGAGCAGTCTCGGGGAAGCTCCCAAGCCCGAGGGTCGTGAGTGCGTGACAGTGAGGAGAGGAAGCCACGCTTGTCTCGGGTGTTATCCCTGGCGGTGGTCGGGCAAAGGCCATGGTACGGAAGGAGTGCAGGACGCAGGGTCTTCACGCGCCGTGCCAGGCGCCAGCGGGCTGAGAGGTGGGAGCCGGTTGCCTTAGCCGGGACTGGGGGTTGTGTGGGCGAAGCGCTGGCTGCGTGGAGAGGGCAGGGAGTGCGGCCTGTCGGTGAGGCGGGGTTCGGGCCGACACCCCGCGGGTGCGCAGGGGGGTGTTTTGGGGGGGAGGGCGGGGGTAGGTGTCAACCGGCCGGGCGCCGCAGCCCACGGGTCTGCCGGGTTCGGGTCGCGGGACTGAGGAGTCCGAAAGAGGCCGGGACGGCGGGGGTCCGTGAGCGGTCGGCTCCAGGGTCCGTGGGTCCGCCGGGATGACCAAGTAGGACTGTCGACGCCAGTCTGTGGGGAGGAGGCGCCCACGAACCGTATCGGGCGCCGGTCCGAGAGGCCCTCCCACTCCCGTCCGAGATAGGGGTGCGGTGCACGGAAGGAGGCGACGAGAGCGACGAGTGGGTGCGGGGTGGGGTGGGGCTGGGGGTCGGTGGAGCGTGTCTAGGTGAGGTGTGAAAAAGCGGGTAGGGAAGGCACGCGGGCCGGGGCCCCGGCTGCTTGGGATCCAGATGCAAAGAGCCGCAACGCAGAAGGGCCAAGCAGGGTCCCCCCCCCCCCCAGCAGAGTGATTTCGGATCAGGCGACGTGTGCTTGGGGAGCGGTGAGAGTTGTGGCGGGGTTGAGGGCGTAGGGGTGGGGGTTGAGGAGAGAGATTTCGGGGACCAACGGGATGATATCACTGCAAGCAAGGCCTTTGGAGTCCTTCGTGCGCTGCAATGGAGGCCGTGAGCCCCTAAGGGGCCGCGGCGTGTCACTCTTGGGAGATCACGGGGCCGCGGATGTCCCGTGGTCGGTCTGCGGGCGAGGTGCCTGCCGGCTTCCATGGAAGCGAAATGAGTGTGATGGAAGCAGAGGTTAAGGCAACGGAGAGAGAAGCACCGAGAAGTCTGGTGTCTGGCACGGTGGTGGGCGAAGGGGGCCTGCACGGAAGGAAGGGTCAGAGAGGCACCGGAGCGGCCGCCGCGGCGCTCGAGGGCAGAGAGGGCAGAGAGGGCAGAGCGAGCGAGCGCGCGGCGCAGGCTGTGGGGTCCGGGCTCAGGGAGGTGTGTACAGCGGCGGCCCAGACGTCGGGGCTGCGGGACCAAAAGGGGACCGAGTGCTGCATGGGCCGGGAATCGAACCCGGGCCTCCCGCGTGGCAGGCGAGAATTCTACCACTGAACCACCCATGCACCGATGGCAGGCACGTCCACGCAACCGCCCGACAGTGGTCACCGCCTCCGGTGAGGAGCTGCTGCTTGGGACCGGGACCGAGGGTTGGGGGCTGGATGGGCCGTTCCTAAAGGAGGGGCTCCAGGCATCCTGCCGGGGCCCCGGGGATGCGGCCGCCGGCGGGGTGTGTGCGTGCGTGTGTCCCCCCGCGCAGCGCTGGCGCGAAGCTCCGGATCCCTGCACCTGCCGGGCCAGCCCAGGCCCCCCAGACCGCCTTGTCCGCTGCCGCCTGAGAAGCCAGGAGCCGGTCCAGGCTTTGCCCTCACGGGAACCCCAATCAGGCCAAGGGACCTGTGGCTCGGTGGCTGCCTCCGTCCACCCGCAAAGTCCCGGTCGCGGGGGCCGAGCCCCGGTCGGGTGAGGCGGGCCCCAACCAGCACCGACGTGGTGGGCAGGCCTTAGGCAGCCGCTGCCCACGTGGGGTTCGTGGCCGCGCCCAGGTAGGGTCGTGGCCGGGGCTCGGCCATCACCGGTGGGGATCCGGTTCTAGGGTTCTCTCCCCGCCACTCACGAGGGCCATGGTCCCGGGGCTGGGCTGTCTTGCCACGCCCGGTGACCCCACGGTGCGTGGCGATCAGAGGTCTCTACCTCTGAACTGCTGTGTTGTGGAGTGGCCGGCAGGCGTGGGTGGTTTGGAAAGGCCCTCCAGGGAAGGGGCCTGGCGGCCACAGTCTGGCACGACGGGAACGGGGTCCTCTGCAGGGCCGAGAGAGATAGGCGACGGGCGGGCGGGGGCCCGGGGGCGGGTTTTGCCCTCGCGAGAGGGCTGGAAAGGGCCCGCGCGGCAGCCAAAAGGTGGGCCTGTCAGGAGTGGGATTCGAACCCACGCCTCCAGGGGAGACTGCGACCTGAACGCAGCGCCTTAGACCGCTCGGCCATCCTGACGGCGGGCCTGAGCGCGTGGCGGCTCGCCTGGCTGGGACCCGGCGTTGGCGCAGGTGTCCTTGGCTGGCTCCGTGGTGCGCCGTGCCCGGCGGTCTGCGCGCGCGCTGGACGGACGGGCCTGGCGGGCCGGGAGAAAGCCAAGTCCGCGCATCGGTGCGGTCGCATTCCCCCACCGAGCCCGGCCAGGTACCACTAACCGTCTGTGCTGGCAGGAGCCCACCCGGCGCATCGTGCTCCTCCTCCTGTCGGCCGCCGTGCTCGCTAGCTCCCTGGCCCCCCTGCTTACACCGACACTGGGATGCCCGCGCACTGGGAAGCCGGCAGAGCGCACAGGGTCGTTCTCCGGGCACCAGGCACCGGGCCAGGGCGTGGGCTAAGGCCAGGGCCAGGGCCGGGGCCAGGGCCAGGGCCAGGGCCAGGGCCAGGGCCAGGGCCAGGGCCAGGTGGTGTGGAACTCCTTGAGGGTGCCTCCGTGGCGTCCGGCGGTGGACCGGCAGGGGCAAGGGGGGCCGGGCTAGGCGTCGGAGAGGGGACCGGCGCCACGACGGCGGGCGCCGCCGTCCTCGTTAGTATAGTGGTGAGTATCCCCGCCTGTCACGCGGGAGACCGGGGTTCGATTCCCCGACGGGGAGGCAGTCGCCCTCTTTTTGGTGGTGGTCGCCGCCGCTGCTGCGCCCCGGCCTCTAGCTCTCCTTGCCGCCGCCGGCCCTCGGCGCGCCCTGCTCTCCAGTTGGGCGCAGGATGCCACTTCGTCCCTGGCACGCCGCCCTCACGGTCCCCCGTCTACACCCCTCCCCAGGCATCCGTGCCTTCCTCCTCGCCGGGAGCTTCTGTCGCCACAGACCAACGGCCGCGCCCCGAGTGCGTGTGGAAAAGGGCTCCCTGCCAAAGTGCACGGGCTGGGTCGCTGGAGGGGAGAAGACCCTGAGCCGGCCGCCCGAGGCCTCGCCCCGCAGCGCTGGTTCAGGGCCCCGCCCGGAGACGAGGCGGCGGTGGCACGACGACGTCGGGGCGCCGGCTGGGCAGCCCGGGGCCAGCGTGGAGAGGCTCTCTCGGCCGGGTGGCGTTGGTGGTATAGTGGTGAGCATAGCTGCCTTCCAAGCAGTTGACCCGGGTTCGATTCCCGGCCAACGCAGCGAGTCGACCTTTTGACGAGGCGGGGCCTCGGCCGACCTGGCTCTGGCCGGGCGGGCTCGGTGGGAGGTCGCATGCCTGTGAGAGCTGCGCGTCCTCCTGCTGGTGGGCGGACGCGGGGAAGGAGCCCAGGCGAGGCTGGGCCAGGCGAGGCGAGGGGAGGCGAAGCAGGGTGGAAGGAGGAGCATTGCATTCTTTTGAGGGTGCCCCCGAGCATCAAGGGGCAGCCGGTGGCGGGCGACTGCACCAGGTTGCCATGTGAAGCCACGGGCACCCACGGGGACCGCGCCAGGTGCCCAGGTAGCGCCCAGCCCTTGGGACCGAGGCGCTGGCCCCAGATGGCACCCGCGGGGTGAAGGTAGCCCCACGCTCCCTGGTGGTCTAGTGGTTAGGATTCGGCGCTCTCACCGCCGCGGCTCGGGTTCGATTCCCGGTCAGGGAAGCCTTTCTTCTTCCTTCTCTCTCTCCCCTTTTGGCCAAGGCCTTGGTCGGCTCGCTCACACTATCCGTGTCCCGAAGACGGACCCTTATGGACGCCCGCCACACGCGGCGTCCAGCTTCACTGATCCTTGCCACTCTGAGCCCTCCCAACGTTTATGCCTTTTCACTTTCTGCCCTGGTCCTTGCCCATCGCCCGCTTGCGACAGTTCTTCCCGGCCCTGGCCGCCAGGGGGTACACCACGAGCAGAAGCAGCAGCACCACCACCAGCACCCAAAGACACACCTACGCTGGAGTCCCTAGGCGCGCGCGCGCGCGCACACACACACACACACACACACACACGAGCGCGCGCTCGGGTGCACGCCGTGCTCCGACTGCCGGTGATCTTAGTTGCTCCAGAAACCCTCTAGGCCTCGTGCCTGCTGAGTCTCCTGCTCTCCGGCGAGCCTGCAATCAGCTTTGAGCGTGAGCGCATCCCCAGAACTCCCCTATCCTGGTGGGGGCGCACCTGAGACTCGAGACTTGAGTCTTCCCCCGGCTCCTTCATGCGCCTGGGCCCCCTAGTGACAAACCCTCTCTGTTGCTGCCCTGTGTGCTCAGGCACTGACTGGGGGAGCTCATGGCGGGCGAAAGGAGCCGGGTTTGGGAACCCAGTCGCTGGCTCTTGTGTCTGGCCCCGGAGAGGTTCTGGATTCCTCCTCAGAGCTGCTTGGGCGAGGCCAAGCCTGGCGCCTGACACATCACTGCTCCCCATCCTGGGGGATCTCCTCCGACCGGGTCGGCCGTGTGGCAGGGCCCCGATAGCCCGGCCACCACTGGGGTCTGCGCTCCAGCTGTGTCCGCGGCTTTGGCCGGGATGCCGGCAGAGCAGGTGGGAGCCCACACCCGGGTCAGGCTGCCCCGGAGTGACAGGCGCAAAAAGGAATCCGGAGAGGCCCGGCGAGCCAGAGCACAGAGCGGCGGCGGAGGCGATCGGCGGAGGCGGGCGGTGGGCCACCGCCTTGGGCCAGGCGGGCCGAAGCCGGTGGCGACTCACGGGTGTCGGGATAGACTTGTAGCCGACCCTGGGTGTGAAAGGAGTCCCGCGGCCCCCTACCCCCTGCCCCCCCCGTCTCAAGGGCGCAGGAGCAAACAGAGAACGCCTCCCCTCCCCCCCCCCACACACAAACACACACTAGGTTGGACTGGCGAGTTTCCCACTCCTGCCCGGCCGCACTTCCATCCACCCAGCACTTGATCCCTTCTCTGCCCAGCCCGGCTCGGGACACGTTGGGTGGCCCTTGCCGAAAGCCAGCGGCAGGGCTTTTCAGTCAGTGCTGTAGCAGCTGGAACTTTGCTTGGCTTCCAAGGGGACGCCCAGGCAAAGGGCACCAATCTGCGCGCTGGCCCGACTTCCCTTGAGGTCGACGGGTCCCCTAGTCGGCAGCCCGCCGCTGCTGGGATACCGGGGCTTGCCTTCTTGGGGCGGGGTGGGGCTGGGCGTGGGGGGAGCAGTCTCGGGGAAGCTCCCAAGCCCGAGGGTCGTGAGTGCGTGACAGTGAGGAGAGGAAGCCACGCTTGTCTCGGGTGTTATCCCTGGCGGTGGTCGGGCAAAGGCCATGGTACGGAAGGAGTGCAGGACGCAGGGTCTTCACGCGCCGTGCCAGGCGCCAGCGGGCTGAGAGGTGGGAGCCGGTTGCCTTAGCCAGGACTGGGGGTTGTGTGGGCGAAGCGCTGGCTGCGTGGAGAGGGCAGGGAGTGCGGCCTGTCGGTGAGGCGGGGTTCGGGCCGACACCCCGCGGGTGCGCAGGGGGGTGTTTTGGGGGGGAGGGCGGGGGTAGGTGTCAACCGGCCGGGCGCCGCAGCCCACGGGTCTGCCGGGTTCGGGTCGCGGGACTGAGGAGTCCGAAAGAGGCCGGGACGGCGGGGGTCCGTGAGCGGTCGGCTCCAGGGTCCGTGGGTCCGCCGGGATGACCAAGTAGGACTGTCGACGCCAGTCTGTGGGGAGGAGGCGCCCACGAACCGTATCGGGCGCCGGTCCGAGAGGCCCTCCCACTCCCGTCCGAGATAGGGGTGCGGTGCACGGAAGGAGGCGACGAGAGCGACGAGTGGGTGCGGGGTGGGGTGGGGCTGGGGGTCGGTGGAGCGTGTCTAGGTGAGGTGTGAAAAAGCGGGTAGGGAAGGCACGCGGGCCGGGGCCCCCGGCTGCTTGGGATCCAGATGCAAAGAGCCGCAACGCAGAAGGGCCAAGCAGGGTCCCCCCCCCCAGCAGAGTGATTTCGGATCAGGCGACGTGTGCTTGGGGAGCGGTGAGAGTTGTGGCGGGGTTGAGGGCGTAGGGGTGGGGGTTGAGGAGAGAGATTTCGGGGACCAACGGGAAGATATCACTGCAAGCAAGGCCTTTGGAGTCCTTCGTGCGCTGCAATGGAGGCCGTGAGCCCCTAAGGGGCCGCGGCGTGTCACTCTTGGGAGATCACGGGGCCGCGGATGTCCCGTGGTCGGTCTGCGGGCGAGGTGCCTGCCGGCTTCCATGGAAGCGAAATGAGTGTGATGGAAGCAGAGGTTAAGGCAACGGAGAGAGAAGCACCGAGAAGTCTGGTGTCTGGCACGGTGGTGGGCGAAGGGGGCCTGCACGGAAGGAAGGGTCAGAGAGGCACCGGAGCGGCCGCCGCGGCGCTCGAGGGCAGAGAGGGCAGAGAGGGCAGAGCGAGCGAGCGCGCGGCGCAGGCTGTGGGGTCCGGGCTCAGGGAGGTGTGTACAGCGGTGGCCCAGACGTCGGGGCTGCGGGACCAAAAGGGGACCGAGTGCTGCATGGGCCGGGAATCGAACCCGGGCCTCCCGCGTGGCAGGCGAGAATTCTACCACTGAACCACCCATGCACCGATGGCAGGCACGTCCACGCAACCGCCCGACAGTGATCACCGCCTCCGGTGAGGAGCTGCTGCTTGGGACCGGGACCGAGGGTTGGGGGCTGGATGGGCTGTTCCTAAAGGAGGGGCTCCAGGCATCCTGCCGGGGCCCCGGGGATGCGGCCGCCGGCGGGGTGTGTGCGTGCGTGTGTCCCCCCGCGCAGCGCTGGCGTGAAGCTCCGGACCCCTGCACCTGCCGGGCCAGCCCAGGCCCCCCAGACCGCCTTGTCCGCTGCCGCCTGAGAAGCCAGGAGCCGGTCCAGGCTTTGCCCTCACGGGAACCCCAATCAGGCCAAGGGACCTGTGGCTCGGTGGCTGCCTCCGTCCACCCGCAAAGTCCCGGTCGCGGGGGCCGAGCCCCGGTCGGGTGAGGCGGGCCCCAACCAGCACCGACGTGGTGGGCAGGCCTTAGGCAGCCGCTGCCCACGTGGGGTTCGTGGCCGCGCCCAGGTAGGGTCGTGGCCGGGGCTCGGCCATCACCGGTGGGGATCCGGTTCTAGGGTTCTCTCCCCGCCACTCACGAGGGCCATGGTCCCGGGGCTGGGCTGTCTTGCCACGCCCGGTGACCCCACGGTGCGTGGCGATCAGAGGTCTCTACCTCTGAACTGCTGTGTTGTGGAGTGGCCGGCAGGCGTGGGTGGTTTGGAAAGGCCCTCCAGGGAAGGGGCCTGGCGGCCACAGTCTGGCACGACGGGAACGGGGTCCTCTGCAGGGCCGAGAGAGATAGGCGACGGGCGGGCGGGGGCCCGGGGGCGGGTTTTGCCCTCGCGAGAGATCTGGAAAGGGCCCGCGCGGCAGCCAAAAGGTGGGCCTGTCAGGAGTGGGATTCGAACCCACGCCTCCAGGGGAGACTGCGACCTGAACGCAGCGCCTTAGACCGCTCGGCCATCCTGACGGCGGGCCTGAGCGCGTGGCGGCTCGCCTGGCTGGGACCCGGCGTTGGCGCAGGTGTCCTTGGCTGGCTCCGTGGTGCGCCGTGCCCGGCGGTCTGCGCGCGCGCTGGACGGACGGGCCTGGCGGGCCGGGAGAAAGCCAAGTCCGCGCATCGGTGCGGTCGCATTCCCCCACCGAGCCCGGCCAGGTACCACTAACCGTCTGTGCTGGCAGGAGCCCACCCGGCGCATCGTGCTCCTCCTCCTGTCGGCCGCCGTGCTCGCTAGCTCCCTGGCCCCCCTGCTTACACCGACACTGGGATGCCCGCGCACTGGGAAGCCGGCAGAGCGCACAGGGTCGTTCTCCGGGCACCAGGCACCGGGCCAGGGCGTGGGCTAAGGCCAGGGCCAGGGCCGGGGCCAGGGCCAGGGCCAGGGCCAGGGCCAGGGCCAGGTGGTGTGGAACTCCTTGAGGGTGCCTCCGTGGCGTCCGGCGGTGGACCGGCAGGGGCAAGGGGGGCCGGGCTAGGCGTCGGAGAGGGGACCGGCGCCACGACGGCGGGCGCCGCCGTCCTCGTTAGTATAGTGGTGAGTATCCCCGCCTGTCACGCGGGAGACCGGGGTTCGATTCCCCGACGGGGAGGCAGTCGCCCTCTTTTTGGTGGTGGTCGCCGCCGCTGCTGCGCCCCGGCCTCTAGCTCTCCTTGCCGCCGCCGGCCCTCGGCGCGCCCTGCTCTCCAGTTGGGCGCAGGATGCCACTTCGTCCCTGGCACGCCGCCCTCACGGTCCCCCGTCTACACCCCTCCCCAGGCATCCGTGCCTTCCTCCTCGCCGGGAGCTTCTGTCGCCACAGACCAACGGCCGCGCCCCGAGTGCGTGTGGAAAAGGGCTCCCTGCCAAAGTGCACGGGCTGGGTCGCTGGAGGGGAGAAGACCCTGAGCCGGCCGCCCGAGGCCTCGCCCCGCAGCGCTGGTTCAGGGCCCCGCCCGGAGACGAGGCGGCGGTGGCACGACGACGTCGGGGCGCCGGCTGGGCAGCCCGGGGCCAGCGTGGAGAGGCTCTCTCGGCCGGGTGGCGTTGGTGGTATAGTGGTGAGCATAGCTGCCTTCCAAGCAGTTGACCCGGGTTCGATTCCCGGCCAACGCAGCGAGTCGACCTTTTGACGAGGCGGGGCCTCGGCCGACCTGGCTCTGGCCGGGCGGGCTCGGTGGGAGGTCGCATGCCTGTGAGAGCTGCGCGTCCTCCTGCTGGTGGGCGGACGCGGGGAAGGAGCCCAGGCGAGGCTGGGCCAGGCGAGGCGAGGGGAGGCGAAGCAGGGTGGAAGGAGGAGCATTGCATTCTTTTGAGGGTGCCCCCGAGCATCAAGGGGCAGCCGGTGGCGGGCGACTGCACCAGGTTGCCATGTGAAGCCACGGGCACCCACGGGGACCGCGCCAGGTGCCCAGGTAGCGCCCAGCCCTTGGGACCGAGGCGCTGGCCCCAGATGGCACCCGCGGGGTGAAGGTAGCCCCACGCTCCCTGGTGGTCTAGTGGTTAGGATTCGGCGCTCTCACCGCCGCGGCCCGGGTTCGATTCCCGGTCAGGGAAGCCTTTCTTCTTCCTTCTCTCTCTCCCCTTTTGGCCAAGGCCTTGGTCGGCTCGCTCACACTATCCGTGTCCCGAAGACGGACCCTTATGGACGCCCGCCACACGCGGCATCCAGCTTCACTGATCCTTGCCACTCTGAGCCCTCCCAACGTTTATGCCTTTTCACTTTCTGCCCTGGTCCTTGCCCGTCGCCCGCTTGCGACAGTTCTTCCCGGCCCTGGCCGCCAGGGGGTACACCACGAGCAGAAGCAGCAGCACCACCACCAGCACCCAAAGACACACCTACGCTGGAGTCCCTAGGCGCGCGCGCGCGCGCACACACACACACACACACACACACGAGCGCGCGCTCGGGTGCACGCCGTGCTCCGACTGCCGGTGATCTTAGTTGCTCCAGAAACCCTCTAGGCCTCGTGCCTGCTGAGTCTCCTGCTCTCCGGCGAGCCTGCAATCAGCTTTGAGCGGGAGCGCATCCCCAGAACTCCCCTATCCTGGTGGGGGCGCACCTGAGACTCGAGACTTGAGTCTTCCCCCGGCTCCTTCGTGCGCCTGGGCCCCCTAGTGACAAACCCTCTCTGTTGCTGCCCTGTGTGCTCAGGCACTGACTGGGGGAGCTCATGGCGGGCGAAAGGAGCCGGGTTTGGGAACCCAGTCGCTGGCTCTTGTGTCTGGCCCCGGAGAGGTTCTGGATTCCTCCTCAGAGCTGCTTGGGCGAGGCCAAGCCTGGCGCCTGACACATCACTGCTCCCCATCCTGGGGGATCTCCTCCGACCGGGTCGGCCGTGTGGCAGGGCCCCGATAGCCCGGCCACCACTGGGGTCTGCGCTCCAGCTGTGTCCGCGGCTTTGGCCGGGATGCCGGCAGAGCAGGTGGGAGCCCACACCCGGGTCAGGCTGCCCCGGAGTGACAGGCGCAAAAAGGAATCCGGAGAGGCCCGGCGAGCCAGAGCACAGAGCGGCGGCGGAGGCGATCGGCGGAGGCGGGCGGTGGGCCACCGCCTTGGGCCAGGCGGGCCGAAGCCGGTGGCGACTCACGGGTGTCGGGATAGACTTGTAGCTGACCCTGGGTGTGAAAGGAGTCCCGCGGCCCCCTACCCCCTGCCCCCCCCGTCTCAAGGGCGCAGGAGCAAACAGAGAACGCCTCCCCCCCCCACACACACAAACACACACTAGGTTGGACTGGCGAGTTTCCCACTCCTGCCCGGCCGCACTTCCATCCACCCAGCTCTTGATCCCTTCTCTGCCCAGCCCGGCTCGGGACACGTTGGGTGGCCCTTGCCGAAAGCCAGCGGCAGGGCTTTTCAGTCAGTGCTGTAGCAGCTGGAACTTTGCTTGGCTTCCAAGGGGACGCCCAGGCAAAGGGCACCAATCTGCGCGCTGGCCCGACTTCCCTTGAGGTCGACGGGTCCCCTAGTCGGCAGCCCGCCGCTGCTGGGATACCGGGGCTTGCCTTCTTGGGGCGGGGTGGGGCTGGGCGTGGGGGGAGCAGTCTCGGGGAAGCTCCCAAGCCCGAGGGTCGTGAGTGCGTGACAGTGAGGAGAGGAAGCCACGCTTGTCTCGGGTGTTATCCCTGGCGGTGGTCGGGCAAAGGCCATGGTACGGAAGGAGTGCAGGACGCAGGGTCTTCACGCGCCGTGCCAGGCGCCAGCGGGCTGAGAGGTGGGAGCCGGTTGCCTTAGCCGGGACTGGGGGTTGTGTGGGCGAAGCGCTGGCTGCGTGGAGAGGGCAGGGAGTGCGGCCTGTCGGTGAGGCGGGGTTCGGGCCGACACCCCGCGGGTGCGCAGGGGGGTGTTTTGGGGGGGAGGGCGGGGGTAGGTGTCAACCGGCCGGGCGCCGCAGCCCACGGGTCTGCCGGGTTCGGGTCGCGGGACTGAGGAGTCCGAAAGAGGCCGGGACGGCGGGGGTCCGTGAGCGGTCGGCTCCAGGGTCCGTGGGTCCGCCGGGATGACCAAGTAGGACTGTCGACGCCAGTCTGTGGGGAGGAGGCGCCCACGAACCGTATCGGGCGCCGGTCCGAGAGGCCCTCCCACTCCCGTCCGAGATAGGGGTGCGGTGCACGGAAGGAGGCGACGAGAGCGACGAGTGGGTGCGGGGTGGGGTGGGGCTGGGGGTCGGTGGAGCGTGTCTAGGTGAGGTGTGAAAAAGCGGGTAGGGAAGGCACGCGGGCCGGGGCCCCGGCTGCTTGGGATCCAGATGCAAAGAGCCGCAACGCAGAAGGGCCAAGCAGGGTCCCCCCCCCCCCCAGCAGAGTGATTTCGGATCAGGCGACGTGTGCTTGGGGAGCGGTGAGAGTTGTGGCGGGGTTGAGGGCGTAGGGGTGGGGGTTGAGGAGAGAGATTTCGGGGACCAACGGGATGATATCACTGCAAGCAAGGCCTTTGGAGTCCTTCGTGCGCTGCAATGGAGGCCGTGAGCCCCTAAGGGGCCGCGGCGTGTCACTCTTGGGAGATCACGGGGCCGCGGATGTCCCGTGGTCGGTCTGCGGGCGAGGTGCCTGCCGGCTTCCATGGAAGCGAAATGAGTGTGATGGAAGCAGAGGTTAAGGCAACGGAGAGAGAAGCACCGAGAAGTCTGGTGTCTGGCACGGTGGTGGGCGAAGGGGGCCTGCACGGAAGGAAGGGTCAGAGAGGCACCGGAGCGGCCGCCGCGGCGCTCGAGGGCAGAGAGGGCAGAGAGGGCAGAGCGAGCGAGCGCGCGGCGCAGGCTGTGGGGTCCGGGCTCAGGGAGGTGTGTACAGCGGCGGCCCAGACGTCGGGGCTGCGGGACCAAAAGGGGACCGAGTGCTGCATGGGCCGGGAATCGAACCCGGGCCTCCCGCGTGGCAGGCGAGAATTCTACCACTGAACCACCCATGCACCGATGGCAGGCACGTCCACGCAACCGCCCGACAGTGGTCACCGCCTCCGGTGAGGAGCTGCTGCTTGGGACCGGGACCGAGGGTTGGGGGCTGGATGGGCCGTTCCTAAAGGAGGGGCTCCAGGCATCCTGCCGGGGCCCCGGGGATGCGGCCGCCGGCGGGGTGTGTGCGTGCGTGTGTCCCCCCGCGCAGCGCTGGCGCGAAGCTCCGGATCCCTGCACCTGCCGGGCCAGCCCAGGCCCCCCAGACCGCCTTGTCCGCTGCCGCCTGAGAAGCCAGGAGCCGGTCCAGGCTTTGCCCTCACGGGAACCCCAATCAGGCCAAGGGACCTGTGGCTCGGTGGCTGCCTCCGTCCACCCGCAAAGTCCCGGTCGCGGGGGCCGAGCCCCGGTCGGGTGAGGCGGGCCCCAACCAGCACCGACGTGGTGGGCAGGCCTTAGGCAGCCGCTGCCCACGTGGGGTTCGTGGCCGCGCCCAGGTAGGGTCGTGGCCGGGGCTCGGCCATCACCGGTGGGGATCCGGTTCTAGGGTTCTCTCCCCGCCACTCACGAGGGCCATGGTCCCGGGGCTGGGCTGTCTTGCCACGCCCGGTGACCCCACGGTGCGTGGCGATCAGAGGTCTCTACCTCTGAACTGCTGTGTTGTGGAGTGGCCGGCAGGCGTGGGTGGTTTGGAAAGGCCCTCCAGGGAAGGGGCCTGGCGGCCACAGTCTGGCACGACGGGAACGGGGTCCTCTGCAGGGCCGAGAGAGATAGGCGACGGGCGGGCGGGGGCCCGGGGGCGGGTTTTGCCCTCGCGAGAGGGCTGGAAAGGGCCCGCGCGGCAGCCAAAAGGTGGGCCTGTCAGGAGTGGGATTCGAACCCACGCCTCCAGGGGAGACTGCGACCTGAACGCAGCGCCTTAGACCGCTCGGCCATCCTGACGGCGGGCCTGAGCGCGTGGCGGCTCGCCTGGCTGGGACCCGGCGTTGGCGCAGGTGTCCTTGGCTGGCTCCGTGGTGCGCCGTGCCCGGCGGTCTGCGCGCGCGCTGGACGGACGGGCCTGGCGGGCCGGGAGAAAGCCAAGTCCGCGCATCGGTGCGGTCGCATTCCCCCACCGAGCCCGGCCAGGTACCACTAACCGTCTGTGCTGGCAGGAGCCCACCCGGCGCATCGTGCTCCTCCTCCTGTCGGCCGCCGTGCTCGCTAGCTCCCTGGCCCCCCTGCTTACACCGACACTGGGATGCCCGCGCACTGGGAAGCCGGCAGAGCGCACAGGGTCGTTCTCCGGGCACCAGGCACCGGGCCAGGGCGTGGGCTAAGGCCAGGGCCAGGGCCGGGGCCAGGGCCAGGGCCAGGGCCAGGGCCAGGGCCAGGGCCAGGGCCAGGTGGTGTGGAACTCCTTGAGGGTGCCTCCGTGGCGTCCGGCGGTGGACCGGCAGGGGCAAGGGGGGCCGGGCTAGGCGTCGGAGAGGGGACCGGCGCCACGACGGCGGGCGCCGCCGTCCTCGTTAGTATAGTGGTGAGTATCCCCGCCTGTCACGCGGGAGACCGGGGTTCGATTCCCCGACGGGGAGGCAGTCGCCCTCTTTTTGGTGGTGGTCGCCGCCGCTGCTGCGCCCCGGCCTCTAGCTCTCCTTGCCGCCGCCGGCCCTCGGCGCGCCCTGCTCTCCAGTTGGGCGCAGGATGCCACTTCGTCCCTGGCACGCCGCCCTCACGGTCCCCCGTCTACACCCCTCCCCAGGCATCCGTGCCTTCCTCCTCGCCGGGAGCTTCTGTCGCCACAGACCAACGGCCGCGCCCCGAGTGCGTGTGGAAAAGGGCTCCCTGCCAAAGTGCACGGGCTGGGTCGCTGGAGGGGAGAAGACCCTGAGCCGGCCGCCCGAGGCCTCGCCCCGCAGCGCTGGTTCAGGGCCCCGCCCGGAGACGAGGCGGCGGTGGCACGACGACGTCGGGGCGCCGGCTGGGCAGCCCGGGGCCAGCGTGGAGAGGCTCTCTCGGCCGGGTGGCGTTGGTGGTATAGTGGTGAGCATAGCTGCCTTCCAAGCAGTTGACCCGGGTTCGATTCCCGGCCAACGCAGCGAGTTGACCTTTTGACGAGGCGGGGCCTCGGCCGACCTGGCTCTGGCCGGGCGGGCTCGGTGGGAGGTCGCATGCCTGTGAGAGCTGCGCGTCCTCCTGCTGGTGGGCGGACGCGGGGAAGGAGCCCAGGCGAGGCTGGGCCAGGCGAGGCGAGGGGAGGCGAAGCAGGGTGGAAGGAGGAGCATTGCATTCTTTTGAGGGTGCCCCCGAGCATCAAGGGGCAGCCGGTGGCGGGCGACTGCACCAGGTTGCCATGTGAAGCCACGGGCACCCACGGGGACCGCGCCAGGTGCCCAGGTAGCGCCCAGCCCTTGGGACCGAGGCGCTGGCCCCAGATGGCACCCGCGGGGTGAAGGTAGCCCCACGCTCCCTGGTGGTCTAGTGGTTAGGATTCGGCGCTCTCACCGCCGCGGCCCGGGTTCGATTCCCAGTCAGGGAAGCCTTTCTTCTTCCTTCTCTCTCTCCCCTTTTGGCCAAGGCCTTGGTCGGCTCGCTCACACTATCCGTGTCCCGAAGACGGACCCTTATGGACGCCCGCCACACGCGGCGTCCAGCTTCACTGATCCTTGCCACTCTGAGCCCTCCCAACGTTTATGCCTTTTCACTTTCTGCCCTGGTCCTTGCCCGTCGCCCGCTTGCGACAGTTCTTCCCGGCCCTGGCCGCCAGGGGGTACACCACGAGCAGAAGCAGCAGCACCACCACCAGCAACCAAAGACACACCTACGCTGGAGTCCCTAGGCGCGCGCGCGCGCGCGCACACACACACACACACACACACACACACGAGCGCGCGCTCGGGTGCACGCCGTGCTCCGACTGCCGGTGATCTTAGTTGCTCCAGAAACCCTCTAGGCCTCGTGCCTGCTGAGTCTCCTGCTCTCCGGCGAGCCTGCAATCAGCTTTGAGCGGGAGCGCATCCCCAGAACTCCCCTATCCTGGTGGGGGCGCACCTGAGACTCGAGACTTGAGTCTTCCCCCGGCTCCTTCGTGCGCCTGGGCCCCCTAGTGACAAACCCTCTCTGTTGCTGCCCTGTGTGCTCAGGCACTGACTGGGGGAGCTCATGGCGGGCGAAAGGAGCCGGGTTTGGGAACCCAGTCGCTGGCTCTTGTGTCTGGCCCCGGAGAGGTTCTGGATTCCTCCTCAGAGCTGCTTGGGCGAGGCCAAGCCTGGCGCCTGACACATCACTGCTCCCCATCCTGGGGGATCTCCTCCGACCGGGTCGGCCGTGTGGCAGGGCCCCGATAGCCCGGCCACCACTGGGGTCTGCGCTCCAGCTGTGTCCGCGGCTTTGGCCGGGATGCCGGCAGAGCAGGTGGGAGCCCACACCCGGGTCAGGCTGCCCCGGAGTGACAGGCGCAAAAAGGAATCCGGAGAGGCCCGGCGAGCCAGAGCACAGAGCGGCGGCGGAGGCGATCGGCGGAGGCGGGCGGTGGGCCACCGCCTTGGGCCAGGCGGGCCGAAGCCGGTGGCGACTCACGGGTGTCGGGATAGACTTGTAGCCGACCCTGGGTGTGAAAGGAGTCCCGCGGCCCCCTACCCCCTGCCCCCCCCGTCTCAAGGGCGCAGGAGCAAACAGAGAACGCCTCCCCTCCCCCCCCACACACAAACACACACTAGGTTGGACTGGCGAGTTTCCCACTCCTGCCCGGCCGCACTTCCATCCACCCAGCACTTGATCCCTTCTCTGCCCAGCCCGGCTCGGGACACGTTGGGTGGCCCTTGCCGAAAGCCAGCGGCAGGGCTTTTCAGTCAGTGCTGTAGCAGCTGGAACTTTGCTTGGCTTCCAAGGGGACGCCCAGGCAAAGGGCACCAATCTGCGCGCTGGCCCGACTTCCCTTGAGGTCGACGGGTCCCCTAGTCGGCAGCCCGCCGCTGCTGGGATACCGGGGCTTGCCTTCTTGGGGCGGGGTGGGGCTGGGCGTGGGGGGAGCAGTCTCGGGGAAGCTCCCAAGCCCGAGGGTCGTGAGTGCGTGACAGTGAGGAGAGGAAGCCACGCTTGTCTCGGGTGTTATCCCTGGCGGTGGTCGGGCAAAGGCCATGGTACGGAAGGAGTGCAGGACGCAGGGTCTTCACGCGCCGTGCCAGGCGCCAGCGGGCTGAGAGGTGGGAGCCGGTTGCCTTAGCCGGGACTGGGGGTTGTGTGGGCGAAGCGCTGGCTGCGTGGAGAGGGCAGGGAGTGCGGCCTGTCGGTGAGGCGGGGTTCGGGCCGACACCCCGCGGGTGCGCAGGGGGGTGTTTTGGGGGGGAGGGCGGGGGTAGGTGTCAACCGGCCGGGCGCCGCAGCCCACGGGTCTGCCGGGTTCGGGTCGCGGGACTGAGGAGTCCGAAAGAGGCCGGGACGGCGGGGGTCCGTGAGCGGTCGGCTCCAGGGTCCGTGGGTCCGCCGGGATGACCAAGTAGGACTGTCGACGCCAGTCTGTGGGGAGGAGGCGCCCACGAACCGTATCGGGCGCCGGTCCGAGAGGCCCTCCCACTCCCGTCCGAGATAGGGGTGCGGTGCACGGAAGGAGGCGACGAGAGCGACGAGTGGGTGCGGGGTGGGGTGGGGCTGGGGGTCGGTGGAGCGTGTCTAGGTGAGGTGTGAAAAAGCGGGTAGGGAAGGCACGCGGGCCGGGGCCCCGGCTGCTTGGGATCCAGATGCAAAGAGCCGCAACGCAGAAGGGCCAAGCAGGGTCCCCCCCCCCCCAGCAGAGTGATTTCGGATCAGGCGACGTGTGCTTGGGGAGCGGTGAGAGTTGTGGCGGGGTTGAGGGCGTAGGGGTGGGGGTTGAGGAGAGAGATTTCGGGGACCAACGGGATGATATCACTGCAAGCAAGGCCTTTGGAGTCCTTCGTGCGCTGCAATGGAGGCCGTGAGCCCCTAAGGGGCCGCGGCGTGTCACTCTTGGGAGATCACGGGGCCGCGGATGTCCCGTGGTCGGTCTGCGGGCGAGGTGCCTGCCGGCTTCCATGGAAGCGAAATGAGTGTGATGGAAGCAGAGGTTAAGGCAACGGAGAGAGAAGCACGAGAAGTCTGGTGTCTGGCACGGTGGTGGGCGAAGGGGGCCTGCACGGAAGGAAGGGTCAGAGAGGCACCGGAGCGGCCGCCGCGGCGCTCGAGGGCAGAGAGGGGCAGAGAGGGCAGAGCGAGCGAGCGCGCGGCGCAGGCTGTGGGGTCCGGGCTCAGGGAGGTGTGTACAGCGGCGGCCCAGACGTCGGGGCTGCGGGACCAAAAGGGGACCGAGTGCTGCATGGGCCGGGAATCGAACCCGGGCCTCCCGCGTGGCAGGCGAGAATTCTACCACTGAACCACCCATGCACCGATGGCAGGCACGTCCACGCAACCGCCCGACAGTGGTCACCGCCTCCGGTGAGGAGCTGCTGCTTGGGACCGGGACCGAGGGTTGGGGGCTGGATGGGCCGTTCCTAAAGGAGGGGCTCCAGGCATCCTGCCGGGGCCCCGGGGATGCGGCCGCCGGCGGGGTGTGTGCGTGCGTGTGTCCCCCCGCGCAGCGCTGGCGCGAAGCTCCGGACCCCTGCACCTGCCGGGCCAGCCCAGGCCCCCCAGACCGCCTTGTCCGCTGCCGCCTGAGAAGCCAGGAGCCGGTCCAGGCTTTGCCCTCACGGGAACCCCAATCAGGCCAAGGGACCTGTGGCTCGGTGGCTGCCTCCGTCCACCCGCAAAGTCCCGGTCGCGGGGGCCGAGCCCCGGTCGGGTGAGGCGGGCCCCAACCAGCACCGACGTGGTGGGCAGGCCTTAGGCAGCCGCTGCCCACGTGGGGTTCGTGGCCGCGCCCAGGTAGGGTCGTGGCCGGGGCTCGGCCATCACCGGTGGGGATCCGGTTCTAGGGTTCTCTCCCCGCCACTCACGAGGGCCATGGTCCCGGGGCTGGGCTGTCTTGCCACGCCCGGTGACCCCACGGTGCGTGGCGATCAGAGGTCTCTACCTCTGAACTGCTGTGTTGTGGAGTGGCCGGCAGGCGTGGGTGGTTTGGAAAGGCCCTCCAGGGAAGGGGCCTGGCGGCCACAGTCTGGCACGACGGGAACGGGGTCCTCTGCAGGGCCGAGAGAGATAGGCGACGGGCGGGCGGGGGCCCGGGGGCGGGTTTTGCCCTCGTGAGAGGGCTGGAAAGGGCCCGCGCGGCAGCCAAAAGGTGGGCCTGTCAGGAGTGGGATTCGAACCCACGCCTCCAGGGGAGACTGCGACCTGAACGCAGCGCCTTAGACCGCTCGGCCATCCTGACGGCGGGCCTGAGCGCGTGGCGGCTCGCCTGGCTGGGACCCGGCGTTGGCGCAGGTGTCCTTGGCTGGCTCCGTGGTGCGCCGTGCCCGGCGGTCTGCGCGCGCGCTGGACGGACGGGCCTGGCGGGCCGGGAGAAAGCCAAGTCCGCGCATCGGTGCGGTCGCATTCCCCCACCGAGCCCGGCCAGGTACCACTAACCGTCTGTGCTGGCAGGAGCCCACCCGGCGCATCGTGCTCCTCCTCCTGTCGGCCGCCGTGCTCGCTAGCTCCCTGGCCCCCCTGCTTACACCGACACTGGGATGCCCGCGCACTGGGAAGCCGGCAGAGCGCACAGGGTCGTTCTCCGGGCACCAGGCACCGGGCCAGGGCGTGGGCTAAGGCCAGGGCCAGGGCCGGGGGCCAGGGCCAGGGCCAGGGCCAGGGCCAGGGCCAGGTGGTGTGGAACTCCTTGAGGGTGCCTCCGTGGCGTCCGGCGGTGGACCGGCAGGGGCAAGGGGGGCCGGGCTAGGCGTCGGAGAGGGGACCGGCGCCACGACGGCGGGCGCCGCCGTCCTCGTTAGTATAGTGGTGAGTATCCCCGCCTGTCACGCGGGAGACCGGGGTTCGATTCCCCGACGGGGAGGCAGTCGCCCTCTTTTTGGTGGTGGTCGCCGCCGCTGCTGCGCCCCGGCCTCTAGCTCTCCTTGCCGCCGCCGGCCCTCGGCGCGCCCTGCTCTCCAGTTGGGCGCAGGATGCCACTTCGTCCCTGGCACGCCGCCCTCACGGTCCCCCGTCTACACCCCTCCCCAGGCATCCGTGCCTTCCTCCTCGCCGGGAGCTTCTGTCGCCACAGACCAACGGCCGCGCCCGAGTGCGTGTGGAAAAGGGCTCCCTGCCAAAGTGCACGGGCTGGGTCGCTGGAGGGGAGAAGACCCTGAGCCGGCCGCCCGAGGCCTCGCCCCGCAGCGCTGGTTCAGGGCCCCGCCCGGAGACAAGGCGGCGGTGGCACGACGACGTCGGGGCGCCGGCTGGGCAGCCCGGGGCCAGCGTGGAGAGGCTCTCTCGGCCGGGTGGCGTTGGTGGTATAGTGGTGAGCATAGCTGCCTTCCAAGCAGTTGACCCGGGTTCGATTCCCGGCCAACGCAGCGAGTCGACCTTTTGACGAGGCGGGGCCTCGGCCGACCTGGCTCTGGCCGGGCGGGCTCGGTGGGAGGTCGCATGCCTGTGAGAGCTGCGCGTCCTCCTGCTGGTGGGCGGACGCGGGGAAGGAGCCCAGGCGAGGCTGGGCCAGGCGAGGCGAGGGGAGGCGAAGCAGGGTGGAAGGAGGAGCATTGCATTCTTTTGAGGGTGCCCCCGAGCATCAAGGGGCAGCCGGTGGCGGGCGACTGCACCAGGTTGCCATGTGAAGCCACGGGCACCCACGGGGACCGCGCCAGGTGCCCAGGTAGCGCCCAGCCCTTGGGGACCGAGGCGCTGGCCCCAGATGGCACCCGCGGGGTGAAGGTAGCCCCACGCTCCCTGGTGGTCTAGTGGTTAGGATTCGGCGCTCTCACCGCCGCGGCCCGGGTTCGATTCCCGGTCAGGGAAGCCTTTCTTCTTCCTTCTCTCTCTCCCCTTTTGGCCAAGGCCTTGGTCGGCTCGCTCACACTATCCGTGTCCCGAAGACGGACCCTTATGGACGCCCGCCACACGCGGCGTCCAGCTTCACTGATCCTTGCCACTCTGAGCCCTCCCAACGTTTATGCCTTTTCACTTTCTGCCCTGGTCCTTGCCCGTCGCCCGCTTGCGACAGTTCTTCCCGGCCCTGGCCGCCAGGGGGTACACCACGAGCAGAAGCAGCAGCACCACCACCAGCACCCAAAGACACACCTACGCTGGAGTCCCTAGGCGAGCGCGCGCGCGCACACACACACACACACACACACACACACACACACGAGCGCGCGCTCGGGTGCACGCCGTGCTCCGACTGCCGGTGATCTTAGTTGCTCCAGAAACCCTCTAGGCCTCGTGCCTGCTGAGTCTCCTGCTCTCCGGCGAGCCTGCAATCAGCTTTGAGCGGGAGCGCATCCCCAGAACTCCCCTATCCTGGTGGGGGCGCACCTGAGACTCGAGACTTGAGTCTTCCCCCGGCTCCTTCGTGCGCCTGGGCCCCCTAGTGACAAACCCTCTCTGTTGCTGCCCTGTGTGCTCAGGCACTGACTGGGGGAGCTCATGGCGGGCGAAAGGAGCCGGGTTTGGGAACCCAGTCGCTGGCTCTTGTGTCTGGCCCCGGAGAGGTTCTGGATTCCTCCTCAGAGCTGCTTGGGCGAGGCCAAGCCTGGCGCCTGACACATCACTGCTCCCCATCCTGGGGGATCTCCTCCGACCGGGTCGGCCGTGTGGCAGGGCCCCGATAGCCCGGCCACCACTGGGGTCTGCGCTCCAGCTGTGTCCGCGGCTTTGGCCGGGATGCCGGCAGAGCAGGTGGGAGCCCACACCCGGGTCAGGCTGCCCCGGAGTGACAGGCGCAAAAAGGAATCCGGAGAGGCCCGGCGAGCCAGAGCACAGAGCGGCGGCGGAGGCGATCGGCGGAGGCGGGCGGTGGGCCACCGCCTTGGGCCAGGCGGGCCGAAGCCGGTGGCGACTCACGGGTGTCGGGATAGACTTGTAGCCGACCCTGGGTGTGAAAGGAGTCCCGCGGCCCCCTACCCCCTGCCCCCCCCCCGTCTCAAGGGCGCAGGAGCAAACAGAGAACGCCTCCCCTCCCCCCCCCACACACAAACACACACTAGGTTGGACTGGCGAGTTTCCCACTCCTGCCCGGCCGCACTTCCATCCACCCAGCACTTGATCCCTTCTCTGCCCAGCCCGGCTCGGGACACGTTGGGTGGCCCTTGCCGAAAGCCAGCGGCAGGGCTTTTCAGTCAGTGCTGTAGCAGCTGGAACTTTGCTTGGCTTCCAAGGGGACGCCCAGGCAAAGGGCACCAATCTGCGCGCTGGCCCGACTTCCCTTGAGGTCGACGGGTCCCCTAGTCGGCAGCCCGCCGCTGCTGGGATACCGGGGCTTGCCTTCTTGGGGCGGGGTGGGGCTGGGCGTGGGGGGAGCAGTCTCGGGGAAGCTCCCAAGCCCGAGGGTCGTGAGTGCGTGACAGTGAGGAGAGGAAGCCACGCTTGTCTCGGGTGTTATCCCTGGCGGTGGTCGGGCAAAGGCCATGGTACGGAAGGAGTGCAGGACGCAGGGTCTTCACGCGCCGTGCCAGGCGCCAGCGGGCTGAGAGGTGGGAGCCGGTTGCCTTAGCCGGGACTGGGGGTTGTGTGGGCGAAGCGCTGGCTGCGTGGAGAGGGCAGGGAGTGCGGCCTGTCGGTGAGGCGGGGTTCGGGCCGACACCCCGCGGGTGCGCAGGGGGGTGTTTTGGGGGGGAGGGCGGGGGTAGGTGTCAACCGGCCGGGCGCCGCAGCCCACGGGTCTGCCGGGTTCGGGTCGCGGGACTGAGGAGTCCGAAAGAGGCCGGGACGGCGGGGGTCCGTGAGCGGTCGGCTCCAGGGTCCGTGGGTCCGCCGGGATGACCAAGTAGGACTGTCGACGCCAGTCTGTGGGGAGGAGGCGCCCACGAACCGTATCGGGCGCCGGTCCGAGAGGCCCTCCCACTCCCGTCCGAGATAGGGGTGCGGTGCACGGAAGGAGGCGACGAGAGCGACGAGTGGGTGCGGGGTGGGGTGGGGCTGGGGGTCGGTGGAGCGTGTCTAGGTGAGGTGTGAAAAAGCGGGTAGGGAAGGCACGCGGGCCGGGGCCCCGGCTGCTTGGGATCCAGATGCAAAGAGCCGCAACGCAGAAGGGCCAAGCAGGGTCCCCCCCCCCCCAGCAGAGTGATTTCGGATCAGGCGACGTGTGCTTGGGGAGCGGTGAGAGTTGTGGCGGGGTTGAGGGCGTAGGGGTGGGGGTTGAGGAGAGAGATTTCGGGGACCAACGGGATGATATCACTGCAAGCAAGGCCTTTGGAGTCCTTCGTGCGCTGCAATGGAGGCCGTGAGCCCCTAAGGGGCCGCGGCGTGTCACTCTTGGGAGATCACGGGGCCGCGGATGTCCCGTGGTCGGTCTGCGGGCGAGGTGCCTGCCGGCTTCCATGGAAGCGAAATGAGTGTGATGGAAGCAGAGGTTAAGGCAACGGAGAGAGAAGCACCGAGAAGTCTGGTGTCTGGCACGGTGGTGGGCGAAGGGGGCCTGCACGGAAGGAAGGGTCAGAGAGGCACCGGAGCGGCCGCCGCGGCGCTCGAGGGCAGAGAGGGCAGAGAGGGCAGAGCGAGCGAGCGCGCGGCGCAGGCTGTGGGGTCCGGGCTCAGGGAGGTGTGTACAGCGGCGGCCCAGACGTCGGGGCTGCGGGACCAAAAGGGGACCGAGTGCTGCATGGGCCGGGAATCAAACCCGGGCCTCCCGCGTGGCAGGCGAGAATTCTACCACTGAACCACCCATGCACCGATGGCAGGCACGTCCACGCAACCGCCCGACAGTGGTCACCGCCTCCGGTGAGGAGCTGCTGCTTGGGACCGGGACCGAGGGTTGGGGGCTGGATGGGCCGTTCCTAAAGGAGGGGCTCCAGGCATCCTGCCGGGGCCCCGGGGATGCGGCCGCCGGCGGGGTGTGTGCGTGCGTGTGTCCCCCCGCGCAGCGCTGGCGCGAAGCTCCGGATCCCTGCACCTGCCGGGCCAGCCCAGGCCCCCCAGACCGCCTTGTCCGCTGCCGCCTGAGAAGCCAGGAGCCGGTCCAGGCTTTGCCCTCACGGGAACCCCAATCAGGCCAAGGGACCTGTGGCTCGGTGGCTGCCTCCGTCCACCCGCAAAGTCCCGGTCGCGGGGGCCGAGCCCCGGTCGGGTGAGGCGGGCCCCAACCAGCACCGACGTGGTGGGCAGGCCTTAGGCAGCCGCTGCCCACGTGGGGTTCGTGGCCGCGCCCAGGTAGGGTCGTGGCCGGGGCTCGGCCATCACCGGTGGGGATCCGGTTCTAGGGTTCTCTCCCCGCCACTCACGAGGGCCATGGTCCCGGGGCTGGGCTGTCTTGCCACGCCCGGTGACCCCACGGTGCGTGGCGATCAGAGGTCTCTACCTCTGAACTGCTGTGTTGTGGAGTGGCCGGCAGGCGTGGGTGGTTTGGAAAGGCCCTCCAGGGAAGGGGCCTGGCGGCCACAGTCTGGCACGACGGGAACGGGGTCCTCTGCAGGGCCGAGAGAGATAGGCGACGGGCGGGCGGGGGCCCGGGGGCGGGTTTTGCCCTCGCGAGAGGGCTGGAAAGGGCCCGCGCGGCAGCCAAAAGGTGGGCCTGTCAGGAGTGGGATTCGAACCCACGCCTCCAGGGGAGACTGCGACCTGAACGCAGCGCCTTAGACCGCTCGGCCATCCTGACGGCGGGCCTGAGCGCGTGGCGGCTCGCCTGGCTGGGACCCGGCGTTGGCGCAGGTGTCCTTGGCTGGCTCCGTGGTGCGCCGTGCCCGGCGGTCTGCGCGCGCGCTGGACGGACGGGCCTGGCGGGCCGGGAGAAAGCCAAGTCCGCGCATCGGTGCGGTCGCATTCCCCCACCGAGCCCGGCCAGGTACCACTAACCGTCTGTGCTGGCAGGAGCCCACCCGGCGCATCGTGCTCCTCCTCCTGTCGGCCGCCGTGCTCGCTAGCTCCCTGGCCCCCCTGCTTACACCGACACTGGGATGCCCGCGCACTGGGAAGCCGGCAGAGCGCACAGGGTCGTTCTCCGGGCACCAGGCACCGGGCCAGGGCGTGGGCTAAGGCCAGGGCCAGGGCCGGGGCCAGGGCCAGGGCCAGGGCCAGGGCCAGGGCCAGGGCCAGGGCCAGGTGGTGTGGAACTCCTTGAGGGTGCCTCCGTGGCGTCCGGCGGTGGACCGGCAGGGGCAAGGGGGGCCGGGCTAGGCGTCGGAGAGGGGACCGGCGCCACGACGGCGGGCGCCGCCGTCCTCGTTAGTATAGTGGTGAGTATCCCCGCCTGTCACGCGGGAGACCGGGGTTCGATTCCCCGACGGGGAGGCAGTCGCCCTCTTTTTGGTGGTGGTCGCCGCCGCTGCTGCGCCCCGGCCTCTAGCTCTCCTTGCCGCCGCCGGCCCTCGGCGCGCCCTGCTCTCCAGTTGGGCGCAGGATGCCACTTCGTCCCTGGCACGCCGCCCTCACGGTCCCCCGTCTACACCCCTCCCCAGGCATCCGTGCCTTCCTCCTCGCCGGGAGCTTCTGTCGCCACAGACCAACGGCCGCGCCCCGAGTGCGTGTGGAAAAGGGCTCCCTGCCAAAGTGCACGGGCTGGGTCGCTGGAGGGGAGAAGACCCTGAGCCGGCCGCCCGAGGCCTCGCCCCGCAGCGCTGGTTCAGGGCCCCGCCCGGAGACGAGGCGGCGGTGGCACGACGACGTCGGGGCGCCGGCTGGGCAGCCCGGGGCCAGCGTGGAGAGGCTCTCTTGGCCGGGTGGCGTTGGTGGTATAGTGGTGAGCATAGCTGCCTTCCAAGCAGTTGACCCGGGTTCGATTCCCGGCCAACGCAGCGAGTCGACCTTTTGACGAGGCGGGGCCTCGGCCGACCTGGCTCTGGCCGGGCGGGCTCGGTGGGAGGTCGCATGCCTGTGAGAGCTGCGCGTCCTCCTGCTGGTGGGCGGACGCGGGGAAGGAGCCCAGGCGAGGCTGGGCCAGGCGAGGCGAGGGGAGGCGAAGCAGGGTGGAAGGAGGAGCATTGCATTCTTTTGAGGGTGCCCCCGAGCATCAAGGGGCAGCCGGTGGCGGGCGACTGCACCAGGTTGCCATGTGAAGCCACGGGCACCCACGGGGACCGCGCCAGGTGCCCAGGTAGCGCCCAGCCCTTGGGACCGAGGCGCTGGCCCCAGATGGCACCCGCGGGGTGAAGGTAGCCCCACGCTCCCTGGTGGTCTAGTGGTTAGGATTCGGCGCTCTCACCGCCGCGGCCCGGGTTCGATTCCCGGTCAGGGAAGCCTTTCTTCTTCCTTCTCTCTCTCCCCTTTTGGCCAAGGCCTTGGTCGGCTCGCTCACACTATCCGTGTCCCGAAGACGGACCCTTATGGACGCCCGCCACACGCGGCATCCAGCTTCACTGATCCTTGCCACTCTGAGCCCTCCCAACGTTTATGCCTTTTCACTTTCTGCCCTGGTCCTTGCCCGTCGCCCGCTTGCGACAGTTCTTCCCGGCCCTGGCCGCCAGGGGGTACACCACGAGCAGAAGCAGCAGCACCACCACCAGCACCCAAAGACACACCTACGCTGGAGTCCCTAGGCGCGCGCGCGCGCGCACACACACACACACACACACACACACACGAGCGCGCGCTCGGGTGCACGCCGTGCTCCGACTGCCGGTGATCTTAGTTGCTCCAGAAACCCTCTAGGCCTCGTGCCTGCTGAGTCTCCTGCTCTCCGGCGAGCCTGCAATCAGCTTTGAGCGGGAGCGCATCCCCAGAACTCCCCTATCCTGGTGGGGGCGCACCTGAGACTCGAGACTTGAGTCTTCCCCCGGCTCCTTCGTGCGCCTGGGCCCCCTAGTGACAAACCCTCTCTGTTGCTGCCCTGTGTGCTCAGGCACTGACTGGGGGAGCTCATGGCGGGCGAAAGGAGCCGGGTTTGGGAACCCAGTCGCTGGCTCTTGTGTCTGGCCCCGGAGAGGTTCTGGATTCCTCCTCAGAGCTGCTTGGGCGAGGCCAAGCCTGGCGCCTGACACATCACTGCTCCCCATCCCGGGGGATCTCCTCCGACCGGGTCGGCCGTGTGGCAGGGCCCCGATAGCCCGGCCACCACTGGGGTCTGCGCTCCAGCTGTGTCCGCGGCTTTGGCCGGGATGCCGGCAGAGCAGGTGGGAGCCCACACCCGGGTCAGGCTGCCCCGGAGTGACAGGCGCAAAAAGGAATCCGGAGAGGCCCGGCGAGCCAGAGCACAGAGCGGCGGCGGAGGCGATCGGCGGAGGCGGGCGGTGGGCCACCGCCTTGGGCCAGGCGGGCCGAAGCCGGTGGCGACTCACGGGTGTCGGGATAGACTTGTAGCCGACCCTGGGTGTGAAAGGAGTCCCGCGGCCCCCTACCCCCTGCCCCCCCCGTCTCAAGGGCGCAGGAGCAAACAGAGAACGCCTCCCCCCCCCCCACACACAAACACACACTAGGTTGGACTGGCGAGTTTCCCACTCCTGCCCGGCCGCACTTCCATCCACCCAGCTCTTGATCCCTTCTCTGCCCAGCCCGGCTCGGGACACGTTGGGTGGCCCTTGCCGAAAGCCAGCGGCAGGGCTTTTCAGTCAGTGCTGTAGCAGCTGGAACTTTGCTTGGCTTCCAAGGGGACGCCCAGGCAAAGGGCACCAATCTGCGCGCTGGCCCGACTTCCCTTGAGGTCGACGGGTCCCCTAGTCGGCAGCCCGCCGCTGCTGGGATACCGGGGCTTGCCTTCTTGGGGCGGGGTGGGGCTGGGCGTGGGGGGAGCAGTCTCGGGGAAGCTCCCAAGCCCGAGGGTCGTGAGTGCGTGACAGTGAGGAGAGGAAGCCACGCTTGTCTCGGGTGTTATCCCTGGCGGTGGTCGGGCAAAGGCCATGGTACGGAAGGAGTGCAGGACGCAGGGTCTTCACGCGCCGTGCCAGGCGCCAGCGGGCTGAGAGGTGGGAGCCGGTTGCCTTAGCCGGGACTGGGGGTTGTGTGGGCGAAGCGCTGGCTGCGTGGAGAGGGCAGGGAGTGCGGCCTGTCGGTGAGGCGGGGTTCGGGCCGACACCCCGCGGGTGCGCAGGGGGGTGTTTTGGGGGGGAGGGCGGGGGTAGGTGTCAACCGGCCGGGCGCCGCAGCCCACGGGTCTGCCGGGTTCGGGTCGCGGGACTGAGGAGTCCGAAAGAGGCCGGGACGGCGGGGGTCCGTGAGCGGTCGGCTCCAGGGTCCGTGGGTCCGCCGGGATGACCAAGTAGGACTGTCGACGCCAGTCTGTGGGGAGGAGGCGCCCACGAACCGTATCGGGCGCCGGTCCGAGAGGCCCTCCCACTCCCGTCCGAGATAGGGGTGCGGTGCACGGAAGGAGGCGACGAGAGCGACGAGTGGGTGCGGGGTGGGGTGGGGCTGGGGGTCGGTGGAGCGTGTCTAGGTGAGGTGTGAAAAAGCGGGTAGGGAAGGCACGCGGGCCGGGGCCCCGGCTGCTTGGGATCCAGATGCAAAGAGCCGCAACGCAGAAGGGCCAAGCAGGGTCCCCCCCCCCCCAGCAGAGTGATTTCGGATCAGGCGACGTGTGCTTGGGGAGCGGTGAGAGTTGTGGCGGGGTTGAGGGCGTAGGGGTGGGGGTTGAGGAGAGAGATTTCGGGGACCAACGGGATGATATCACTGCAAGCAAGGCCTTTGGAGTCCTTCGTGCGCTGCAATGGAGGCCGTGAGCCCCTAAGGGGCCGCGGCGTGTCACTCTTGGGAGATCACGGGGCCGCGGATGTCCCGTGGTCGGTCTGCGGGCGAGGTGCCTGCCGGCTTCCATGGAAGCGAAATGAGTGTGATGGAAGCAGAGGTTAAGGCAACGGAGAGAGAAGCACCGAGAAGTCTGGTGTCTGGCACGGTGGTGGGCGAAGGGGGCCTGCACGGAAGGAAGGGTCAGAGAGGCACCGGAGCGGCCGCCGCGGCGCTCGAGGGCAGAGAGGGCAGAGAGGGCAGAGCGAGCGAGCGCGCGGCGCAGGCTGTGGGGTCCGGGCTCAGGGAGGTGTGTACAGCGGCGGCCCAGACGTCGGGGCTGCGGGACCAAAAGGGGACCGAGTGCTGCATGGGCCGGGAATCGAACCCGGGCCTCCCGCGTGGCAGGCGAGAATTCTACCACTGAACCACCCATGCACCGATGGCAGGCACGTCCACGCAACCGCCCGACAGTGGTCACCGCCTCCGGTGAGGAGCTGCTGCTTGGGACCGGGACCGAGGGTTGGGGGCTGGATGGGCCGTTCCTAAAGGAGGGGCTCCAGGCATCCTGCCGGGGCCCCGGGGATGCGGCCGCCGGCGGGGTGTGTGCGTGCGTGTGTCCCCCCGCGCAGCGCTGGCGCGAAGCTCCGGATCCCTGCACCTGCCGGGCCAGCCCAGGCCCCCCAGACCGCCTTGTCCGCTGCCGCCTGAGAAGCCAGGAGCCGGTCCAGGCTTTGCCCTCACGGGAACCCCAATCAGGCCAAGGGACCTGTGGCTCGGTGGCTGCCTCCGTCCACCCGCAAAGTCCCGGTCGCGGGGGCCGAGCCCCGGTCGGGTGAGGCGGGCCCCAACCAGCACCGACGTGGTGGGCAGGCCTTAGGCAGCCGCTGCCCACGTGGGGTTCGTGGCCGCGCCCAGGTAGGGTCGTGGCCGGGGCTCGGCCATCACCGGTGGGGATCCGGTTCTAGGGTTCTCTCCCCGCCACTCACGAGGGCCATGGTCCCGGGGCTGGGCTGTCTTGCCACGCCCGGTGACCCCACAGTGCGTGGCGATCAGAGGTCTCTACCTCTGAACTGCTGTGTTGTGGAGTGGCCGGCAGGCGTGGGTGGTTTGGAAAGGCCCTCCAGGGAAGGGGCCTGGCGGCCACAGTCTGGCACGACGGGAACGGGGTCCTCTGCAGGGCCGAGAGAGATAGGCGACGGGCGGGCGGGGGCCCGGGGGCGGGTTTTGCCCTCGCGAGAGGGCTGGAAAGGGCCCGCGCGGCAGCCAAAAGGTGGGCCTGTCAGGAGTGGGATTCGAACCCACGCCTCCAGGGGAGACTGCGACCTGAACGCAGCGCCTTAGACCGCTCGGCCATCCTGACGGCGGGCCTGAGCGCGTGGCGGCTCGCCTGGCTGGGACCCGGCGTTGGCGCAGGTGTCCTTGGCTGGCTCCGTGGTGCGCCGTGCCCGGCGGTCTGCGCGCGCGCTGGACGGACGAACCTGGCGGGCCTGGAGAAAGCCAAGTCCGCGCATCGGTGCGGTCGCATTCCCCCACCGAGCCCGGCCAGGTACCACTAACCGTCTGTGCTGGCAGGAGCCCACCCGGCGCATCGTGCTCCTCCTCCTGTCGGCCGCCGTGCTCGCTAGCTCCCTGGCCCCCCTGCTTACACCGACACTGGGATGCCCGCGCACTGGGAAGCCGGCAGAGCGCACAGGGTCGTTCTCCGGGCACCAGGCACCGGGCCAGGGCGTGGGCTAAGGCCAGGGCCAGGGCCGGGGCCAGGGCCAGGGCCAGGGCCAGGGCCAGGGCCAGGGCCAGGGCCAGGTGGTGTGGAACTCCTTGAGGGTGCCTCCGTGGCGTCCGGCGGTGGACCGGCAGGGGCAAGGGGGGCCGGGCTAGGCGTCGGAGAGGGGACCGGCGCCACGACGGCGGGCGCCGCCGTCCTCGTTAGTATAGTGGTGAGTATCCCCGCCTGTCACGCGGGAGACCGGGGTTCGATTCCCCGACGGGGAGGCAGTCGCCCTCTTTTTGGTGGTGGTCGCCGCCGCTGCTGCGCCCCGGCCTCTAGCTCTCCTTGCCGCCGCCGGCCCTCGGCGCACCCTGCTCTCCAGTTGGGCGCAGGATGCCACTTCGTCCCTGGCACGCCGCCCTCACGGTCCCCCGTCTACACCCCTCCCCAGGCATCCGTGCCTTCCTCCTCGCCGGGAGCTTCTGTCGCCACAGACCAACGGCCGCGCCCCGAGTGCGTGTGGAAAAGGGCTCCCTGCCAAAGTGCACGGGCTGGGTCGCTGGAGGGGAGAAGACCCTGAGCCGGCCGCCCGAGGCCTCGCCCCGCAGCGCTGGTTCAGGGCCCCGCCCGGAGACGAGGCGGCGGTGGCACGACGACGTCGGGGCGCCGGCTGGGCAGCCCGGGGCCAGCGTGGAGAGGCTCTCTCGGCCGGGTGGCGTTGGTGGTATAGTGGTGAGCATAGCTGCCTTCCAAGCAGTTGACCCGGGTTCGATTCCCGGCCAACGCAGCGAGTCGACCTTTTGACGAGGCGGGGCCTCGGCCGACCTGGCTCTGGCCGGGCGGGCTCGGTGGGAGGTCGCATGCCTGTGAGAGCTGCGCGTCCTCCTGCTGGTGGGCGGACGCGGGGAAGGAGCCCAGGCGAGGCTGGGCCAGGCGAGGCGAGGGGAGGCGAAGCAGGGTGGAAGGAGGAGCATTGCATTCTTTTGAGGGTGCCCCCGAGCATCAAGGGGCAGCCGGTGGCGGGCGACTGCACCAGGTTGCCATGTGAAGCCACGGGCACCCACGGGGACCGCGCCAGGTGCCCAGGTAGCGCCCAGCCCTTGGGACCGAGGCGCTGGCCCCAGATGGCACCCGCGGGGTGAAGGTAGCCCCACGCTCCCTGGTGGTCTAGTGGTTAGGATTCGGCGCTCTCACCGCCGCGGCCCGGGTTCGATTCCCGGTCAGGGAAGCCTTTCTTCTTCCTTCTCTCTCTCCCCTTTTGGCCAAGGCCTTGGTCGGCTCGCTCACACTATCCGTGTCCCGAAGACGGACCCTTATGGACGCCCGCCACACGCGGCATCCAGCTTCACTGATCCTTGCCACTCTGAGCCCTCCCAATGTTTATGCCTTTTCACTTTCTGCCCTGGTCCTTGCCCGTCGCCCGCTTGCGACAGTTCTTCCCGGCCCTGGCCGCCAGGGGGTACACCACGAGCAGAAGCAGCAGCACCACCACCAGCACCCAAAGACACACCTACGCTGGAGTCCCTAGGCGCGCGCGCGCGCGCACACACACACACACACACACACACACGAGCGCGCGCTCGGGTGCACGCCGTGCTCCGACTGCCGGTGATCTTAGTTGCTCCAGAAACCCTCTAGGCCTCGTGCCTGCTGAGTCTCCTGCTCTCCGGCGAGCCTGCAATCAGCTTTGAGCGTGAGCGCATCCCCAGAACTCCCCTATCCTGGTGGGGGCGCACCTGAGACTCGAGACTTGAGTCTTCCCCCGGCTCCTTCGTGCGCCTGGGCCCCCTAGTGACAAACCCTCTCTGTTGCTGCCCTGTGTGCTCAGGCACTGACTGGGGGAGCTCATGGCGGGCGAAAGGAGCCGGGTTTGGGAACCCAGTCGCTGGCTCTTGTGTCTGGCCCCGGAGAGGTTCTGGATTCCTCCTCAGAGCTGCTTGGGTGAGGCCAAGCCTGGCGCCTGACACATCACTGCTCCCCATCCTGGGGGATCTCCTCCGACCGGGTCGGCCGTGTGGCAGGGCCCCGATAGCCCGGCCACCACTGGGGTCAGCGCTCCAGCTGTGTCCGCGGCTTTGGCCGGGATGCCGGCAGAGCAGGTGGGAGCCCACACCCGGGTCAGGCTGCCCCGGAGTGACAGGCGCAAAAAGGAATCCGGAGAGGCCCGGCGAGCCAGAGCACAGAGCGGCGGTGGAGGCGATCGGCGGAGGCGGGCGGTGGGCCACCGCCTTGGGCCAGGCGGGCCGAAGCCGGTGGCGACTCACGGGTGTCGGGATAGACTTGTAGCCGACCCTGGGTGTGAAAGGAGTCCCGCGGCCCCCTACCCCCTGCCCCCCCCCGTCTCAAGGGCGCAGGAGCAAACAGAGAACGCCTCCCCTCCCTCCCCCCACACACAAACACACACTAGGTTGGACTGGCGAGTTTCCCACTCCTGCCCGGCCGCACTTCCATCCACCCAGCACTTGATCCCTTCTCTGCCCAGCCCGGCTCGGGACACGTTGGGTGGCCCTTGCCGAAAGCCAGCGGCAGGGCTTTTCAGTCAGTGCTGTAGCAGCCGGAACTTTGCTTGGCTTCCAAGGGGACGCCCAGGCAAAGGGCACCAACCTGCGCGCTGGCCCGACTTCCCTTGAGGTCGACGGGTCCCCTAGTCGGCAGCCCGCCGCTGCTGGGATACCGGGGCTTGCCTTCTTGGGGCGGGGTGGGGCTGGGCGTGGGGGGAGCAGTCTCGGGGAAGCTCCCAAGCCCGAGGGTCGTGAGTGCGTGACAGTGAGGAGAGGAAGCCACGCTTGTCTCGGGTGTTATCCCTGGCGGTGGTCGGGCAAAGGCCATGGTACGGAAGGAGTGCAGGGCGCAGGGTCTTCACGCGCCGTGCCAGGCGCCAGCGGGCTGAGAGGTGGGAGCCGGTTGCCTTAGCCGGGACTGGGGGTTGTGTGGGCGAAGCGCTGGCTGCGTGGAGAGGGCAGGGAGTGCGGCCTGTCGGTGAGGCGGGGTTCGGGCCGACACCCCGCGGGTGCGCAGGGGGGTGTTTTGGGGGGGAGGGCGGGGGTAGGTGTCAACCGGCCGGGCGCCGCAGCCCACGGGTCTGCCGGGTTCGGGTCGCGGGACTGAGGAGTCCGAAAGAGGCCGGGACGGCGGGGGTCCGTGAGCGGTCGGCTCCAGGGTCCGTGGGTCCGCCGGGATGACCAAGTAGGACTGTCGACGCCAGTCTGTGGGGAGGAGGCGCCCACGAACCGTATCGGGCGCCGGTCCGAGAGGCCCTCCCACTCCCGTCCGAGATAGGGGTGCGGTGCACGGAAGGAGGCGACGAGAGCGACGAGTGGGTGCGGGGTGGGGTGGGGCTGGGGGTCGGTGGAGCGTGTCTAGGTGAGGTGTGAAAAAGCGGGTAGGGAAGGCACGCGGGCCGGGGCCCCGGCTGCTTGGGATCCAGATGCAAAGAGCCGCAACGCAGAAGGGCCAAGCAGGGTCCCCCCCCCCCAGCAGAGTGATTTCGGATCAGGCGACGTGTGCTTGGGGAGCGGTGAGAGTTGTGGCGGGGTTGAGGGCGTAGGGGTGGGGGTTGAGGAGAGAGATTTCGGGGACCAACGGGATGATATCACTGCAAGCAAGGCCTTTGGAGTCCTTCGTGCGCTGCAATGGAGGCCGTGAGCCCCTAAGGGGCCGCGGCGTGTCACTCTTGGGAGATCACGGGGCCGCGGATGTCCCGTGGTCGGTCTGCGGGCGAGGTGCCTGCCGGCTTCCATGGAAGCGAAATGAGTGTGATGGAAGCAGAGGTTAAGGCAACGGAGAGAGAAGCACCGAGAAGTCTGGTGTCTGGCACGGTGGTGGGCGAAGGGGGCCTGCACGGAAGGAAGGGTCAGAGAGGCACCGGAGCGGCCGCCGCGGCGCTCGAGGGCAGAGAGGGCAGAGAGGGCAGAGCGAGCGAGCGCGCGGCGCAGGCTGTGGGGTCCGGGCTCAGGGAGGTGTGTACAGCGGCGGCCCAGACGTCGGGGCTGCGGGACCAAAAGGGGACCGAGTGCTGCATGGGCCGGGAATCGAACCCGGGCCTCCCGCGTGGCAGGCGAGAATTCTACCACTGAACCACCCATGCACCGATGGCAGGCACGTCCACGCAACCGCCCGACAGTGGTCACCGCCTCCGGTGAGGAGCTGCTGCTTGGGACCGGGACCGAGGGTTGGGGGCTGGATGGGCCGTTCCTAAAGGAGGGGCTCCAGGCATCCTGCCGGGGCCCCGGGGATGCGGCCGCCGGCGGGGTGTGTGCGTGCGTGTGTCCCCCCGCGCAGCGCTGGCGCGAAGCTCCGGATCCCTGCACCTGCCGGGCCAGCCCAGGCCCCCCAGACCGCCTTGTCCGCTGCCGCCTGAGAAGCCAGGAGCCGGTCCAGGCTTTGCCCTCACGGGAACCCCAATCAGGCCAAGGGACCTGTGGCTCGGTGGCTGCCTCCGTCCACCCGCAAAGTCCCGGTCGCGGGGGCCGAGCCCCGGTCGGGTGAGGCGGGCCCCAACCAGCACCGACGTGGTGGGCAGGCCTTAGGCAGCCGCTGCCCACGTGGGGTTCGTGGCCGCGCCCAGGTAGGGTCGTGGCCGGGGCTCGGCCATCACCGGTGGGGATCCGGTTCTAGGGTTCTCTCCCCGCCACTCACGAGGGCCATGGTCCCGGGGCTGGGCTGTCTTGCCACGCCCGGTGACCCCACGGTGCGTGGCGATCAGAGGTCTCTACCTCTGAACTGCTGTGTTGTGGAGTGGCCGGCAGGCGTGGGTGGTTTGGAAAGGCCCTCCAGGGAAGGGGCCTGGCGGCCACAGTCTGGCACGACGGGAACGGGGTCCTCTGCAGGGCCGAGAGAGATAGGCGACGGGCGGGCGGGGGCCCGGGGGCGGGTTTTGCCCTCGCGAGAGGGCTGGAAAGGGCCCGCGCGGCAGCCAAAAGGTGGGCCTGTCAGGAGTGGGATTCGAACCCACGCCTCCAGGGGAGACTGCGACCTGAACGCAGCGCCTTAGACCGCTCGGCCATCCTGACGGCGGGCCTGAGCGCGTGGCGGCTCGCCTGGCTGGGACCCGGCGTTGGCGCAGGTGTCCTTGGCTGGCTCCGTGGTGCGCCGTGCCCGGCGGTCTGCGCGCGCGCTGGACGGACGGGCCTGGCGGGCCGGGAGAAAGCCAAGTCCGCGCATCGGTGCGGTCGCATTCCCCCACCGAGCCCGGCCAGGTACCACTAACCGTCTGTGCTGGCAGGAGCCCACCCGGCGCATCGTGCTCCTCCTCCTGTCGGCCGCCGTGCTCGCTAGATCCCTGGCCCCCCTGCTTACACCGACACTGGGATGCCCGCGCACTGGGAAGCCGGCAGAGCGCACAGGGTCGTTCTCCGGGCACCAGGCACCGGGCCAGGGCGTGGGCTAAGGCCAGGGCCAGGGCCGGGGCCAGGGCCAGGGCCAGGGCCAGGGCCAGGGCCAGGGCCAGGGCCAGGTGGTGTGGAACTCCTTGAGGGTGCCTCCGTGGCGTCCGGCGGTGGACCGGCAGGGGCAAGGGGGGCCGGGCTAGGCGTCGGAGAGGGGACCGGCGCCACGACGGCGGGCGCCGCCGTCCTCGTTAGTATAGTGGTGAGTATCCCCGCCTGTCACGCGGGAGACCGGGGTTCGATTCCCCGACGGGGAGGCAGTCGCCCTCTTTTTGGTGGTGGTCGCCGCCGCTGCTGCGCCCCGGCCTCTAGCTCTCCTTGCCGCCGCCGGCCCTCGGCGCGCCCTGCTCTCCAGTTGGGCGCAGGATGCCACTTCGTCCCTGGCACGCCGCCCTCACGGTCCCCCGTCTACACCCCTCCCCAGGCATCCGTGCCTTCCTCCTCGCCGGGAGCTTCTGTCGCCACAGACCAACGGCCGCGCCCCGAGTGCGTGTGGAAAAGGGCTCCCTGCCAAAGTGCACGGGCTGGGTCGCTGGAGGGGAGAAGACCCTGAGCCGGCCGCCCGAGGCCTCGCCCCGCAGCGCTGGTTCAGGGCCCCGCCCGGAGACGAGGCGGCGGTGGCACGACGACGTCGGGGCGCCGGCTGGGCAGCCCGGGGCCAGCGTGGAGAGGCTCTCTCGGCCGGGTGGCGTTGGTGGTATAGTGGTGAGCATAGCTGCCTTCCAAGCAGTTGACCCGGGTTCGATTCCCGGCCAACGCAGCGAGTCGACCTTTTGACGAGGCGGGGCCTCGGCCGACCTGGCTCTGGCCGGGCGGGCTCGGTGGGAGGTCGCATGCCTGTGAGAGCTGCGCGTCCTCCTGCTGGTGGGCGGACGCGGGGAAGGAGCCCAGGCGAGGCTGGGCCAGGCGAGGCGAGGGGAGGCGAAGCAGGGTGGAAGGAGGAGCATTGCATTCTTTTGAGGGTGCCCCCGAGCATCAAGGGGCAGCCGGTGGCGGGCGACTGCACCAGGTTGCCATGTGAAGCCACGGGCACCCACGGGGACCGCGCCAGGTGCCCAGGTAGCGCCCAGCCCTTGGGACCGAGGCGCTGGCCCCAGATGGCACCCGCGGGGTGAAGGTAGCCCCACGCTCCCTGGTGGTCTAGTGGTTAGGATTCGGCGCTCTCACCGCCGCGGCCCGGGTTCGATTCCCGGTCAGGGAAGCCTTTCTTCTTCCTTCTCTCTCTCCCCTTTTGGCCAAGGCCTTGGTCGGCTCGCTCACACTATCCGTGTCCCGAAGACGGACCCTTATGGACGCCCGCCACACGCGGCATCCAGCTTCACTGATCCTTGCCACTCTGAGCCCTCCCAACGTTTATGCCTTTTCACTTTCTGCCCTGGTCCTTGCCCGTCGCCCGCTTGCGACAGTTCTTCCCGGCCCTGGCCGCCAGGGGGTACACCACGAGCAGAAGCAGCAGCACCACCACCAGCACCCAAAGACACACCTACGCTGGAGTCCCTAGGCGCGCGCGCGCGCGCACACACACACACACACACACACACACACGAGCGCGCGCTCGGGTGCACGCCGTGCTCCGACTGCCGGTGATCTTAGTTGCTCCAGAAACCCTCTAGGCCTCGTGCCTGCTGAGTCTCCTGCTCTCCGGCGAGCCTGCAATCAGCTTTGAGCGGGAGCGCATCCCCAGAACTCCCCTATCCTGGTGGGGGCGCACCTGAGACTCGAGACTTGAGTCTTCCCCCGGCTCCTTCGTGCGCCTGGGCCCCCTAGTGACAAACCCTCTCTGTTGCTGCCCTGTGTGCTCAGGCACTGACTGGGGGAGCTCATGGCGGGCGAAAGGAGCCGGGTTTGGGAACCCAGTCGCTGGCTCTTGTGTCTGGCCCCGGAGAGGTTCTGGATTCCTCCTCAGAGCTGCTTGGGCGAGGCCAAGCCTGGCGCCTGACACATCACTGCTCCCCATCCCGGGGGATCTCCTCCGACCGGGTCGGCCGTGTGGCAGGGCCCCGATAGCCCGGCCACCACTGGGGTCTGCGCTCCAGCTGTGTCCGCGGCTTTGGCCGGGATGCCGGCAGAGCAGGTGGGAGCCCACACCCGGGTCAGGCTGCCCCGGAGTGACAGGCGCAAAAAGGAATCCGGAGAGGCCCGGCGAGCCAGAGCACAGAGCGGCGGCGGAGGCGATCGGCGGAGGCGGGCGGTGGGCCACCGCCTTGGGCCAGGCGGGCCGAAGCCGGTGGCGACTCACGGGTGTCGGGATAGACTTGTAGCCGACCCTGGGTGTGAAAGGAGTCCCGCGGCCCCCTACCCCCTGCCCCCCCCCCGTCTCAAGGGCGCAGGAGCAAACAGAGAACGCCTCCCCTCCCCCCCCCCACACACAAACACACACTAGGTTGGACTGGCGAGTTTCCCACTCCTGCCCGGCCGCACTTCCATCCACCCAGCACTTGATCCCTTCTCTGCCCAGCCCGGCTCGGGACACGTTGGGTGGCCCTTGCCGAAAGCCAGCGGCAGGGCTTTTCAGTCAGTGCTGTAGCAGCTGGAACTTTGCTTGGCTTCCAAGGGGACGCCCAGGCAAAGGGCACCAATCTGCGCGCTGGCCCGACTTCCCTTGAGGTCGACGGGTCCCCTAGTCGGCAGCCCGCCGCTGCTGGGATACCGGGGCTTGCCTTCTTGGGGCGGGGTGGGGCTGGGCGTGGGGGGAGCAGTCTCGGGGAAGCTCCCAAGCCCGAGGGTCGTGAGTGCGTGACAGTGAGGAGAGGAAGCCACGCTTGTCTCGGGTGTTATCCCTGGCGGTGGTCGGGCAAAGGCCATGGTACGGAAGGAGTGCAGGACGCAGGGTCTTCACGCGCCGTGCCAGGCGCCAGCGGGCTGAGAGGTGGGAGCCGGTTGCCTTAGCCGGGACTGGGGGTTGTGTGGGCGAAGCGCTGGCTGCGTGGAGAGGGCAGGGAGTGCGGCCTGTCGGTGAGGCGGGGTTCGGGCCGACACCCCGCGGGTGCGCAGGGGGGTGTTTTGGGGGGGAGGGCGGGGGTAGGTGTCAACCGGCCGGGCGCCGCAGCCCACGGGTCTGCCGGGTTCGGGTCGCGGGACTGAGGAGTCCGAAAGAGGCCGGGACGGCGGGGGTCCGTGAGCGGTCGGCTCCAGGGTCCGTGGGTCCGCCGGGATGACCAAGTAGGACTGTCGACGCCAGTCTGTGGGGAGGAGGCGCCCACGAACCGTATTGGGCGCCGGTCCGAGAGGCCCTCCCACTCCCGTCCGAGATAGGGGTGCGGTGCACGGAAGGAGGCGACGAGAGCGACGAGTGGGTGCGGGGTGGGGTGGGGCTGGGGGTCGGTGGAGCGTGTCTAGGTGAGGTGTGAAAAAGCGGGTAGGGAAGGCACGCGGGCCGGGGCCCCGGCTGCTTGGGATCCAGATGCAAAGAGCCGCAACGCAGAAGGGCCAAGCAGGGTCCCCCCCCCCCCAGCAGAGTGATTTCGGATCAGGCGACGTGTGCTTGGGGAGCGGTGAGAGTTGTGGCGGGGTTGAGGGCGTAGGGGTGGGGGTTGAGGAGAGAGATTTCGGGGACCAACGGGATGATATCACTGCAAGCAAGGCCTTTGGAGTCCTTCGTGCGCTGCAATGGAGGCCGTGAGCCCCTAAGGGGCCGCGGCGTGTCACTCTTGGGAGATCACGGGGCCGCGGATGTCCCGTGGTCGGTCTGCGGGCGAGGTGCCTGCCGGCTTCCATGGAAGTGAAATGAGTGTGATGGAAGCAGAGGTTAAGGCAACGGAGAGAGAAGCACCGAGAAGTCTGGTGTCTGGCACGGTGGTGGGCGAAGGGGGCCTGCACGGAAGGAAGGGTCAGAGAGGCACCGGAGCGGCCGCCGCGGCGCTCGAGGGCAGAGAGGGCAGAGAGGGCAGAGCGAGCGAGCGCGCGGCGCAGGCTGTGGGGTCCGGGCTCAGGGAGGTGTGTACAGCGGCGGCCCAGACGTCGGGGCTGCGGGACCAAAAGGGGACCGAGTGCTGCATGGGCCGGGAATCGAACCCGGGCCTCCCGCGTGGCAGGCGAGAATTCTACCACTGAACCACCCATGCACCGATGGCAGGCACGTCCACGCAACCGCCCGACAGTGGTCACCGCCTCCGGTGAGGAGCTGCTGCTTGGGACCGGGACCGAGGGTTGGGGGCTGGATGGGCCGTTCCTAAAGGAGGGGCTCCAGGCATCCTGCCGGGGCCCCGGGGATGCGGCCGCCGGCGGGGTGTGTGCGTGCGTGTGTCCCCCCGCGCAGCGCTGGCGCGAAGCTCCGGATCCCTGCACCTGCCGGGCCAGCCCAGGCCCCCCAGACCGCCTTGTCCGCTGCCGCCTGAGAAGCCAGGAGCCGGTCCAGGCTTTGCCCTCACGGGAACCCCAATCAGGCCAAGGGACCTGTGGCTCGGTGGCTGCCTCCGTCCACCCGCAAAGTCCCGGTCGCGGGGGCCGAGCCCCGGTCGGGTGAGGCGGGCCCCAACCAGCACCGACGTGGTGGGCAGGCCTTAGGCAGCCGCTGCCCACGTGGGGTTCGTGGCCGCGCCCAGGTAGGGTCGTGGCCGGGGCTCGGCCATCACCGGTGGGGATCCGGTTCTAGGGTTCTCTCCCCGCCACTCACGAGGGCCATGGTCCCGGGGCTGGGCTGTCTTGCCACGCCCGGTGACCCCACGGTGCGTGGCGATCAGAGGTCTCTACCTCTGAACTGCTGTGTTGTGGAGTGGCCGGCAGGCGTGGGTGGTTTGGAAAGGCCCTCCAGGGAAGGGGCCTGGCGGCCACAGTCTGGCACGACGGGAACGGGGTCCTCTGCAGGGCCGAGAGAGATAGGCGACGGGCGGGCGGGGGCCCGGGGGCGGGTTTTGCCCTCGCGAGAGATCTGGAAAGGGCCCGCGCGGCAGCCAAAAGGTGGGCCTGTCAGGAGTGGGATTCGAACCCACGCCTCCAGGGGAGACTGCGACCTGAACGCAGCGCCTTAGACCGCTCGGCCATCCTGACGGCGGGCCTGAGCGCGTGGCGGCTCGCCTGGCTGGGACCCGGCGTTGGCGCAGGTGTCCTTGGCTGGCTCCGTGGTGCGCCGTGCCCGGCGGTCTGCGCGCGCGCTGGACGGACGGGCCTGGCGGGCCGGGAGAAAGCCAAGTCCGCGCATCGGTGCGGTCGCATTCCCCCACCGAGCCCGGCCAGGTACCACTAACCGTCTGTGCTGGCAGGAGCCCACCCGGCGCATCGTGCTCCTCCTCCTGTCGGCCGCCGTGCTCGCTAGCTCCCTGGCCCCCCTGCTTACACCGACACTGGGATGCCCGCGCACTGGGAATCCGGCAGAGCGCACAGGGTCGTTCTCCGGGCACCAGGCACCGGGCCAGGGCGTGGGCTAAGGCCAGGGCCAGGGCCGGGGCCAGGGCCAGGGCCAGGGCCAGGGCCAGGGCCAGGTGGTGTGGAACTCCTTGAGGGTGCCTCCGTGGCGTCCGGCGGTGGACCGGCAGGGGCAAGGGGGGCCGGGCTAGGCGTCGGAGAGGGGACCGGCGCCACGACGGCGGGCGCCGCCGTCCTCGTTAGTATAGTGGTGAGTATCCCCGCCTGTCACGCGGGAGACCGGGGTTCGATTCCCCGACGGGGAGGCAGTCGCCCTCTTTTTGGTGGTGGTCGCCGCCGCTGCTGCGCCCCGGCCTCTAGCTCTCCTTGCCGCCGCCGGCCCTCGGCGCGCCCTGCTCTCCAGTTGGGCGCAGGATGCCACTTCGTCCCTGGCACGCCGCCCTCACGGTCCCCCGTCTACACCCCTCCCCAGGCATCCGTGCCTTCCTCCTCGCCGGGAGCTTCTGTCGCCACAGACCAACGGCCGCGCCCCGAGTGCGTGTGGAAAAGGGCTCCCTGCCAAAGTGCACGGGCTGGGTCGCTGGAGGGGAGAAGACCCTGAGCCGGCCGCCCGAGGCCTCGCCCCGCAGCGCTGGTTCAGGGCCCCGCCCGGAGACGAGGCGGCGGTGGCACGACGACGTCGGGGCGCCGGCTGGGCAGCCCAGGGCCAGCGTGGAGAGGCTCTCTCGGCCGGGTGGCGTTGGTGGTATAGTGGTGAGCATAGCTGCCTTCCAAGCAGTTGACCCGGGTTCGATTCCCGGCCAACGCAGCGAGTCGACCTTTTGACGAGGCGGGGCCTCGGCCGACCTGGCTCTGGCCGGGCGGGCTCGGTGGGAGGTCGCATGCCTGTGAGAGCTGCGCGTCCTCCTGCTGGTGGGCGGACGCGGGGAAGGAGCCCAGGCGAGGCTGGGCCAGGCGAGGCGAGGGGAGGCGAAGCAGGGTGGAAGGAGGAGCATTGCATTCTTTTGAGGGTGCCCCCGAGCATCAAGGGGCAGCCGGTGGCGGGCGACTGCACCAGGTTGCCATGTGAAGCCACGGGCACCCACGGGGACCGCGCCAGGTGCCCAGGTAGCGCCCAGCCCTTGGGACCGAGGCGCTGGCCCCAGATGGCACCCGCGGGGTGAAGGTAGCCCCACGCTCCCTGGTGGTCTAGTGGTTAGGATTCGGCGCTCTCACCGCCGCGGCCCGGGTTCGATTCCCGGTCAGGGAAGCCTTTCTTCTTCCTTCTCTCTCTCCCCTTTTGGCCAAGGCCTTGGTCGGCTCGCTCACACTATCCGTGTCCCGAAGACGGACCCTTATGGACGCCCGCCACACGCGGCGTCCAGCTTCACTGATCCTTGCCACTCTGAGCCCTCCCAACGTTTATGCCTTTTCACTTTCTGCCCTGGTCCTTGCCCGTCGCCCGCTTGCGACAGTTCTTCCCGGCCCTGGCCGCCAGGGGGTACACCACGAGCAGAAGCAGCAGCACCACCACCAGCACCCAAAGACACACCTACGCTGGAGTCCCTAGGCGCGCGCGCGCGCGCACACACACACACACACACACACACACACGAGCGCGCGCTCGGGTGCACGCCGTGCTCCGACTGCCGGTGATCTTAGTTGCTCCAGAAACCCTCTAGGCCTCGTGCCTGCTGAGTCTCCTGCTCTCCGGCGAGCCTGCAATCAGCTTTGAGCGGGAGCGCATCCCCAGAACTCCCCTATCCTGGTGGGGGCGCACCTGAGACTCGAGACTTGAGTCTTCCCCCGGCTCCTTCGTGCGCCTGGGCCCCCTAGTGACAAACCCTCTCTGTTGCTGCCCTGTGTGCTCAGGCACTGACTGGGGGAGCTCATGGCGGGCGAAAGGAGCCGGGTTTGGGAACCCAGTCGCTGGCTCTTGTGTCTGGCCCCGGAGAGGTTCTGGATTCCTCCTCAGAGCTGCTTGGGCGAGGCCAAGCCTGGCGCCTGACACATCACTGCTCCCCATCCTGGGGGATCTCCTCCGACCGGGTCGGCCGTGTGGCAGGGCCCCGATAGCCCGGCCACCACTGGGGTCTGCGCTCCAGCTGTGTCCGCGGCTTTGGCCGGGATGCCGGCAGAGCAGGTGGGAGCCCACACCCGGGTCAGGCTGCCCCGGAGTGACAGGCGCAAAAAGGAATCCGGAGAGGCCCGGCGAGCCAGAGCACAGAGCGGCGGCGGAGGCGATCGGCGGAGGCGGGCGGTGGGCCACCGCCTTGGGCCAGGCGGGCCGAAGCCGGTGGCGACTCACGGGTGTCGGGATAGACTTGTAGCCGACCCTGGGTGTGAAAGGAGTCCCGCGGCCCCCTACCCCCTGCCCCCCCCGTCTCAAGGGCACAGGAGCAAACAGAGAACGCCTCCCCTCCCCCCCCCCACACACAAACACACACTAGGTTGGACTGGCGAGTTTCCCACTCCTGCCCGGCCGCACTTCCATCCACCCAGCACTTGATCCCTTCTCTGCCCAGCCCGGCTCGGGACACGTTGGGTGGCCCTTGCCGAAAGCCAGCGGCAGGGCTTTTCAGTCAGTGCTGTAGCAGCTGGAACTTTGCTTGGCTTCCAAGGGGACGCCCAGGCAAAGGGCACCAATCTGCGCGCTGGCCCGACTTCCCTTGAGGTCGACGGGTCCCCTAGTCGGCAGCCCGCCGCTGCTGGGATACCGGGGCTTGCCTTCTTGGGGCGGGGTGGGGCTGGGCGTGGGGGGAGCAGTCTCGGGGAAGCTCCCAAGCCCGAGGGTCGTGAGTGCGTGACAGTGAGGAGAGGAAGCCACGCTTGTCTCGGGTGTTATCCCTGGCGGTGGTCGGGCAAAGGCCATGGTACGGAAGGAGTGCAGGACGCAGGGTCTTCACGCGCCGTGCCAGGCGCCAGCGGGCTGAGAGGTGGGAGCCGGTTGCCTTAGCCGGGACTGGGGGTTGTGTGGGCGAAGCGCTGGCTGCGTGGAGAGGGCAGGGAGTGCGGCCTGTCGGTGAGGCGGGGTTCGGGCCGACACCCCGCGGGTGCGCAGGGGGGTGTTTTGGGGGGGAGGGCGGGGGTAGGTGTCAACCGGCCGGGCGCCGCAGCCCACGGGTCTGCCGGGTTCGGGTCGCGGGACTGAGGAGTCCGAAAGAGGCCGGGACGGCGGGGGTCCGTGAGCGGTCGGCTCCAGGGTCCGTGGGTCCGCCGGGATGACCAAGTAGGACTGTCGACGCCAGTCTGTGGGGAGGAGGCGCCCACGAACCGTATCGGGCGCCGGTCCGAGAGGCCCTCCCACTCCCGTCCGAGATAGGGGTGCGGTGCACGGAAGGAGGCGACGAGAGCGACGAGTGGGTGCGGGGTGGGGTGGGGCTGGGGGTCGGTGGAGCGTGTCTAGGTGAGGTGTGAAAAAGCGGGTAGGGAAGGCACGCGGGCCGGGGCCCCGGCTGCTTGGGATCCAGATGCAAAGAGCCGCAACGCAGAAGGGCCAAGCAGGGTCCCCCCCCCCCAGCAGAGTGATTTCGGATCAGGCGACGTGTGCTTGGGGAGCGGTGAGAGTTGTGGCGGGGTTGAGGGCGTAGGGGTGGGGGTTGAGGAGAGAGATTTCGGGGACCAACGGGATGATATCACTGCAAGCAAGGCCTTTGGAGTCCTTCGTGCGCTGCAATGGAGGCCGTGAGCCCCTAAGGGGCCGCGGCGTGTCACTCTTGGGAGATCACGGGGCCGCGGATGTCCCGTGGTCGGTCTGCGGGCGAGGTGCCTGCCGGCTTCCATGGAAGCGAAATGAGTGTGATGGAAGCAGAGGTTAAGGCAACGGAGAGAGAAGCACCGAGAAGTCTGGTGTCTGGCACGGTGGTGGGCGAAGGGGGCCTGCACGGAAGGAAGGGTCAGAGAGGCACCGGAGCGGCCGCCGCGGCGCTCGAGGGCAGAGAGGGCAGAGAGGGCAGAGCGAGCGAGCGCGCGGCGCAGGCTGTGGGGTCCGGGCTCAGGGAGGTGTGTACAGCGGCGGCCCAGACGTCGGGGCTGCGGGACCAAAAGGGGACCGAGTGCTGCATGGGCCGGGAATCGAACCCGGGCCTCCCGCGTGGCAGGCGAGAATTCTACCACTGAACCACCCATGCACCGATGGCAGGCACGTCCACGCAACCGCCCGACAGTGGTCACCGCCTCCGGTGAGGAGCTGCTGCTTGGGACCGGGACCGAGGGTTGGGGGCTGGATGGGCCGTTCCTAAAGGAGGGGCTCCAGGCATCCTGCCGGGGCCCCGGGGATGCGGCCGCCGGCGGGGTGTGTGCGTGCGTGTGTCCCCCCGCGCAGCGCTGGCGCGAAGCTCCGGATCCCTGCACCTGCCGGGCCAGCCCAGGCCCCCCAGACCGCCTTGTCCGCTGCCGCCTGAGAAGCCAGGAGCCGGTCCAGGCTTTGCCCTCACGGGAACCCCAATCAGGCCAAGGGACCTGTGGCTCGGTGGCTGCCTCCGTCCACCCGCAAAGTCCCGGTCGCGGGGGCCGAGCCCCGGTCGGGTGAGGCGGGCCCCAACCAGCACCGACGTGGTGGGCAGGCCTTAGGCAGCCGCTGCCCACGTGGGGTTCGTGGCCGCGCCCAGGTAGGGTCGTGGCCGGGGCTCGGCCATCACCGGTGGGGATCCGGTTCTAGGGTTCTCTCCCCGCCACTCACGAGGGCCATGGTCCCGGGGCTGGGCTGTCTTGCCACGCCCGGTGACCCCACGGTGCGTGGCGATCAGAGGTCTCTACCTCTGAACTGCTGTGTTGTGGAGTGGCCGGCAGGCGTGGGTGGTTTGGAAAGGCCCTCCAGGGAAGGGGCCTGGCGGCCACAGTCTGGCACAACGGGAACGGGGTCCTCTGCAGGGCCGAGAGAGATAGGCGACGGGCGGGCGGGGGCCCGGGGGCGGGTTTTGCCCTCGCGAGAGGGCTGGAAAGGGCCCGCGCGGCAGCCAAAAGGTGGGCCTGTCAGGAGTGGGATTCGAACCCACGCCTCCAGGGGAGACTGCGACCTGAACGCAGCGCCTTAGACCGCTCGGCCATCCTGACGGCGGGCCTGAGCGCGTGGCGGCTCGCCTGGCTGGGACCCGGCGTTGGCGCAGGTGTCCTTGGCTGGCTCCGTGGTGCGCCGTGCCCGGCGGTCTGCGCGCGCGCTGGACGGACGGGCCTGGCGGGCCGGGAGAAAGCCAAGTCCGCGCATCGGTGCGGTCGCATTCCCCCACCGAGCCCGGCCAGGTACCACTAACCGTCTGTGCTGGCAGGAGCCCACCCGGCGCATCGTGCTCCTCCTCCTGTCGGCCGCCGTGCTCGCTAGCTCCCTGGCCCCCCTGCTTACACCGACACTGGGATGCCCGCGCACTGGGAAGCCGGCAGAGCGCACAGGGTCGTTCTCCGGGCACCAGGCACCGGGCCAGGGCGTGGGCTAAGGCCAGGGCCAGGGCCGGGGCCAGGGCCAGGGCCAGGGCCAGGGCCAGGGCCAGGGCCAGGGCCAGGTGGTGTGGAACTCCTTGAGGGTGCCTCCGTGGCGTCCGGCGGTGGACCGGCAGGGGCAAGGGGGGCCGGGCTAGGCGTCGGAGAGGGGACCGGCGCCACGACGGCGGGCGCCGCCGTCCTCGTTAGTATAGTGGTGAGTATCCCCGCCTGTCACGCGGGAGACCGGGGTTCGATTCCCCGACGGGGAGGCAGTCGCCCTCTTTTTGGTGGTGGTCGCCGCCGCTGCTGCGCCCCGGCCTCTAGCTCTCCTTGCCGCCGCCGGCCCTCGGCGCGCCCTGCTCTCCAGTTGGGCGCAGGATGCCACTTCGTCCCTGGCACGCCGCCCTCACGGTCCCCCGTCTACACCCCTCCCCAGGCATCCGTGCCTTCCTCCTCGCCGGGAGCTTCTGTCGCCACAGACCAACGGCCGCGCCCCGAGTGCGTGTGGAAAAGGGCTCCCTGCCAAAGTGCACGGGCTGGGTCGCTGGAGGGGAGAAGACCCTGAGCCGGCCGCCCGAGGCCTCGCCCCGCAGCGCTGGTTCAGGGCCCCGCCCGGAGACGAGGCGGCGGTGGCACGACGACGTCGGGGCGCCGGCTGGGCAGCCCGGGGCCAGCGTGGAGAGGCTCTCTCGGCCGGGTGGCGTTGGTGGTATAGTGGTGAGCATAGCTGCCTTCCAAGCAGTTGACCCGGGTTCGATTCCCGGCCAACGCAGCGAGTCGACCTTTTGACGAGGCGGGGCCTCGGCCGACCTGGCTCTGGCCGGGCGGGCTCGGTGGGAGGTCGCATGCCTGTGAGAGCTGCGCGTCCTCCTGCTGGTGGGCGGACGCGGGGAAGGAGCCCAGGCGAGGCTGGGCCAGGCGAGGCGAGGGGAGGCGAAGCAGGGTGGAAGGAGGAGCATTGCATTCTTTTGAGGGTGCCCCCGAGCATCAAGGGGCAGCCGGTGGCGGGCGACTGCACCAGGTTGCCATGTGAAGCCACGGGCACCCACGGGGACCGCGCCAGGTGCCCAGGTAGCGCCCAGCCCTTGGGACCGAGGCGCTGGCCCCAGATGGCACCCGCGGGGTGAAGGTAGCCCCACGCTCCCTGGTGGTCTAGTGGTTAGGATTCGGCGCTCTCACCGCCGCGGCCCGGGTTCGATTCCCGGTCAGGGAAGCCTTTCTTCTTCCTTCTCTCTCTCCCCTTTTGGCCAAGGCCTTGGTCGGCTCGCTCACACTATCCGTGTCCCGAAGACGGACCCTTATGGACGCCCGCCACACGCGGCGTCCAGCTTCACTGATCCTTGCCACTCTGAGCCCTCCCAACGTTTATGCCTTTTCACTTTCTGCCCTGGTCCTTGCCCGTCGCCCGCTTGCGACAGTTCTTCCCGGCCCTGGCCGCCAGGGGGTACACCACGAGCAGAAGCAGCAGCACCACCACCAGCACCCAAAGACACACCTACGCTGGAGTCCCTAGGCGCGCGCGCGCGCGCACACACACACACACACACACACACACGAGCGCGCGCTCGGGTGCACGCCGTGCTCCGACTGCCGGTGATCTTAGTTGCTCCAGAAACCCTCTAGGCCTCGTGCCTGCTGAGTCTCCTGCTCTCCGGCGAGCCTGCAATCAGCTTTGAGCGTGAGCGCATCCCCAGAACTCCCCTATCCTGGTGGGGGCGCACCTGAGACTCGAGACTTGAGTCTTCCCCCGGCTCCTTCGTGCGCCTGGGCCCCCTAGTGACAAACCCTCTCTGTTGCTGCCCTGTGTGCTCAGGCACTGACTGGGGGAGCTCATGGCGGGCGAAAGGAGCCGGGTTTGGGAACCCAGTCGCTGGCTCTAGTGTCTGGCCCCGGAGAGGTTCTGGATTCCTCCTCAGAGCTGCTTGGGCGAGGCCAAGCCTGGCGCCTGACACATCACTGCTCCCCATCCTGGGGGATCTCCTCCGACCGGGTCGGCCGTGTGGCAGGGCCCCGATAGCCCGGCCACCACTGGGGTCTGTGCTCCAGCTGTGTCCGCGGCTTTGGCCGGGATGCCGGCAGAGCAGGTGGGAGCCCACACCCGGGTCAGGCTGCCCCGGAGTGACAGGCGCAAAAAGGAATCCGGAGAGGCCCGGCGAGCCAGAGCACAGAGCGGCGGCGGAGGCGATCGGCGGAGGCGGGCGGTGGGCCACCGCCTTGGGCCAGGCGGGCCGAAGCCGGTGGCGACTCACGGGTGTCGGGATAGACTTGTAGCCGACCCTGGGTGTGAAAGGAGTCCCGCGGCCCCCTACCCCCTGCCCCCCCCCCGTCTCAAGGGCGCAGGAGCAAACAGAGAACGCCTCCCCCCCCCCACACACACACAAACACACACTAGGTTGGACTGGCGAGTTTCCCACTCCTGCCCAGCCACACTTCCATCCACCCAGCTCTTGCTCCCTTCTCTGCCCAGCCCGGCTCGGGACACGTTGGGTGGCCCTTGCCGAAAGCCAGCGGCAGGGCTTTTCAGTCAGTGCTGTAGCAGCCGGAACTTTGCTTGGCTTCCAAGGGGACGCCCAGGCAAAGGGCACCAATCTGCGCGCTGGCCCGACTTCCCTTGAGGTCGACGGGTCCCCTAGTCGGCAGCCCGCCGCTGCTGGGATACCGGGGCTTGCCTTCTTGGGGCGGGGTGGGGCTGGGCGTGGGGGGAGCAGTCTCGGGGAAGCTCCCAAGCCCGAGGGTCGTGAGTGCGTGACAGTGAGGAGAGGAAGCCACGCTTGTCTCGGGTGTTATCCCTGGCGGTGGTCGGGCAAAGGCCATGGTACGGAAGGAGTGCAGGACGCAGGGTCTTCACGCGCCGTGCCAGGCGCCAGCGGGCTGAGAGGTGGGAGCCGGTTGCCTTAGCCGGGACTGGGGGTTGTGTGGGCGAAGCGCTGGCTGCGTGGAGAGGGCAGGGAGTGCGGCCTGTCGGTGAGGCGGGGTTCGGGCCGACACCCCGCGGGTGCGCAGGGGGGTGTTTTGGGGGGGAGGGCGGGGGTAGGTGTCAACCGGCCGGGCGCCGCAGCCCACTGGTCTGCCGGGTTCGGGTCGCGGGACTGAGGAGTCCGAAAGAGGCCGGGACGGCGGGGGTCCGTGAGCGGTCGGCTCCAGGGTCCGTGGGTCCGCCGGGATGACCAAGTAGGACTGTCGACGCCAGTCTGTGGGGAGGAGGCGCCCACGAACCGTATCGGGCGCCGGTCCGAGAGGCCCTCCCACTCCCGTCCGAGATAGGGGTGCGGTGCACGGAAGGAGGCGACGAGAGTGACGAGTGGGTGCGGGGTGGGGTGGGGCTGGGGGTCGGTGGAGCGTGTCTAGGTGAGGTGTGAAAAAGCGGGTAGGGAAGGCACGCGGGCCGGGGCCCCCGGGTGCTTGGGATCCAGATGCAAAGAGCCGCAACGCAGAAGGGCCAAGCAGGGTCCCCCCCCCCCAGCAGAGTGATTTCGGATCAGGCGACGTGTGCTTGGGGAGCGGTGAGAGTTGTGGCGGGGTTGAGGGCGTAGGGGTGGGGGTTGAGGAGAGAGATTTCGGGGACCAACGGGATGATATCACTGCAAGCAAGGCCTTTGGAGTCCTTCGTGCGCTGCAATGGAGGCCGTGAGCCCCTAAGGGGCCGCGGCGTGTCACTCTTGGGAGATCACGGGGCCGCGGATGTCCCGTGGTCGGTCTGCGGGCGAGGTGCCTGCCGGCTTCCATGGAAGCGAAATGAGTGTGATGGAAGCAGAGGTTAAGGCAACGGAGAGAGAAGCACCGAGAAGTCTGGTGTCTGGCACGGTGGTGGGCGAAGGGGGCCTGCACGGAAGGAAGGGTCAGAGAGGCACCGGAGCGGCCGCCGCGGCGCTCGAGGGCAGAGAGGGCAGAGAGGGCAGAGCGAGCGAGCGCGCGGCGCAGGCTGTGGGGTCCGGGCTCAGGGAGGTGTGTACAGCGGCGGCCCAGACGTCGGGGCTGCGGGACCAAAAGGGGACCGAGTGCTGCATGGGCCGGGAATCGAACCCGGGCCTCCCGCGTGGCAGGCGAGAATTCTACCACTGAACCACCCATGCACCGATGGCAGGCACGTCCACGCAACCGCCCGACAGTGGTCACCGCCTCCGGTGAGGAGCTGCTGCTTGGGACCGGGACCGAGGGTTGGGGGCTGGATGGGCCGTTCCTAAAGGAGGGGCTCCAGGCATCCTGCCGGGGCCCCGGGGATGCGGCCGCCGGCGGGGTGTGTGCGTGCGTGTGTCCCCCCGCGCAGCGCTGGCGCGAAGCTCCGGATCCCTGCACCTGCCGGGCCAGCCCAGGCCCCCCAGACCGCCTTGTCCGCTGCCGCCTGAGAAGCCAGGAGCCGGTCCAGGCTTTGCCCTCACGGGAACCCCAATCAGGCCAAGGGACCTGTGGCTCGGTGGCTGCCTCCGTCCACCCGCAAAGTCCCGGTCGCGGGGGCCGAGCCCCGGTCGGGTGAGGCGGGCCCCAACCAGCACCGACGTGGTGGGCAGGCCTTAGGCAGCCGCTGCCCACGTGGGGTTCGTGGCCGCGCCCAGGTAGGGTCGTGGCCGGGGCTCGGCCATCACCGGTGGGGATCCGGTTCTAGGGTTCTCTCCCCGCCACTCACGAGGGCCATGGTCCCGGGGCTGGGCTGTCTTGCCACGCCCGGTGACCCCACGGTGCGTGGCGATCAGAGGTCTCTACCTCTGAACTGCTGTGTTGTGGAGTGGCCGGCAGGCGTGGGTGGTTTGGAAAGGCCCTCCAGGGAAGGGGCCTGGCGGCCACAGTCTGGCACGACGGGAACGGGGTCCTCTGCAGGGCCGAGAGAGATAGGCGACGGGCGGGCGGGGGCCCGGGGGCGGGTTTTGCCCTCGCGAGAGATCTGGAAAGGGCCCGCGCGGCAGCCAAAAGGTGGGCCTGTCAGGAGTGGGATTCGAACCCACGCCTCCAGGGGAGACTGCGACCTGAACGCAGCGCCTTAGACCGCTCGGCCATCCTGACGGCGGGCCTGAGCGCGTGGCGGCTCGCCTGGCTGGGACCCGGCGTTGGCGCAGGTGTCCTTGGCTGGCTCCGTGGTGCGCCGTGCCCGGCGGTCTGCGCGCGCGCTGGACGGACGGGCCTGGCGGGCCGGGAGAAAGCCAAGTCCGCGCATCGGTGCGGTCGCATTCCCCCACCGAGCCCGGCCAGGTACCACTAACCGTCTGTGCTGGCAGGAGCCCACCCGGCGCATCGTGCTCCTCCTCCTGTCGGCCGCCGTGCTCGCTAGCTCCCTGGCCCCCCTGCTTACACCGACACTGGGATGCCCGCGCACTGGGAAGCCGGCAGAGCGCACAGGGTCGTTCTCCGGGCACCAGGCACCGGGCCAGGGCGTGGGCTAAGGCCAGGGCCAGGGCCGGGGCCAGGGCCAGGGCCAGGGCCAGGGCCAGGGCCAGGGCCAGGGCCAGGTGGTGTGGAACTCCTTGAGGGTGCCTCCGTGGCGTCCGGCGGTGGACCGGCAGGGGCAAGGGGGGCCGGGCTAGGCGTCGGAGAGGGGACCGGCGCCACGACGGCGGGCGCCGCCGTCCTCGTTAGTATAGTGGTGAGTATCCCCGCCTGTCACGCGGGAGACCGGGGTTCGATTCCCCGACGGGGAGGCAGTCGCCCTCTTTTTGGTGGTGGTCGCCGCCGCTGCTGCGCCCCGGCCTCTAGCTCTCCTTGCCGCCGCCGGCCCTCGGCGCGCCCTGCTCTCCAGTTGGGCGCAGGATGCCACTTCGTCCCTGGCACGCCGCCCTCACGGTCCCCCGTCTACACCCCTCCCCAGGCATCCGTGCCTTCCTCCTCGCCGGGAGCTTCTGTCGCCACAGACCAACGGCCGCGCCCCGAGTGCGTGTGGAAAAGGGCTCCCTGCCAAAGTGCACGGGCTGGGTCGCTGGAGGGGAGAACACCCTGAGCCGGCCGCCCGAGGCCTCGCCCCGCAGCGCTGGTTCAGGGCCCCGCCCGGAGACGAGGCGGCGGTGGCACGACGACGTCGGGGCGCCGGCTGGGCAGCCCGGGGCCAGCGTGGAGAGGCTCTCTCGGCCGGGTGGCGTTGGTGGTATAGTGGTGAGCATAGCTGCCTTCCAAGCAGTTGACCCGGGTTCGATTCCCGGCCAACGCAGCGAGTCGACCTTTTGACGAGGCGGGGCCTCGGCCGACCTGGCTCTGGCCGGGCGGGCTCGGTGGGAGGTCGCATGCCTGTGAGAGCTGCGCGTCCTCCTGCTGGTGGGCGGACGCGGGGAAGGAGCCCAGGCGAGGCTGGGCCAGGCGAGGCGAGGGGAGGCGAAGCAGGGTGGAAGGAGGAGCATTGCATTCTTTTGAGGGTGCCCCCGAGCATCAAGGGGCAGCCGGTGGCGGGCGACTGCACCAGGTTGCCATGTGAAGCCACGGGCACCCACGGGGACCGCGCCAGGTGCCCAGGTAGCGCCCAGCCCTTGGGACCGAGGCGCTGGCCCCAGATGGCACCCGCGGGGTGAAGGTAGCCCCACGCTCCCTGGTGGTCTAGTGGTTAGGATTCGGCGCTCTCACCGCCGCGGCCCGGGTTCGATTCCCGGTCAGGGAAGCCTTTCTTCTTCCTTCTCTCTCTCCCCTTTTGGCCAAGGCCTTGGTCGGCTCGCTCACACTATCCATGTCCCGAAGACGGACCCTTATGGACGCCCGCCACACGCGGCGTCCAGCTTCACTGATCCTTGCCACTCTGAGCCCTCCCAACGTTTATGCCTTTTCACTTTCTGCCCTGGTCCTTGCCCGTCGCCCGCTTTCGACAGTTCTTCCCGGCCCTGGCCGCCAGGGGGTACACCACGAGCAGAAGCAGCAGCACCACCACCAGCACCCAAAGACACACCTACGCTGGAGTCCCTAGGCGCGCGCGCGCGCGCAAACACACACACACACACATACACACACACACACACACACGAGCGCGCGCTCGGGTGCACGCCGTGCTCCGACTGCCGGTGATCTTAGTTGCTCCAGAAACCCTCTAGGCCTCGTGCCTGCTGAGTCTCCTGCTCTCCGGCGAGCCTGCAATCAGCTTTGAGCGGGAGCGCATCCCCAGAACTCCCCTATCCTGGTGGGGGCGCACCTGAGACTCGAGACTTGAGTCTTCCCCCGGCTCCTTCGTGCGCCTGGGCCCCCTAGTGACAAACCCTCTCTGTTGCTGCCCTGTGTGCTCAGGCACTGACTGGGGGAGCTCATGGCGGGCGAAAGGAGCCGGGTTTGGGAACCCAGTCGCTGGCTCTAGTGTCTGGCCCCGGAGAGGTTCTGGATTCCTCCTCAGAGCTGCTTGGGCGAGGCCAAGCCTGGCGCCTGACACATCACTGCTCCCCATCCTGGGGGATCTCCTCCGACCGGGTCGGCCGTGTGGCAGGGCCCCGATAGCCCGGCCACCACTGGGGTCTGCGCTCCAGCTGTGTCCGCGGCTTTGGCCGGGATGCCGGCAGAGCAGGTGGGAGCCCACACCCGGGTCAGGCTGCCCCGGAGTGACAGGCGCAAAAAGGAATCCGGAGAGGCCCGGCGAGCCAGAGCACAGAGCGGCGGCGGAGGCGATCGGCGGAGGCGGGCGGTGGGCCACCGCCTTGGGCCAGGCGGGCCGAAGCCGGTGGCGACTCACGGGTGTCGGGATAGACTTGTAGCCGACCCTGGGTGTGAAAGGAGTCCCGCGGCCCCCTACCCCCTGCCCCCCCCCGTCTCAAGGGCGCAGGAGCAAACAGAGAACGCCTCCCCCACACACACACACACACAAACACACACTAGGTTGGACTGGCGAGTTTCTCACTCCTGCCCGGCCGCACTTCCATCCACCCAGCTCTTGATCCCTTCTCTGCCCAGCCCGGCTCGGGACACGTTGGGTGGCCCTTGCCGAAAGCCAGCGGCAGGGCTTTTCAGTCAGTGCTGTAGCAGCTGGAACTTTGCTTGGCTTCCAAGGGGACGCCCAGGCAAAGGGCACCAATCTGCGCGCTGGCCCGACTTCCCTTGAGGTCGACGGGTCCCCTAGTCGGCAGCCCGCCGCTGCTGGGATACCGGGGCTTGCCTTCTGGGGGCGGGGTGGGGCTGGGCGTGGGGGGAGCAGTCTCGGGGAAGCTCCCAAGCCCGAGGGTCGTGAGTGCGTGACAGTGAGGAGAGGAAGCCACGCTTGTCTCGGGTGTTATCCCTGGCGGTGGTCGGGCAAAGGCCATGGTACGGAAGGAGTGCAGGACGCAGGGTCTTCACGCGCCGTGCCAGGCGCCAGCGGGCTGAGAGGTGGGAGCCGGTTGCCTTAGCCGGGACTGGGGGTTGTGTGGGCAAAGCGCTGGCTGCGTGGAGAGGGCAGGGAGTGCGGCCTGTCGGTGAGGCGGGGTTCGGGCCTACACCCCGCGGGTGCGCAGGGGGGTGTTTTGGGGGGGAGGGCGGGGGTAGGTGTCAACCGGCCGGGCGCCGCAGCCCACGGGTCTGCCGGGTTCGGGTCGCGGGACTGAGGAGTCCGAAAGAGGCCGGGACGGCGGGGGTCCGTGAGCGGTCGGCTCCAGGGTCCGTGGGTCCGCCGGGATGACCAAGTAGGACTGTCGACGCCAGTCTGTGGGGAGGAGGCGCCCACGAACCGTATCGGGCGCCGGTCCGAGAGGCCCTCCCACTCCCGTCCGAGATAGGGGTGCGGTGCACGGAAGGAGGCGACGAGAGCGACGAGTGGGTGCGGGGTGGGGTGGGGCTGGGGGTCGGTGGAGCGTGTCTAGGTGAGGTGTGAAAAAGCGGGTAGGGAAGGCACGCGGGCCGGGGCCCCCGGGTGCTTGGGATCCAGATGCAAAGAGCCGCAACGCAGAAGGGCCAAGCAGGGTCCCCCCCCCCAGCAGAGTGATTTCGGATCAGGCGACGTGTGCTTGGGGAGCGGTGAGAGTTGTGGCGGGGTTGAGGGCGTAGGGGTGGGGGTTGAGGAGAGAGATTTCGGGGACCAACGGGATGATATCACTGCAAGCAAGGCCTTTGGAGTCCTTCGTGCGCTGCAATGGAGGCCGTGAGCCCCTAAGGGGCCGCGGCGTGTCACTCTTGGGAGATCACGGGGCCGCGGATGTCCCGTGGTCGGTCTGCGGGCGAGGTGCCTGCCGGCTTCCATGGAAGCGAAATGAGTGTGATGGAAGCAGAGGTTAAGGCAACGGAGAGAGAAGCACCGAGAAGTCTGGTGTCTGGCACGGTGGTGGGCGAAGGGGGCCTGCACGGAAGGAAGGGTCAGAGAGGCACCGGAGCGGCCGCCGCGGCACTCGAGGGCAGAGAGGGCAGAGAGGGCAGAGCGAGCAAGCGTGCGGCGCAGGCTGTGGGGTCCGGGCTCAGGGAGGTGTGTACAGCGGCGGCCCAGACGTCGGGGCTGCGGGACCAAAAGGGGACCGAGTGCTGCATGGGCCGGGAATCGAACCCGGGCCTCCCGCGTGGCAGGCGAGAATTCTACCACTGAACCACCCATGCACCGATGGCAGGCACGTCCACGCAACCGCCCGACAGTGGTCACCGCCTCCGGTGAGGAGCTGCTGCTTGGGACCGGGACCGAGGGTTGGGGGCTGGATGGGCCGTTCCTAAAGGAGGGGCTCCAGGCATCCTGCCGGGGCCCCGGGGATGCGGCCGCCGGCGGGGTGTGTGCGTGCGTGTGTCCCCCCGCGCAGCGCTGGCGCGAAGCTCCGGATCCCTGCACCTGCCGGGCCAGCCCAGGCCCCCCAGACCGCCTTGTCCGCTGCCGCCTGAGAAGCCAGGAGCCGGTCCAGGCTTTGCCCTCACGGGAACCCCAATCAGGCCAAGGGACCTGTGGCTCGGTGGCTGCCTCCGTCCACCCGCAAAGTCCCGGTCGCGGGGGCCGAGCCCCGGTCGGGTGAGGCGGGCCCCAACCAGCACCGACGTGGTGGGCAGGCCTTAGGCAGCCGCTGCCCACGTGGGGTTCGTGGCCGCGCCCAGGTAGGGTCGTGGCCGGGGCTCGGCCATCACCGGTGGGGATCCGGTTCTAGGGTTCTCTCCCCGCCACTCACGAGGGCCATGGTCCCGGGGCTGGGCTGTCTTGCCACGCCCGGTGACCCCACGGTGCGTGGCGATCAGAGGTCTCTACCTCTGAACTGCTGTGTTGTGGAGTGGCCGGCAGGCGTGGGTGGTTTGGAAAGGCCCTCCAGGGAAGGGGCCTGGCGGCCACAGTCTGGCACGACGGGAACGGGGTCCTCTGCAGGGCCGAGAGAGATAGGCGACGGGCGGGCGGGGGCCCGGGGGCGGGTTTTGCCCTCGCGAGAGATCTGGAAAGGGCCCGCGCGGCAGCCAAAAGGTGGGCCTGTCAGGAGTGGGATTCGAACCCACGCCTCCAGGGGAGACTGCGACCTGAACGCAGCGCCTTAGACCGCTCGGCCATCCTGACGGCGGGCCTGAGCGCGTGGCGGCTCGCCTGGCTGGGACCCGGCGTTGGCGCAGGTGTCCTTGGCTGGCTCCGTGGTGCGCCGTGCCCGGCGGTCTGCGCGCGCGCTGGACGGACGGGCCTGGCGGGCCGGGAGAAAGCCAAGTCCGCGCATCGGTGCGGTCGCATTCCCCCACCGAGCCCGGCCAGGTACCACTAACCGTCTGTGCTGGCAGGAGCCCACCCGGCGCATCGTGCTCCTCCTCCTGTCGGCCGCCGTGCTCGCTAGCTCCCTGGCCCCCCTGCTTACACCGACACTGGGATGCCCGCGCACTGGGAAGCCGGCAGAGTGCACAGGGTCGTTCTCCGGGCACCAGGCACCGGGCCAGGGCGTGGGCTAAGGCCAGGGCCAGGGCCGGGGCCAGGGCCAGGGCCAGGGCCAGGGCCAGGGCCAGGTGGTGTGGAACTCCTTGAGGGTGCCTCCGTGGCGTCCGGCGGTGGACCGGCAGGGGCAAGGGGGGCCGGGCTAGGCGTCGGAGAGGGGACCGGCGCCACGACGGCGGGCGCCGCCGTCCTCGTTAGTATAGTGGTGAGTATCCCCGCCTGTCACGCGGGAGACCGGGGTTCGATTCCCCGACGGGGAGGCAGTCGCCCTCTTTTTGGTGGTGGTCGCCGCCGCTGCTGCGCCCCGGCCTCTAGCTCTCCTTGCCGCCGCCGGCCCTCGGCGCGCCCTGCTCTCCAGTTGGGCGCAGGATGCCACTTCGTCCCTGGCACGCCGCCCTCACGGTCCCCCGTCTACACCCCTCCCCAGGCATCCGTGCCTTCCTCCTCGCCGGGAGCTTCTGTCGCCACAGACCAACGGCCGCGCCCCGAGTGCGTGTGGAAAAGGGCTCCCTGCCAAAGTGCACGGGCTGGGTCGCTGGAGGGGAGAAGACCCTGAGCCGGCCGCCCGAGGCCTCGCCCCGCAGCGCTGGTTCAGGGCCCCGCCCGGAGACGAGGCGGCGGTGGCACGATGACGTCGGGGCGCCGGCTGGGCAGCCCGGGGCCAGCGTGGAGAGGCTCTCTCGGCCGGGTGGCGTTGGTGGTATAGTGGTGAGCATAGCTGCCTTCCAAGCAGTTGACCCGGGTTCGATTCCCGGCCAACGCAGCGAGTCGACCTTTTGACGAGGCGGGGCCTCGGCCGACCTGGCTCTGGCCGGGCGGGCTCGGTGGGAGGTCGCATGCCTGTGAGAGCTGCGCGTCCTCCTGCTGGTGGGCGGACGCGGGGAAGGAGCCCAGGCGAGGCTGGGCCAGGCGAGGCGAGGGGAGGCGAAGCAGGGTGGAAGGAGGAGCATTGCATTCTTTTGAGGGTGCCCCCGAGCATCAAGGGGCAGCCGGTGGCGGGCGACTGCACCAGGTTGCCATGTGAAGCCACGGGCACCCACGGGGACCGCGCCAGGTGCCCAGGTAGCGCCCAGCCCTTGGGACCGAGGCGCTGGCCCCAGATGGCACCCGCGGGGTGAAGGTAGCCCCACGCTCCCTGGTGGTCTAGTGGTTAGGATTCGGCGCTCTCACCGCCGCGGCCCGGGTTCGATTCCCGGTCAGGGAAGCCTTTCTTCTTCCTTCTCTCTCTCCCCTTTTGGCCAAGGCCTTGGTCGGCTCGCTCACACTATCCATGTCCCGAAGACGGACCCTTATGGACGCCCGCCACACGCGGCGTCCAGCTTCACTGATCCTTGCCACTCTGAGCCCTCCCAACGTTTATGCCTTTTCACTTTCTGCCCTGGTCCTTGCCCGTCGCCCGCTTTCGACAGTTCTTCCCGGCCCTGGCCGCCAGGGGGTACACCACGAGCAGAAGCAGCAGCACCACCACCAGCACCCAAAGACACACCTACGCTGGAGTCCCTAGGCGCGCGCGCGCGCGCAAACACACACACACACACATACACACACACACACACACACGAGCGCGCGCTCGGGTGCACGCCGTGCTCCGACTGCCGGTGATCTTAGTTGCTCCAGAAACCCTCTAGGCCTCGTGCCTGCTGAGTCTCCTGCTCTCCGGCGAGCCTGCAATCAGCTTTGAGCGGGAGCGCATCCCCAGAACTCCCCTATCCTGGTGGGGGCGCACCTGAGACTCGAGACTTGAGTCTTCCCCCGGCTCCTTCGTGCGCCTGGGCCCCCTAGTGACAAACCCTCTCTGTTGCTGCCCTGTGTGCTCAGGCACTGACTGGGGGAGCTCATGGCGGGCGAAAGGAGCCGGGTTTGGGAACCCAGTCGCTGGCTCTAGTGTCTGGCCCCGGAGAGGTTCTGGATTCCTCCTCAGAGCTGCTTGGGCGAGGCCAAGCCTGGCGCCTGACACATCACTGCTCCCCATCCTGGGGGATCTCCTCCGACCGGGTCGGCCGTGTGGCAGGGCCCCGATAGCCCGGCCACCACTGGGGTCTGCGCTCCAGCTGTGTCCGCGGCTTTGGCCGGGATGCCGGCAGAGCAGGTGGGAGCCCACACCCGGGTCAGGCTGCCCCGGAGTGACAGGCGCAAAAAGGAATCCGGAGAGGCCCGGCGAGCCAGAGCACAGAGCGGCGGCGGAGGCGATCGGCGGAGGCGGGCGGTGGGCCACCGCCTTGGGCCAGGCGGGCCGAAGCCGGTGGCGACTCACGGGTGTCGGGATAGACTTGTAGCCGACCCTGGGTGTGAAAGGAGTCCCGCGGCCCCCTACCCCCTGCCCCCCCCCGTCTCAAGGGCGCAGGAGCAAACAGAGAACGCCTCCCCCACACACACACACACACAAACACACACTAGGTTGGACTGGCGAGTTTCTCACTCCTGCCCGGCCGCACTTCCATCCACCCAGCTCTTGATCCCTTCTCTGCCCAGCCCGGCTCGGGACACGTTGGGTGGCCCTTGCCGAAAGCCAGCGGCAGGGCTTTTCAGTCAGTGCTGTAGCAGCTGGAACTTTGCTTGGCTTCCAAGGGGACGCCCAGGCAAAGGGCACCAATCTGCGCGCTGGCCCGACTTCCCTTGAGGTCGACGGGTCCCCTAGTCGGCAGCCCGCCGCTGCTGGGATACCGGGGCTTGCCTTCTGGGGGCGGGGTGGGGCTGGGCGTGGGGGGAGCAGTCTCGGGGAAGCTCCCAAGCCCGAGGGTCGTGAGTGCGTGACAGTGAGGAGAGGAAGCCACGCTTGTCTCGGGTGTTATCCCTGGCGGTGGTCGGGCAAAGGCCATGGTACGGAAGGAGTGCAGGACGCAGGGTCTTCACGCGCCGTGCCAGGCGCCAGCGGGCTGAGAGGTGGGAGCCGGTTGCCTTAGCCGGGACTGGGGGTTGTGTGGGCAAAGCGCTGGCTGCGTGGAGAGGGCAGGGAGTGCGGCCTGTCGGTGAGGCGGGGTTCGGGCCTACACCCCGCGGGTGCGCAGGGGGGTGTTTTGGGGGGGAGGGCGGGGGTAGGTGTCAACCGGCCGGGCGCCGCAGCCCACGGGTCTGCCGGGTTCGGGTCGCGGGACTGAGGAGTCCGAAAGAGGCCGGGACGGCGGGGGTCCGTGAGCGGTCGGCTCCAGGGTCCGTGGGTCCGCCGGGATGACCAAGTAGGACTGTCGACGCCAGTCTGTGGGGAGGAGGCGCCCACGAACCGTATCGGGCGCCGGTCCGAGAGGCCCTCCCACTCCCGTCCGAGATAGGGGTGCGGTGCACGGAAGGAGGCGACGAGAGCGACGAGTGGGTGCGGGGTGGGGTGGGGCTGGGGGTCGGTGGAGCGTGTCTAGGTGAGGTGTGAAAAAGCGGGTAGGGAAGGCACGCGGGCCGGGGCCCCCGGGTGCTTGGGATCCAGATGCAAAGAGCCGCAACGCAGAAGGGCCAAGCAGGGTCCCCCCCCCCAGCAGAGTGATTTCGGATCAGGCGACGTGTGCTTGGGGAGCGGTGAGAGTTGTGGCGGGGTTGAGGGCGTAGGGGTGGGGGTTGAGGAGAGAGATTTCGGGGACCAACGGGATGATATCACTGCAAGCAAGGCCTTTGGAGTCCTTCGTGCGCTGCAATGGAGGCCGTGAGCCCCTAAGGGGCCGCGGCGTGTCACTCTTGGGAGATCACGGGGCCGCGGATGTCCCGTGGTCGGTCTGCGGGCGAGGTGCCTGCCGGCTTCCATGGAAGCGAAATGAGTGTGATGGAAGCAGAGGTTAAGGCAACGGAGAGAGAAGCACCGAGAAGTCTGGTGTCTGGCACGGTGGTGGGCGAAGGGGGCCTGCACGGAAGGAAGGGTCAGAGAGGCACCGGAGCGGCCGCCGCGGCACTCGAGGGCAGAGAGGGCAGAGAGGGCAGAGCGAGCAAGCGTGCGGCGCAGGCTGTGGGGTCCGGGCTCAGGGAGGTGTGTACAGCGGCGGCCCAGACGTCGGGGCTGCGGGACCAAAAGGGGACCGAGTGCTGCATGGGCCGGGAATCGAACCCGGGCCTCCCGCGTGGCAGGCGAGAATTCTACCACTGAACCACCCATGCACCGATGGCAGGCACGTCCACGCAACCGCCCGACAGTGGTCACCGCCTCCGGTGAGGAGCTGCTGCTTGGGACCGGGACCGAGGGTTGGGGGCTGGATGGGCCGTTCCTAAAGGAGGGGCTCCAGGCATCCTGCCGGGGCCCCGGGGATGCGGCCGCCGGCGGGGTGTGTGCGTGCGTGTGTCCCCCCGCGCAGCGCTGGCGCGAAGCTCCGGATCCCTGCACCTGCCGGGCCAGCCCAGGCCCCCCAGACCGCCTTGTCCGCTGCCGCCTGAGAAGCCAGGAGCCGGTCCAGGCTTTGCCCTCACGGGAACCCCAATCAGGCCAAGGGACCTGTGGCTCGGTGGCTGCCTCCGTCCACCCGCAAAGTCCCGGTCGCGGGGGCCGAGCCCCGGTCGGGTGAGGCGGGCCCCAACCAGCACCGACGTGGTGGGCAGGCCTTAGGCAGCCGCTGCCCACGTGGGGTTCGTGGCCGCGCCCAGGTAGGGTCGTGGCCGGGGCTCGGCCATCACCGGTGGGGATCCGGTTCTAGGGTTCTCTCCCCGCCACTCACGAGGGCCATGGTCCCGGGGCTGGGCTGTCTTGCCACGCCCGGTGACCCCACGGTGCGTGGCGATCAGAGGTCTCTACCTCTGAACTGCTGTGTTGTGGAGTGGCCGGCAGGCGTGGGTGGTTTGGAAAGGCCCTCCAGGGAAGGGGCCTGGCGGCCACAGTCTGGCACGACGGGAACGGGGTCCTCTGCAGGGCCGAGAGAGATAGGCGACGGGCGGGCGGGGGCCCGGGGGCGGGTTTTGCCCTCGCGAGAGATCTGGAAAGGGCCCGCGCGGCAGCCAAAAGGTGGGCCTGTCAGGAGTGGGATTCGAACCCACGCCTCCAGGGGAGACTGCGACCTGAACGCAGCGCCTTAGACCGCTCGGCCATCCTGACGGCGGGCCTGAGCGCGTGGCGGCTCGCCTGGCTGGGACCCGGCGTTGGCGCAGGTGTCCTTGGCTGGCTCCGTGGTGCGCCGTGCCCGGCGGTCTGCGCGCGCGCTGGACGGACGGGCCTGGCGGGCCGGGAGAAAGCCAAGTCCGCGCATCGGTGCGGTCGCATTCCCCCACCGAGCCCGGCCAGGTACCACTAACCGTCTGTGCTGGCAGGAGCCCACCCGGCGCATCGTGCTCCTCCTCCTGTCGGCCGCCGTGCTCGCTAGCTCCCTGGCCCCCCTGCTTACACCGACACTGGGATGCCCGCGCACTGGGAAGCCGGCAGAGTGCACAGGGTCGTTCTCCGGGCACCAGGCACCGGGCCAGGGCGTGGGCTAAGACCAGGGCCAGGGCCGGGGCCAGGGCCAGGGCCAGGGCCAGGGCCAGGGCCAGGTGGTGTGGAACTCCTTGAGGGTGCCTCCGTGGCGTCCGGCGGTGGACCGGCAGGGGCAAGGGGGGCCGGGCTAGGCGTCGGAGAGGGGACCGGCGCCACGACGGCGGGCGCCGCCGTCCTCGTTAGTATAGTGGTGAGTATCCCCGCCTGTCACGCGGGAGACCGGGGTTCGATTCCCCGACGGGGAGGCAGTCGCCCTCTTTTTGGTGGTGGTCGCCGCCGCTGCTGCGCCCCGGCCTCTAGCTCTCCTTGCCGCCGCCGGCCCTCGGCGCGCCCTGCTCTCCAGTTGGGCGCAGGATGCCACTTCGTCCCTGGCACGCCGCCCTCACGGTCCCCCGTCTACACCCCTCCCCAGGCATCCGTGCCTTCCTCCTCGCCGGGAGCTTCTGTCGCCACAGACCAACGGCCGCGCCCCGAGTGCGTGTGGAAAAGGGCTCCCTGCCAAAGTGCACGGGCTGGGTCGCTGGAGGGGAGAAGACCCTGAGCCGGCCGCCCGAGGCCTCGCCCCGCAGCGCTGGTTCAGGGCCCCGCCCGGAGACGAGGCGGCGGTGGCACGATGACGTCGGGGCGCCGGCTGGGCAGCCCGGGGCCAGCGTGGAGAGGCTCTCTCGGCCGGGTGGCGTTGGTGGTATAGTGGTGAGCATAGCTGCCTTCCAAGCAGTTGACCCGGGTTCGATTCCCGGCCAACGCAGCGAGTCGACCTTTTGACGAGGCGGGGCCTCGGCCGACCTGGCTCTGGCCGGGCGGGCTCGGTGGGAGGTCGCATGCCTGTGAGAGCTGCGCGTCCTCCTGCTGGTGGGCGGACGCGGGGAAGGAGCCCAGGCGAGGCTGGGCCAGGCGAGGCGAGGGGAGGCGAAGCAGGGTGGAAGGAGGAGCATTGCATTCTTTTGAGGGTGCCCCCGAGCATCAAGGGGCAGCCGGTGGCGGGCGACTGCACCAGGTTGCCATGTGAAGCCACGGGCACCCACGGGGACCGCGCCAGGTGCCCAGGTAGCGCCCAGCCCTTGGGACCGAGGCGCTGGCCCCAGATGGCACCCGCGGGGTGAAGGTAGCCCCACGCTCCCTGGTGGTCTAGTGGTTAGGATTCGGCGCTCTCACCGCCGCGGCCCGGGTTCGATTCCCGGTCAGGGAAGCCTTTCTTCTTCCTTCTCTCTCTCCCCTTTTGGCCAAGGCCTTGGTCGGCTCGCTCACACTATCCATGTCCCGAAGACGGACCCTTATGGACGCCCGCCACACGCGGCGTCCAGCTTCACTGATCCTTGCCACTCTGAGCCCTCCCAACGTTTATGCCTTTTCACTTTCTGCCCTGGTCCTTGCCCGTCGCCCGCTTTCGACAGTTCTTCCCGGCCCTGGCCGCCAGGGGGTACACCACGAGCAGAAGCAGCAGCACCACCACCAGCACCCAAAGACACACCTACGCTGGAGTCCCTAGGCGCGCGCGCGCGCGCAAACACACACACACACACATACACACACACACACACACACGAGCGCGCGCTCGGGTGCACGCCGTGCTCCGACTGCCGGTGATCTTAGTTGCTCCAGAAACCCTCTAGGCCTCGTGCCTGCTGAGTCTCCTGCTCTCCGGCGAGCCTGCAATCAGCTTTGAGCGGGAGCGCATCCCCAGAACTCCCCTATCCTGGTGGGGGCGCACCTGAGACTCGAGACTTGAGTCTTCCCCCGGCTCCTTCGTGCGCCTGGGCCCCCTAGTGACAAACCCTCTCTGTTGCTGCCCTGTGTGCTCAGGCACTGACTGGGGGAGCTCATGGCGGGCGAAAGGAGCCGGGTTTGGGAACCCAGTCGCTGGCTCTAGTGTCTGGCCCCGGAGAGGTTCTGGATTCCTCCTCAGAGCTGCTTGGGCGAGGCCAAGCCTGGCGCCTGACACATCACTGCTCCCCATCCTGGGGGATCTCCTCCGACCGGGTCGGCCGTGTGGCAGGGCCCCGATAGCCCGGCCACCACTGGGGTCTGCGCTCCAGCTGTGTCCGCGGCTTTGGCCGGGATGCCGGCAGAGCAGGTGGGAGCCCACACCCGGGTCAGGCTGCCCCGGAGTGACAGGCGCAAAAAGGAATCCGGAGAGGCCCGGCGAGCCAGAGCACAGAGCGGCGGCGGAGGCGATCGGCGGAGGCGGGCGGTGGGCCACCGCCTTGGGCCAGGCGGGCCGAAGCCGGTGGCGACTCACGGGTGTCGGGATAGACTTGTAGCCGACCCTGGGTGTGAAAGGAGTCCCGCGGCCCCCTACCCCCTGCCCCCCCCCGTCTCAAGGGCGCAGGAGCAAACAGAGAACGCCTCCCCCCCACACACACACACACAAACACACACTAGGTTGGACTGGCGAGTTTCTCACTCCTGCCCGGCCGCACTTCCATCCACCCAGCTCTTGATCCCTTCTCTGCCCAGCCCGGCTCGGGACACGTTGGGTGGCCCTTGCCGAAAGCCAGCGGCAGGGCTTTTCAGTCAGTGCTGTAGCAGCTGGAACTTTGCTTGGCTTCCAAGGGGACGCCCAGGCAAAGGGCACCAATCTGCGCGCTGGCCCGACTTCCCTTGAGGTCGACGGGTCCCCTAGTCGGCAGCCCGCCGCTGCTGGGATACCGGGGCTTGCCTTCTGGGGGCGGGGTGGGGCTGGGCGTGGGGGGAGCAGTCTCGGGGAAGCTCCCAAGCCCGAGGGTCGTGAGTGCGTGACAGTGAGGAGAGGAAGCCACGCTTGTCTCGGGTGTTATCCCTGGCGGTGGTCGGGCAAAGGCCATGGTACGGAAGGAGTGCAGGACGCAGGGTCTTCACGCGCCGTGCCAGGCGCCAGCGGGCTGAGAGGTGGGAGCCGGTTGCCTTAGCCGGGACTGGGGGTTGTGTGGGCAAAGCGCTGGCTGCGTGGAGAGGGCAGGGAGTGCGGCCTGTCGGTGAGGCGGGGTTCGGGCCTACACCCCGCGGGTGCGCAGGGGGGTGTTTTGGGGGGGAGGGCGGGGGTAGGTGTCAACCGGCCGGGCGCCGCAGCCCACGGGTCTGCCGGGTTCGGGTCGCGGGACTGAGGAGTCCGAAAGAGGCCGGGACGGCGGGGGTCCGTGAGCGGTCGGCTCCAGGGTCCGTGGGTCCGCCGGGATGACCAAGTAGGACTGTCGACGCCAGTCTGTGGGGAGGAGGCGCCCACGAACCGTATCGGGCGCCGGTCCGAGAGGCCCTCCCACTCCCGTCCGAGATAGGGGTGCGGTGCACGGAAGGAGGCGACGAGAGCGACGAGTGGGTGCGGGGTGGGGTGGGGCTGGGGGTCGGTGGAGCGTGTCTAGGTGAGGTGTGAAAAAGCGGGTAGGGAAGGCACGCGGGCCGGGGCCCCCGGGTGCTTGGGATCCAGATGCAAAGAGCCGCAACGCAGAAGGGCCAAGCAGGGTCCCCCCCCCCAGCAGAGTGATTTCGGATCAGGCGACGTGTGCTTGGGGAGCGGTGAGAGTTGTGGCGGGGTTGAGGGCGTAGGGGTGGGGGTTGAGGAGAGAGATTTCGGGGACCAACGGGATGATATCACTGCAAGCAAGGCCTTTGGAGTCCTTCGTGCGCTGCAATGGAGGCCGTGAGCCCCTAAGGGGCCGCGGCGTGTCACTCTTGGGAGATCACGGGGCCGCGGATGTCCCGTGGTCGGTCTGCGGGCGAGGTGCCTGCCGGCTTCCATGGAAGCGAAATGAGTGTGATGGAAGCAGAGGTTAAGGCAACGGAGAGAGAAGCACCGAGAAGTCTGGTGTCTGGCACGGTGGTGGGCGAAGGGGGCCTGCACGGAAGGAAGGGTCAGAGAGGCACCGGAGCGGCCGCCGCGGCACTCGAGGGCAGAGAGGGCAGAGAGGGCAGAGCGAGCAAGCGTGCGGCGCAGGCTGTGGGGTCCGGGCTCAGGGAGGTGTGTACAGCGGCGGCCCAGACGTCGGGGCTGCGGGACCAAAAGGGGACCGAGTGCTGCATGGGCCGGGAATCGAACCCGGGCCTCCCGCGTGGCAGGCGAGAATTCTACCACTGAACCACCCATGCACCGATGGCAGGCACGTCCACGCAACCGCCCGACAGTGGTCACCGCCTCCGGTGAGGAGCTGCTGCTTGGGACCGGGACCGAGGGTTGGGGGCTGGATGGGCCGTTCCTAAAGGAGGGGCTCCAGGCATCCTGCCGGGGCCCCGGGGATGCGGCCGCCGGCGGGGTGTGTGCGTGCGTGTGTCCCCCCGCGCAGCGCTGGCGCGAAGCTCCGGATCCCTGCACCTGCCGGGCCAGCCCAGGCCCCCCAGACCGCCTTGTCCGCTGCCGCCTGAGAAGCCAGGAGCCGGTCCAGGCTTTGCCCTCACGGGAACCCCAATCAGGCCAAGGGACCTGTGGCTCGGTGGCTGCCTCCGTCCACCCGCAAAGTCCCGGTCGCGGGGGCCGAGCCCCGGTCGGGTGAGGCGGGCCCCAACCAGCACCGACGTGGTGGGCAGGCCTTAGGCAGCCGCTGCCCACGTGGGGTTCGTGGCCGCGCCCAGGTAGGGTCGTGGCCGGGGCTCGGCCATCACCGGTGGGGATCCGGTTCTAGGGTTCTCTCCCCGCCACTCACGAGGGCCATGGTCCCGGGGCTGGGCTGTCTTGCCACGCCCGGTGACCCCACGGTGCGTGGCGATCAGAGGTCTCTACCTCTGAACTGCTGTGTTGTGGAGTGGCCGGCAGGCGTGGGTGGTTTGGAAAGGCCCTCCAGGGAAGGGGCCTGGCGGCCACAGTCTGGCACGACGGGAACGGGGTCCTCTGCAGGGCCAAGAGAGATAGGCGACGGGCGGGCGGGGGCCCGGGGGCGGGTTTTGCCCTCGCGAGAGATCTGGAAAGGGCCCGCGCGGCAGCCAAAATGTGGGCCTGTCAGGAGTGGGATTCGAACCCACGCCTCCAGGGGAGACTGCGACCTGAACGCAGCGCCTTAGACCGCTCGGCCATCCTGACGGCGGGCCTGAGCGCGTGGCGGCTCGCCTGGCTGGGACCCGGCGTTGGCGCAGGTGTCCTTGGCTGGCTCCGTGGTGCGCCGTGCCCGGCGGTCTGCGCGCGCGCTGGACGGACGGGCCTGGCGGGCCGGGAGAAAGCCAAGTCCGCGCATCGGTGCGGTCGCATTCCCCCACCGAGCCCGGCCAGGTACCACTAACCGTCTGTGCTGGCAGGAGCCCACCCGGCGCATCGTGCTCCTCCTCCTGTCGGCCGCCGTGCTCGCTAGCTCCCTGGCCCCCCTGCTTACACCGACACTGGGATGCCCGCGCACTGGGAAGCCGGCAGAGCGCACAGGGTCGTTCTCCGGGCACCAGGCACCGGGCCAGGGCGTGGGCTAAGGCCAGGGCCAGGGCCGGGGCCAGGGCCAGGGCCAGGGCCAGGGCCAGGGCCAGGTGGTGTGGAACTCCTTGAGGGTGCCTCCGTGGCGTCCGGCGGTGGACCGGCAGGGGCAAGGGGGGCCGGGCTAGGCGTCGGAGAGGGGACCGGCGCCACGACGGCGGGCGCCGCCGTCCTCGTTAGTATAGTGGTGAGTATCCCCGCCTGTCACGCGGGAGACCGGGGTTCGATTCCCCGACGGGGAGGCAGTCGCCCTCTTTTTGGTGGTGGTCGCCGCCGCTGCTGCGCCCCGGCCTCTAGCTCTCCTTGCCGCCGCCGGCCCTCGGCGCGCCCTGCTCTCCAGTTGGGCGCAGGATGCCACTTCGTCCCTGGCACGCCGCCCTCACGGTCCCCCGTCTACACCCCTCCCCAGGCATCCGTGCCTTCCTCCTCGCCGGGAGCTTCTGTCGCCACAGACCAACGGCCGCGCCCCGAGTGCGTGTGGAAAAGGGCTCCCTGCCAAAGTGCACGGGCTGGGTCGCTGGAGGGGAGAAGACCCTGAGCCGGCCGCCCGAGGCCTCGCCCCGCAGCGCTGGTTCAGGGCCCCGCCCGGAGACGAGGCGGCGGTGGCACGACGACGTCGGGGCGCCGGCTGGGCAGCCCGGGGCCAGCGCGGAGAGGCTCTCTCGGCCGGGTGGCGTTGGTGGTATAGTGGTGAGCATAGCTGCCTTCCAAGCAGTTGACCGGTCCCGGCCAACGCAGCGAGTCGACCTTTTGACGAGGCGGGGCCTCGGCCGACCTGGCTCTGGCCGGGCGGGCTCGGTGGGAGGTCGCATGCCTGTGAGAGCTGCGCGTCCTCCTGCTGGTGGGCGGACGCGGGGAAGGAGCCCAGGCGAGGCTGGGCCAGGCGAGGCGAGGGGAGGCGAAGCAGGGTGGAAGGAGGAGCATTGCATTCTTTTGAGGGTGCCCCCGAGCATCAAGGGGCAGCCGGTGGCGGGCGACTGCACCAGGTTGCCATGTGAAGCCACGGGCACCCACGGGGACCGCGCCAGGTGCCCAGGTAGCGCCCAGCCCTTGGGACCGAGGCGCTGGCCCCAGATGGCACCCGCGGGGTGAAGGTAGCCCCACGCTCCCTGGTGGTCTAGTGGTTAGGATTCGGCGCTCTCACCGCCGCGGCCCGGGTTCGATTCCCGGTCAGGGAAGCCTTTCTTCTTCCTTCTCTCTCTCCCCTTTTGGCCAAGGCCTTGGTCGGCTCGCTCACACTATCCGTGTCCCGAAGACGGACCCTTATGGACGCCCGCCACACGCGGCGTCCAGCTTCACTGATCCTTGCCACTCTGAGCCCTCCCAACGTTTATGCCTTTTCACTTTCTGCCCTGGTCCTTGCCCGTCGCCCGCTTGCGACAGTTCTTCCCGGCCCTGGCCGCCAGGGGGTACACCACGAGCAGAAGCAGCAGCACCACCACCAGCACCCAAAGACACACCTACGCTGGAGTCCCTAGGCGCGCGCGCGCGCGCACACACACATACACACACACACACACACACACACGAGCGCGCGCTCGGGTGCACGCCGTGCTCCGACTGCCGGTGATCTTAGTTGCTCCAGAAACCCTCTAGGCCTCGCGCCTGCTGAGTCTCCTGCTCTCCGGCGAGCCTGCAATCAGCTTTGAGCGTGAGCGCATCCCCAGAACTCCCCTATCCTGGTGGGGGCGCACCTGAGACTCGAGACTTGAGTCTTCCCCCGGCTCCTTCGTGCGCCTGGGCCCCCTAGTGACAAACCCTCTCTGTTGCTGCCCCGTGTGCTCAGGCACTGACTGGGGGAGCTCATGGCGGGCGAAAGGAGCCGGGTTTGGGAACCCAGTCGCTGGCTTTTGTGTCTGGCCCCGGAGAGGTTCTGGATTCCTCCTCAGAGCTGCTTGGGCGAGGCCAAGCCTGGCGCCTGACACATCACTGCTCCCCATCCTGGGGGATCTCCTCCGACCGGGTCGGCCGTGTGGCAGGGCCCCGATAGCCCGGCCACCACTGGGGTCTGCGCTCCAGCTGTGTCCGCGGCTTTGGCCGGGATGCCGGCAGAGCAGGTGGGAGCCCACACCCGGGTCAGGCTGCCCCGGAGTGACAGGCGCAAAAAGGAATCCGGAGAGGCCCGGCGAGCCAGAGCACAGAGCGGCGGCGGAGGCGATCGGCGGAGGCGGGCGGTGGGCCACCGCCTTGGGCCAGGCGGGCCGAAGCCGGTGGTGACTCACGGGTGTCGGGATAGACTTGTAGCCGACCCTGGGTGTGAAAGGAGTCCCGCGGCCCCCTACCCCCTGCCCCCCCCCGTCTCAAGGGCGCAGGAGCAAACAGAGAACGCCTCCCCCCCCACACACACACACAAACACACACTAGGTTGGACTGGCGAGTTTCTCACTCCTGCCCGGCCGCACTTCCATCCACCCAGCTCTTGATCCCTTCTCTGCCCAGCCCGGCTCGGGACACGTTGGGTGGCCCTTGCCGAAAGCCAGCGGCAGGGCTTTTCAGTCAGTGCTGTAGCAGCTGGAACTTTGCTTGGCTTCCAAGGGGACGCCCAGGCAAAGGGCACCAATCTGCGCGCTGGCCCGACTTCCCTTGAGGTCGACGGGCCCCCTAGTCGGCAGCCCGCCGCTGCTGGGATACCGGGGCTTGCCTTCTTGGGGCGGGGTGGGGCTGGGCGTGGGGGGAGCAGTCTCGGGGAAGCTCCCAAGCCCGAGGGTCGTGAGTGCGTGACAGTGAGGAGAGGAAGCCACGCTTGTCTCGGGTGTTATCCCTGGCGGTGGTCGGGCAAAGGCCATGGTACGGAAGGCGTGCAGGACGCAGGGTCTTCACGCATCGTGCCAGGCGCCAGCGGGCTGAGAGGTGGGAGCCGGTTGCCTTAGCTGGGACTGGGGGTTGTGTGGGCGAAGCGCTGGCTGCGTGGAGAGGGCAGGGAGTGCGGCCTGTCGGTGAGGCGGGGTTCGGGCCGACACCCCGCGGGTGCGCAGGGGGGTGTTGTGGGGGGGAGGGCGGGGGTAGGTGTCAACCGGCCGGGCGCCGCAGCCCACGGGTCTGCCGGGTTCGGGTCGCGGGACTGAGGAGTCCGAAAGAGGCCGGGACGGCGGGGGTCCGTGAGCGGTCGGCTCCAGGGTCCGTGGGTCCGCCGGGATGACCAAGTAGGACTGTCGACGCCAGTCTGTGGGGAGGAGGCGCCCACGAACCGTATCGGGCGCCGGTCCGAGAGGCCCTCCCACTCCCGTCCGAGATAGGGGTGCGGTGCACGGAAGGAGGCGACGAGAGCGACGAGTGGGTGCGGGGTGGGGTGGGGCTGGGGGTCGGTGGAGCGTGTCTAGTTGAGGTGTGAAAAAGCGGGTAGGGAAGGCACGCGGGCCGGGGCCCCCAGGTGCTTGGGATCCAGATGCAAAGAGCCGCAACGCAGAAGGGCCAAGCAGGGTCCCCCCCCCCCAGCAGAGTGATTTCGGATCAGGCGACGTGTGCTTGGGGAGCGGTGAGAGTTGTGGCGGGGTTGAGGGCGTAGGGGTGGGGGTTGAGGAGAGAGATTTCGGGGACCAACGGGATGATATCACTGCAAGCAAGGCCTTTGGAGTCCTTCGTGCGCTGCAATGGAGGCCGTGAGCCCCTAAGGGGCCGCGGCGTGTCACTCTTGGGAGATCACGGGGCCGCGGATGTCCCGTGGTCGGTCTGCGGGCGAGGTGCCTGCCGGCTTCCATGGAAGCGAAATGAGTGTGATGGAAGCAGAGGTTAAGGCAACGGAGAGAGAAGCACCGAGAAGTCTGGTGTCTGGCACGGTGGTGGGCGAAGGGGGCCTGCACGGAAGGAAGGGTCAGAGAGGCACCGGAGCGGCCGCCGCGGCGCTCGAGGGCAGAGAGGGCAGAGAGGGCAGAGCGAGCGAGCGCGCGGCGCAGGCTGTGGGGTCCGGGCTCAGGGAGGTGTGTACAGCGGCGGCCCAGACGTCGGGGCTGCGGGACCAAAAGGGGACCGAGTGCTGCATGGGCCGGGAATCGAACCCGGGCCTCCCGCGTGGCAGGCGAGAATTCTACCACTGAACCACCCATGCACCGATGGCAGGCGCCTCCACGCTACCGCCCGACAGCGGTCACCGCCTGCGGTGAGGAGCTCCTGCTTGGGACAGGCACGGAGCGTTGGGGGCTGGATGGGCCGTTCCTAAAGGAGGGGCTCCAGGCATCCTGCCGGGGCCCCGGGGATGCGGCCGCCGGCGGGGTGTGTGCGTGCGTGTGTCCCCCCGTGCGGCGCTCTCGCGAACCTCCGGACCCCTGCACCTGCCGGGCCAGCCCGGGCCGCCCGGACCGCCTTGTCCGCTGCCGCCTGAAGAAGCCAGGGGCCGGTCCAGGCTTTGCCCTCACGGGAACCCCAATCAGGCCAGGGGACCTGTGGCTCGGTGGCTGCCTCCGTCCACCCGCAGAGTCCCGGTCGCAGGAGCCCCAGACGGGTGAGGCGGGCCCCAACCAGCACCGACGTGGTGGGCTGGCCGGCCTTAGGCAGCCGCTGCCCACGTGGGGTTCGTGGCCGCGCCCAGGTGGTCGCGCCCGGGACTCGGCCATCACCGGCGGGGATCTAGGGGTTCTAGGGTTCTCTCCCTGCCACTCGCGAGGGCCATGGTCCCGGTGACCCCACGGTGCGTGGCGAGCAGAGGTCTCTACCTCTGAACTGCTGTGTTGTGGAGTGGCCGGCAGGCGTGAGTGGTTTGGAAAGGCCCTCCAGTGAAGGCGCCTGGCGGCCACAGTCTGGCACGACGGGAACGGGGTCCTCTGCAGGGCCGAGAGAGATAGGCGACGGG